>NW_009953481.1:861306-862089 GCF_000747805.2 Chaetura pelagica | reverse complement strand
TGAAATTCACCCTAGACTACTTAAGAATTTAGCCTCCTGGTCCTCAGGCAAAGGAATTCAGTTGGTATAATTACTGGTATTATTGTTCTTATTTATATTTTTCACTAGTAACTAGCAATGTGCTTGCTATTACTATAGAGCTCTAGAGAGCTGTTTGAGCAATAGGAAAGACAATATTAATCTTGAAAAGTATCTTGATAAATAAAAGCTTCCCAGAAAATATCAAGATGGAAATACGTAAGGATAAATGCAAAATTATTCAAAGATAAATAGGTAAATGTGCAAATAACTAATAGGTAATATATTTCCATGCCAAAAAACTGCAGGAAGTTATCAGCATAGTGGAGTCAAATTAAGTGAGTCAAAAGAACAATGCTGCTGCAGAAGAGGATAAACCTAATTCTCGACATAATTAGCAGGAACTTCCAAAGTAACAGAGGATACAGTTACTGGTTCTGAATGTGGTATAAGATGAAATACTGTAGTTGACTGGGACATTTACTCTCAAAGAAATGAAAGGGAAAATTGAAAAGAATGAAAAGAGATCATTAAGAATTATGTGGGTTAAAAACCTGAAGCAATGAAAGGTTTTTGTGATGGAAGGCTGAAGGACCTGAATTGCAGTCTAGAAATAAGAAGGCTAACAGCAGTCTTCAAAGATATAAGAGCCCATTACAAAGATGATGGCAGTAAAATATTAAATCTACTGTAGGACTAGGCATAATTGGACTAATTTCCATGCAGCAAGTTGAGGTTAGATTTCAGGGGACAGCTAACATGTAG
>NW_009953481.1:849454-860382 GCF_000747805.2 Chaetura pelagica | reverse complement strand
GTAGGGAAATAATATTTAGAAGTTAGAAAAACTTGGAAAAACAGGTAAAGTAGGATGTGTTCTGAAGATGACATCTTTTTCCAGCTCCATTGTGAAGAGGGGGATTGAAGTAAATCACTTTAAACTTTGTTTAACAAGGTTTACAAGCAATTTCTATTATTTTATGAGTCAACTATTTGAATAACAAATTAGCAGGTAAGGCACTTATCCTCGACAGTTTTCTTCCCCTTCCACTGTGCTGCAAAGAAAGCGTGCCTGGGAACCTTAATGTTGCACAGTGCTTTCAGTGCACTAAAGCAAAGGGTAGCATTTGCAGCTCTGTCTCCTGCCTGTCACTTTCAACTGCCTTGCTCCTGAGCTGCTATGGCAGAGTTTTTCCCAAGGCAGATTGTTTGCCTTTTTTTCATGCTGTTCTCAGATTTCTGCTCTCATAGTCCTGCATCTGCAAAACCCAGTATTCTTGTTATATATTTCTCATGGGATAAAATGCATTAAATTCACCTCTTTTTTTTCCCCTTTTCTTACTCTCTTCCTTTACAGGTTTTAGTCTGTATTAGAGAATACACCAAGTAGAAGGGTGAGTTGTTCCCTGACAAAGAATATAGTGCTAGAGAAAAAGCACAGTGAAAATTCACCATCCCATCTTTATTGTCATCACCTGCTGCACTGTAACTTTCACTGTTAGAATTTATGTCTGCCATCAGCCATGGACACCCTAGCAAAAATTTGTGCATGTAAGCCTGTCTCAGCATCCTTTGTCCAAAATTTTAGATTATATAAGAACAGAATTTATTTTAGGGTAAGCGGAAAGTGTCAGCTGAGGTGCTGAAATTGTTACTGGTAGAATCCAGGCCCTCTTTCCTGTAGACAAAACAAGAAAAAAAACCCAAAAAAACCCAAAACCAACCGAAAAAAAAAAAAAAAAAAATCATAATGGAAAATGGATAATCAAAAAGGCAATAATTCTGCTCTTAGTAATGATCTTTTCCCATAACCACTAGAGAAAAAAAAAAAAAAAAGGGCACAGCAAATATGCTATCAGCCTTATTGAAAGCCAGCAAACTTTTGTGATCTTGGGCTGTTTCAGATGTTGCTTGTAGCTGCTTCACTGTTTATGGCAGTTCTACAAAATCTGCCACAGTCTCAGTTGTGCCGAAACCCATTTAAAAATATATAAAGAGAGAAAGTGAGCAAGCCAGATGAAAGCTATTTTGAGAGTAGGAAGCAAGAGAAAACTGAAGGAAGTGATGCTCCCATTTCCAGTGTAGTGAACAGGATGATGATGGGTGTTTTCTTGTTCTTCACTGCAATGAGGATGCTGTAAGCTTGGTAGGAGCACTGAGGCCTGATATTGAAGACAGTAAAATCAACAGTCACAAGGGTAAATATTGCTCCTTTCAGCTCAAATCTCATGCTATCAGTGTTATACCACGAGCACCATTCTCTCACTATATTTGCTAACGACTTAAAACTTATTTCACGTTATGGCACAAGTACATTTGATCATGATTTGCAGTCCTGTCCTCGTATTGAGCAGGCGTGACATCAACAGAGTCTTTCACTGGGAGAACAGACCTTTATGTCTGGACTAATTCAATCCTATCTATTTTTTGTCTGCTCTTATAAACAACTACAGGATTAACTGAGCTGTACTTCCAACATTTTGGGCAATTTCTACTACAAGGATACAATAGATTTGTCTGCAACCAGTGTAATTCAAATAAAATTACTATTTTAACTTATATAATTATTCCATTCCTCTAAAAGGCTGATGCCAGTCACAGCAGCTGCAAGTAATATTATAGCAAGAATTTTCCTACACTTCAGTAATTTATATCTGAAATTATTAGGAAGTTTATTATTTATATGCAACTGCTTTAGAGTTTGAAGTACAAAAGTTTACATTCATACAGCTCTAGTCTGATCTGCAAAATTACTAATAAAAAATTGTGATTTCTTAGTGAACATGGATTTCTGAGTGTGGTAAAAATTCTCTACTGCATTTAAACTGTGCACAATAAAGTGATCAGTAAATCACGTATCACAAACTACCACACAAAGGTGACAGTGAATGTTAGTTAATGGATTCTCATCTGATGAATTACCTTATAGTACTCTAGAAAATGCAATGAACAGTTTTCCTTTGAAACACTTGATACACCATGACAACCTTTTCTGCAGACATAGTTCATTTATCTTAAATCAATATCTGTAAAATAAATAGTCTAGGAAACAATGTGTGCCATGTTTCCCTTTAGATCAAGTCTTCAAATTATTCATTTACAGGGCATTAGACAGAAAAACAAACAAACAAACAAAAAAACCCACCTTTTTTTATCCGAATGAACCAAACAGAATAAAAAAAGACATGCCATGTTGTAAGTATAGGTTAAGGATAGCCTAGGAACTGACCAACATGAAATGTGAGCTTTACTTCAGTTTTGAGAATTATATTGGACTGAGAGAGGATGGGGAATACTGTAAGCAAACAGGAATTACCCCATAGAAGGGAAAGCAAGAAGCATTTTGGAAGGAAGATGATCTTCCAGTCAACATTTTGGAGAGAACTGGCTTCTGCTGAAAAAAAATAATAGAATCATAGAATGTCTTGTGCTGGAAGATATCTAGTCCAACCCTCCCTACATGGACATCTCCAACTAGACCAGATTGCTCAGACTCCCATCAAGCCTGATCTTGAATGTTTCCAGGGATGGGGCCTCCACCACCAATCTAGGCAACCAGTTCTGGTGATCCAGCACCCTCATATTAAAGGACTTTTTCCTAATGTCCAACCTAAATCTACCCCTCTTGAGCTTAAAACCATTACCCCTTGTCCTGCTGTTACATGCTGTTGTGAACAGGTCTTCCCTGGTCTTCCTATAGGCCCCTTTCAGGTATTGGACGGTCACTATAAGATCCTGGCAGAGTCTTTCCTGCTTCAGGCTGAACAACCCCAACTTCCTCAGCCTGTCCTCATCAGAGAGGTGCTACAGCCCTCTGATAATTTTCATTGCTGAAAAGCTGTTATGAGGAAGGCAGTGATAGTTTTTTCCCTCTGTCTATTGTAGGTTTTGCCAAGAAATAAACTTCTGTGTTTTCATGTGTTGTTTCAGGTTCAGTAACAGGAAGAGCTTTCTACTGACTCCTCATCACCTGCAGCTTTAATGAACACACTAGAGAGTCACTTAGCAGCCTTGGGGTACCTAATCCCATCTAAGCAGGGAGTAATTAGGAGACCTCTTGAGATCTCTTCCTTCGTTTATACAACTGCTAGGATATAAGTTGGGAGCAATACCAGAGACTAACAAGCACAGTTTTCCTCTTCCTCTCTTTATCTCTTTCTTTTGCTCTTGCTGGTGCTTTTGCTCTCTTTCTCTCGCTGTTGCTGTCATTCACATAGAATCACAGAATCATAGAATGGTTTGGGTTGGAAGGGACTTTAAAGATCATCTAGTTCCAACCTCCCTGCATGGGCAGAAACATCTCCCACTAGACAAGGTTGATCAAAGTCTTGAGCACTTCTAGGGAAGGGGCATCCAGACTTCTGGGCAACCTGTTACAAACCTCAACACCTTCACACCAAAGAATTTATTCCTAATGTCTAATCTGAATCTACCTTCTTTCAGTTTTAAACCATTCCCCCTCATCCTATCATCATATCTCTGCATGGCCTTGTAAAAAGTCCCTCTCCAACTTTCCTGTAGCCCCTTCAGGTACTGGAAGGCTGCTATCAGGTCTCCCTGAAGCCTTCTGTTTTCCACACAGGATAAGCCTAACTCTCTGAGCTTGTCTGCACAGGAGAGGTGCTTCAGCTCTCTGATCATCTATCAAGGCCCTCATTCTTGTTCTAGCTCTAGCTGTATGCCTTTCTCTTGTATAGCATTTCAAAGAGCAACAAGAGATTACAAATTCATAGGAAAATATTTAAACTACTCAGTAGAACCAAGGGAAGCTTGAAGAGCTACTTTTGTATCTCCACCATTAAAGCATACTGTACAGTCTTTAAGAGGATGATTGGTAGTCTGAAGTTTACCACACACAGAACATGTCTGTGATTTACAGAAAATTAATAACTAAATTCTCCATTTATACAAAAGAAATCTGCACCTGCTGTGACTTGTTCAGATGCTGAAGTACAACAACCACCTACCAGCTAAGGGGAATCCAGACATTCTGCTGTGCAGCTGACAGTATGTTTTTTGACAGTAAAGTGACATGTTGTTATGCTATTTTAATGTCATTTTACTGTTCTTCTAAAAGATTTGGACACTTACTAATAGGATTTCTTAGATATTAGGTAATGAAATGATGCAACTTTATGTCTTTAGAAAATCTTTTTTGTCGGTAATTTTCAAGTATTTCTGTACCACAACTATTTAATATCTTGTAGTTGCTCACAGAGTACTTACTCAACAATACTTGAAGTCAGTAGCTGAAGAAGAGTTTAGTGCCCTATCTGTCTTGGTCAAAGCACCATTAGGTTTGAGTTAGGGCTATTACACCAGACAAGCAATACTCTACTGTCAGGGAATCAGTGCTTGTGTTGACAGCCAGAGGGTAGACTCACCACTCTCCTTGGTAATGCCGACTCATTCACAAATTGTATTTCTATAGACTTCTGTCACTTATTTTGTGTTCTCCTGATGCCATTTATAGCTAGCATTTCTTCATGTGTTACCTTAGATAATTGTTACAAATCTACTGAGAAAGGCATTCACTGTGTGTAGTTTCACTGTAACATCAATTCTTGATTACCCAAGTAAAATACACCTATGGCAGCCTTCAGTGATTTGTTTCAGTCCCCTGCCCTCTGTCTGGAGTTTTGAAGAGGGTGAGCCTGCAAGTTTAATGTAATTCATCTAAATTAATTTGTGAGTGGTAGAAGATAGAATCCCACAGGAATAAAGACTGAAAGGTATTCATCAGAGGATCTCCAGCTTTGAATGTTCCTGTAAGACTGAACTTGTAGTCAGTATTGACATAGAGCTGGACATACTGTTCAGTAATAGTAATGGATAGAGTAATGATCTATGGTGTTTGACAGCTTTTTGACAGGCAGCAATATAGAGGGAGAGATGTTATGGAACTTCTGTCTTCAATTTCTTGTGGTTACCAGTGTTCATAGATGTGGTTAGTGCAAGGATTTGATGGCATTAATCAAAATTAAATTACACTTTATAAAAACAGGTCAGCTAAACCTGGCTTAGATGATTGAAAGGAAGTGCCATGCTAGTGACTTCTGTCAAGGACTAAGTGGGGATAAGCTGATTTGTTTGATAGTTCTTATTCCAAAATAAAGAATACCCTAACATTCATGGTCTTTAGAATTTTTTACCAGTAGGCAAATTATTATGAAACTGCCAGTTATAGCTTTTCTTCTCATTCTGAATTCTTAAGGAAACTCTGAAAAAATATCATCAAGTATAGCAGCCTTTCATGGATTCACTCCTTTGTTCATCTTTTATATTAGATCAGTCTTGAAAATAAGGAAGTAATCTGACATTCTGGCTTTTTTTGATGGAGCTCTTTGTAGGATTGGGAACAGCCTTGAGGAGAAGGACCTGGAGGTTTTGGTAGATACAAAGCTCAACATGAGCCATCAGTGTAGCCCAGAAAGCCAACTGCATGCTGGGCTGCATCAAAAGAAGTGTGGCTAGCAGGTTGATGGAGGTGATCCTGCCCCTCCACACTTGTGAGGCTGCATCTGGAATACTGTGTCCAATTCTGGAGCCCTCAACACAGAAAGGACATAGAGGTCTTGGAGCAAGTCCAGAGGAGGACCACGAAGATGATCAGAGGGCTGGAGGATCTCTCCTATGAAGACAGGCTGAGCAAACTGGGGCTCTTCAGCCTGGAGAAGAGGCAGTTTTGGGGAGACCTTACAGTGGTC
Source organism: Chaetura pelagica (assembly GCF_000747805.2). Taxonomy (NCBI): domain Eukaryota; kingdom Metazoa; phylum Chordata; class Aves; order Apodiformes; family Apodidae; genus Chaetura; species Chaetura pelagica. The sequence continues at coordinate 854,492 of NW_009953481.1, read as the reverse complement.
TTCCAGTATCTGAAGGCGCTACAGGAAAGCTGAAGAGGCACTTTTTGCCAGGGTATGTAGTGATAGGACAAGGGATAATGGTTTTAAACTGGAATAGGGTAGATTTAGGTTAGACATTAGGAAAAGCTTCTTTAGTGTGAGGCTGGTGAGACACTGGTACAGGTTGCCCAGGGAGGTTGTGGGTGCCCCCTTCCTGGAGGTGATCAAGGCCAGGTTTGACAGAGCTTTGTGCAGCTTGGTCTAATGGAAGATGTCCCTGCCCTTGCCGGGGAGTTGGAACTAGATGATCTTCTAGATGCCTTCCAACCAAAACCATTCTATGATTCTATGATTATATGTTTGTGTTCCTGGAAAAATGCAAGGCTTCCACATTTTCATTTACTTGCACCATATTGCTGGCACCTTGGTGCACAGCACCCGTAAGCAGGAAAGCAATCACCAGCTTGACTTTTTAAAGTAAATATTTTCCATGATGTGTGATTGTTTTATCCTGGCCAGGCTTGCAGATTTTAGGAATAAGATTTCTGTACACTGGGCCCACCCCATTTCCAGTGTCCTTAGAATACTTCAATTTTGGTTACCCAGGAGGAAGCCCCATAATTTTTTTTTTAACTTTCCTTTAAAGCCCTAGGAACTGTCAGGTTCTACCGATCTCTTCAAAGTATTAAAAAGTCCACTTCAGTGAATCAGATCCAAAGAACTTTTATGACGTTTCCATAAGTGTCACAATCTACTCACTACAGATTCTAGCAAGGCTTAAGCACTGATGCCCTTACCCAATAAAATATTTAAGGATATATTGGTATGACTTTCCAGTGCTTGTGTACTGTTAAGTAAGTTTTACCATGCAATACAATATGAAGATCAGACGTTTGGCCTTCTCTTTAGCAGTTATGTTTTTTTCTTGTATGATAGACTAGTCATTGGTTGTCCAAAGTACTTTTTAAAAACATTTCTCTCACATCATTAATATTAGCTCCATAAATGCTGCATCCACTCTTACAGTGGCAATGCAGCAGGGGAGAGAGTGGATCAGGTATCCAGATGTCTGCTAGGCTCAATTACAAGCAAGACTTTCAGATAGCTTTCTAAAACAAAATAATTAAGGACACAGTACTAGAAGAAGAATAGGACTCAACACAATAGAGTTTTATCAAAGGTACACTATTCAAGCCTGTTCTCATACATTTCTTTGATAAAATACCTGACTACTAAGACAAAGAACTTATATAAATCCCATCTAACTGAAGCTGAGTAAACCATTTCCTAAGACGATACACAGAAAAGAATAAATTGAATTAGAAGTTAGTACAAAACACTGCAAGTAATGTAAGAAAACACTCAGAAAAGGAAATAAGCATATGTTGGAGAGAACTGATTTGCTAGTACATTTCCTTAAAGATTAGTCTTGGGAAAAAACTAGAGTTATATAATGCTATTGAATTTTATAATAAAGAATAGCCACAAAAACATTTATGTAAAGTATTAAACATATTTTTGTTAATTAATTTGATGGATATGTCCTTAAAAAACTTTCTGACAGTAAAGTTGGCAGTTGCTGTCAATATAGAATTATTATTATTATTACTCATGAAGTAGCACTGTCTGGCCTTGCAAACTGGAATAATGTTAATAAGAAGAAATCTAATAATACCAAGAGCAAGGTCATTCCCTTAGGGACTATTCACTTGAAGTTTAGCTATATAATGGATGCTCATCAGTTGTAAATGGCAGACCAAGACCTTGGAATATCTGTTCATCACAGGATATCCACACACCAACAATCTGATGACCCTGAAAAATACAAATGTGTTAGCTGTGTAAGTCAGATTAAGTATCTTGAACAGCCAGTAGTCTTTTATGCAGCTCCAAAAAATACTAGGAGGATGGAATTTCTTCTCCCTAGCAGTGAAGTTTCCCCAGGGGTAGGTGAGTGATGAGTTAATGAAGAAGTCTCATATGGAAGAGTATGTAAAACATTCAGTAAAGATAAATTCAAACAGGGCCGGGTTTATACAACGTTTACCAGAGAACAGAGAAGCCATCTCCTGAGTGAACACTAGACATGCTTGGCATGTTTAGCCTGATGGAATAAGGCCTGAGCAGGGAAATGAGTACTCTTCATAAATATATCAAGGATATAAATACTGAAAAATAACTAATTAATTGAAGGCATCATGTTAGTACCAAACCAAATGGTATTAATGTGCTCTGAAAGACTTGAACTAGGAGAACAATGAGACTCTGGAAAATCCCTCAAGGAGGAATATTGGGTTGAAGCAGCTACCTTAGGCAGTTTATAAAGGGCACTATGAAAAGTTTCTTTGAAATAGTAGGGGACTGTGCCTAGCAGGTCTCTTTCAATTCTGTGTTCCAATGTAGTTCACTTTTCAAGTGAAAGAGAACAAATTTTTCCCTAATAAATAAGGATTAGAAAATTTAATACAGATAGCAAGCTTTCTTTTAAAAAATGAGAGATAAAATTGTTGCTATTACCTGCTATTACCCAGTGACAGTACATTTTCTCTAACAGAGTTAATTATCCCATTACCATTGGTTAGCATTAACATTAATTATTGATACCAAAGTAACATCAAGAGGTCTCAACCAAACTCAAGGCTCCACTATTCTGCAGGCCGGTGAGAATAAAACTAGCAGAAGACAGTCTGTGTTTTGAAGAACTGCAGCCTGGCTTCCCAACTAGAGCCTCAGGCCAACCACAGCATATGTGTGTGATAACTACACACAATAAGGAGCCCGTTTAATTAAATCATGCTGCTCAAAGTATGTCAAGTGAGGCAGGTATAAGTTCTAGCAAACTGGACGCAGAAAAGGGGGATAGAAAAAACTTCAAGGAAGAATCTGTATTCCTGTCCCTGAAATTTTATTAAAAAAAAAAAAAAAAAAGACACAAAGACAGGCACTGTAGGTCAGACCAGAGTGAATTTGGCAGTTGTCAGAAGAAGTAAAAGAAATTGAGGAGGGATGAAATATTACGTGATCACTTTCTTGATGTTATTACTTGACTTCTGTTAACCTGTTGTGAGAGAATATACTAAGTTTTAAGCCATTCCAACAAATCTGAGCATAATAGATTTCAATGAAACATGAATTTGAACAGTCACTTCTGAAACTCCTGTGAGGTTTGCCCTTCATAACACCTTGTGGCAGTGGTTTCTACAGCTTAACTGAGTGCTTCCTTTTGTTTAATTTCAAATCTGCTGGTTTTTATTTGAACTCGTGATTCTGTTAGTAAAAGAAACCTTCAATGACCACTGCATCTTCATTACTTTCATATGCCTTAGGCTTTATAGATAAACTGAGGTATAGGGAGACAGTTTGCCAAAAGCCCTTGAGAAAGTCTTTAGTAAAGTGAAGGACAGGGAATAAATGTGCTGGTCTCCCAAAATTTCTCCCAACCACGAGGCTCTCCTTCCACACACCACATGCAGATGTCCACACACATTGTCAAGAGACAGTTACACTTCCTCAAGGATGCTATTAATTGTCAACATAAAATTGGCAATCCCATGGTATGAGTGCTAGATCAAGTATGTAATTATGTTCTTTTTTAGGATTACAGTCTGCTAAAAATCCAAGAAATTTCCTTTAAATTACTTAAAACAGCACACAAGCCATGGGTAAAATTCACAGTCTGAAGTGGAGAGAACAAAATTTGTTTAGAGCAAGGCAATGGAAAAAGGCAACTTTTTAGATAACACACCAAACTCATTTCTTCTTTACCCCTAGATTCAATTAGGCCTGGATTAAACCTGTCTTGGAATAACCCATTTTCAGTCCATTCTGCTCAGACCTGCATTTAAATACATATAAAACTGGAAGGATTTTTTTATGTGCTGTGCTGAATAGGGACAGATGTTGAAACCAAAGCAATAAGGAGCATGTCTTGGAAGCAACCAAACACTGAGTTTGCCTCCAGGCTTATCAAACAGCTCAGTATTTTATATTCCTTGCCATGTAGAGATATTGAACCTAGTAAAACTAATACTGATCCAGGTATGTGGGATTGCCTTTATCTGTTTTTAGGATGTTGGGTCCTGAAAGGAGATAAAACTTAATGAACATCTATAAAAGGCGTCAAATATGTACTGCTGCAATGTTGAAACAACATTGTTTCATTTGATCTGTTGCTGGGAATTTCAGCTTTGTTGCCTCAACAGCAAAAGGTCTTGTGGTCACCCTCTCACACCCAGAAATACACGAATACCCAGGCTCACATATATTGTTGATTACAGTGCAAGTAGAAGACAACTTCTCTTAACTTCTTGACAGTCATCCTCATGTGCAATGTAGAATAACTGTCACTCTCAATTTCATTAAAATTATGAGGTGATTCAGTAGGAGAGAGGGGAAACTGGGCAAAAGAAATGTGAAATAGACAAGAAATAGCACAAAACACTGTACAATTGACTTTTCTACTGACAAGTTCCTAGCAAGCATTTTTCCAGCAGTTTTAGATTTGATTTGAGACATCTGAAAAAAAAAATCATAGCACTTTTTTTCTTGTAGTGTGCTTTCCTTTTTTATACTCAGTGAACTTGAGTGTCCAGAAAGATAGACAGAACAGCCATGGCGTATTGTAAATATTTGCAGAAATGTCTGAGAACAGGTTTCTCCTAGCCCAGAATAAATTTCAGATGTGCCTGCCTTGCAGAAACAAGGGGGGAAGCATAGAGAAATTGTAGTTACTGTTTTTATTGCTTTAACAAAAGCAATTCCATAGTAGCAACATTTGGAAGACTTAAACAAATCAGACTGTCTGCAAACGTTTATTAATGTCCTATAAAAATAAACTCCCTACACTGATTAGCTATATTGCAGTGCATTTCACACATCTCAAGACAAGGTCAGGAGACCCTGTTATGTATGGGATAAACTTTTGGAAGTTGCTGCTGATTGCAGTCACATTCAGTTTAACAATGTTGTTCCTCATAAATATCTTAATGAGTCTCAGGATAGTTTTCTTAGCCTGTGAGATTAGTAATACCCAGAAAGAGCATGTTCCATGCTCAGCAGG
>NW_009953481.1:793161-849442 GCF_000747805.2 Chaetura pelagica | reverse complement strand
TCTCCATTCAGTTTAATGGGCTGCTTAAAGAGCAGGTCCTAGAATTCTCTCTTCCTCCTGATGTCACCCCAAAACTGAGTTAGCTCATGAGATAAATAGGAACGTGCAAGGAAGGATGTTATCTGTGCTGGAGAAGGCTGGAGTTTCTTAAAAATTAATGCTGGAAGCAAGATTGTGTATTAGAGCTGCTTTACCTGTCAGCACAGGTAAATATGCTTTTATAAAAACAAGCCCACTGAAATCAAATCTGAAAGAAGGAGAGTCACACAAACCATGTGCCACATCTGTTAATTTTGTGCTAAGAGGCCAAACAAATTCAGAGGCAGGTAATTTTGAAGAGCAGTGAAATACTATATCACTGCCCTGAGCAGTTCAGACAGTATAAAAACATAAGCAGTCCTCCCAGCTTCCGAGCTCCATTTTATAGATAAGAAGCTAAAACAACTTCACAGAAATCACCGGAGAAAGCCTAAGGGACAATATTTTATCCACCCTTTCTTAACCTTACACTTTACCTCAACAATATCAAGTTTCTCACATACAGGTTATTCTGGTGCTTTCTTCTGAAGATTTTTAAAATATGAACACTTAATTCCAACATCACTGACACTGTTTCATGCTTTGGAAAGTCCTAACTATAAATCTGTGATAATTTCAACACAAACATTAGGAACCATTCAAAAACAAAGAAAAGATTTTGCTAACTGTGGCTACAGCTGCTACCGTTGCAGCTAAAGATTATGCATTTATAAAATAAGAGTGCTGATAGAATCATGATGCATATGTTACAAAAGGAGGGCAGAGTAACTTCATAGACTGCTTTATTTGTCCAACCAAAGCATAGAAAGAGGAAAATCACTTTCTTAACAGAGAAAAACAAAAAAGAGAGTCCTTAAAGAAGAGTTTCTGCTGGCCAGGATGGGAAACATTACTGACAGGTGGTCTTACTGAATTGTTGTTAAAAAATTACAAGAATATGGCAGATAAAATGCTAAAATTACCATCTTATCGCATACTTAGATTTGTAGTGTCTACTAAACTGAGTAAGCAAATGGTATTTAAAAATTTATATTAAATATTATTGTAAATCTTCAATAGATGGTGCTATTATCTAAGCTAATATCTTAGCTGATTATGCAAAGGAGCTCAAGATAAGTGTGTCTGGGATTTATCTGTGAGGAGAGACAACCATCTTTGTGATGTCCTTGTTGCTCATGGTACATGCTTGTGAGACGACTTCCACATGCCTTCTGCTCCGAGATAATGACCACAAATACAGGGAGGTTACACACCATTAAACAGCACCATCTAACAACATTTTTACCAAAAGCAGGGGTATTCAAAACAGAATCATTGTCTGCAGAAAAAGGCATACCTCCCATCATTTTTCTTCCATAGTTTGAAATGGTTGATAACTAGAGCTAATTAAAAAAATAAAATTCAGTTGTACAGTGTTGTGGAAGGTTGCAGGTTGCTCTTACATGGCTCAGCTTGATGGGGGCAGGATTCATACAACAGCAGCCATCTGTTTCTTGGAGAGCACCTGTGTGCTTTCTCCACCTACAGAACAGATCGTCCCACGCAATGAAAATTTTCTAGTAATTCTTTAGTTTTGGCTTTTGATTACAGCATCTCATCTTTTCAGGGTTGCTCTTCCAAACACTTCCAGGAAGATAACCCAGGCTCTGTAATCTGAACCCTGATCTGTTTTAGGATTTAAATGTCTCAAATGGAATCACCTAAGCCTACCATCTCAGTTTCAGGACTTAGAAAATTTTAAAAAGGTAATGAAATAACAGTATCATTCAGGAAGTGAAATATCAATGAGTAACATACTATCAATTTCCCCATTAAAATATAGTAATTATTTGCTCATTTACTAATGGTTGAAATGCTCTCTCCTTTTTAATGACAACTTCAGAGTATAAATTAAATTAAACCACTAGCTAATTCACCATTTTATATCCTATTTCAATCACATTTACTACTGTTTGATTGCCTACTCTATGTTATCTGAAATACTATATATATATATTGATTTGTGGACATTAGTACAAGATGAAGAGCACACTAAAAAAGTATCTAAAAGAAGCCACAGAGGAATAATTAGACAGTTAGAGTTTCCTAATTGTCCTTTATCTCTGTTGAGCATTTAAGAGAAAACAAGTTTTAAATGTATCAGTAAGTCACTGAATTTTAGGAAATAGTAATAAGGAATTGACTGTAACTATTAATCAATATAACACGAACTTGGCAATAATTGTTGATAACAATAACAAGGCAAGGTCTGAATTTGAGTTAGGTTTGGACTCTGGCATCCTTACTCACCCTGAAGACCTACATATTCGGGGAGCAATCCCACAGCATCATGAGCTGTGTCTGGGTTAGGACAGAGTAAGTTTTAGACACTGTGATGGATCATATCCTTTGTTTTTCACTCAGGTCCAATTCAAGCAAATTACCACTGAACAGGCAGTGGTCAAAATAAGTCTGTTTAGCATATTATTCTTCCAAAGAGGTAGTGGGTACTTAGACTTTTCTAGCCTTCTTCCTACAGCTTCATAAGGTGATGTAGATTTAAATCCACAAAAACAGAAAATGCAATTCAGGTGGAATATCCCAGCTGAGACAAATAATTCCCAGCATCAAGGCCATTGTTATTTGCATTTTCCAGTGATAATAGCCAATGCTACTGAGTTTTCTGCTGCAGTTACTGATGTCAGCTCTTGGGTTTGCACAGAGCTTGCCTCTTAAACTAGACCCATTTACACTACATAGCCAAAATTATGTGTAGTCTCCAGTTCTTGAATGAACTCAGATGAAAGATAAGCACTGTGATATTCAGCATGACAGAGCAGAACCTGTTCTGTATGGGGAGTTTAACTTCTGGAAAATGAACACTTACAATCTTACAGGTATCTAGAGGGTTAAATGAAAGCTTTTCAGATCCTATTTGCAGGCTAAAGCCTTGACTTCTGGCTGGCTTAAAGTATGCCTAGCAAGCTGCAAGAAACTTAAAGCCTGGATAAAACCCTGGCAGACAGATTTTACTGAAAAGTTTGGGGTGATCATATTATAACTTGCAGTAGTCCCATTGTGACTGAGTGTCCATTATGACAGATGCTCATTTCTGTAATGCTTTTTCTGTAACGTTCCATGTGTAAAATTCCTAATGAAATCAAGAGTTTTTTAAGAATAATACAGTCCTAAATGACAACAAAGTGACAGAAGAACTCCTCAGACAATGAATCTGACACTGCTTACATAGCAAAGGAAATTTTTTTTTTAATTATTTTTTTTTTTGCCAAAGCCCAAGGAAACACAAATGAAGCACTAAAAAATTAAACCAATGAAATAAACACCAGATGCTTTGAATGTTCTATTATCAGACAAATAACTAGAGGAATAAAATCCTAACTGGAGAGATTGGGGGGGTGGGTGAGGGGGTGGTGAAAATCACTGCCATGACATAAAGGCTACAAAACCGTATGTGCAATCCCATTAGGGTTTTATTTTGGAAATTAAGCAGTGTTTTCTGATTCTCTAGTCATTAGTTTTTTAACAATCAGAACTGCATTTGAGAAGTAACTAAATGTATTAGTTTTGAGCAGTATGAGATTGAGATGATTTTATGAAGCTAAATATAAGCAACAGATCAAGTGTGCAATTTTCTGTTCTTGGGCTTATGTACTTCCTTGGAACTGAAAGGAGGTGAGGCAGCAGGAAGCCTTCTCACGTAGACTGCAGCATCTTTAATTACTGCAGCATACTTACAACTAGCAAATTAGAAAGAGATTTTTCTATAGGGAGGGGAGTTGGCATCTCTAGCTGTTCAAACAGTATTCTTCCCCAGGTAGTTCAGGGCAACAACTGTTTAAGTGGAAGGAAACTGTAGTACAAGTCTGAATGTCCCACTCACACCTCCTCCCTTGCTAAGTTATGTGCTTTACAGTATTGATACTGAACTAAAGTTGAATTGATTTTTTAATATTTTATTAAATATCCTTTCCATAGGAGTATAAAATATTACTAGGCTGAACTCTTTTTCACTTCTGACCTTTCACAGGCATTGCGCCTTGAATTGATTTTTCAGCTCTTTGATACTGGCTGAGCTACAATAGTTCCAGCAAATAGGGGAGGAAAGGGAATCAGATGTCATTGCTTTAAAGGACTGAAAAGAAATTATCTAAGTTCGATTACCAACAATTCAACTTTCTTATCTTCTCCCCTCAGCATAGAAGACCTTAAGAGACAAATCACCAAGCAAATGCTTTTTCTTTTTTCACCCCAGATTCAGTAGCCTTGACATTGCTTCCAACCCCCTTTGTCAATCATTCTTAACATTAAAATCATGTATTAAAGTAAATGCCTGAGTCGAGTCTTTAGGCAGTACTAAATATTCTCTTTCTCAACTAAAAGATTTTCTGTCAGCTGGCTTGTCAGGCTCATGAGAGAGCAGCAGGGATCACTTGAAAAGAATTATGTTGAACCAGTGATAAATTAAATCCACTTGAATCAATAGCATTTAGATTTTTTAAAGGATATAGCCAGGACACTATCAATTAAAACAAATCCTGACTCAGTAGACTTAGCTTTCACATCAGAGTCTTACTTAAGCTACTCTTCTAGAAGACGGCATCGGGTATTTTTATCTCTAATTTAGATATTGGATTGATTGACATCAGTACATTACCTATTTATTCCTGGCTCTTTTTATGTCAGGTATGAGGTATAGGTTTTATTTTCACTGTCCACAGCCCAGTGCCACCTGAACTCTCCAAAGATACATGGGACACCCACAAAGTGATGGGAACCTCTCATATAACCAGTAGACCTGTTTCCTGGCAGGACATCCTGGTTCATCTCAAGGGGTGTTAAGTGCTCATATGTAGGCTGATGATTTCAGCTGTTTATGCCACGCTAAAATAGAATTTCAAATAGATCCCATGGAATGAGCTTAGAGTGTGTAACTCAGACTCAGCTATCAAAATCTTTTGTACCTAAACTCAATTTTTTTTTTTCTACTGTCAAAATTCCTCACCTAAAGTTGTTTTAGTAGTACTGCAGTTTTAGTAGTACTTGGATTAAAGAATTTACAAAAGTCATTCATAAAACCTTCAGCATCATTCATAGGACATGATGTGGAACATCACTGAGAGAATTTAAGGCTCTGAATATGTTGATCCAAGTAAGTATTTGTTGTTCTTCTCTTGTGCTTCCAAAGACAAATGTTAATAATGTCAATGAAGGCCTTAAGATAGGATGTGCAGATACTGCAACTTGTTTCTTGGTTAATATTCAGAGGGTTGGATTTGTTCTTGCTTGGGGAGACATGTTTTACACAGACTCTTGATTTCAGCAGCAATATCTTAGAAAAAAACCTCCAATTGTAAATTCAGGCAGAAATGGTGCCCTGTTGCTTACCTTATCTAATTTCACCTGTTAGGGTTGTACTACCTGCAGTTGAGCCTCCGGAAGACCTGAACAATGACCAAGTCACAAGTCACACCTGCTCTGTCCCCTCCCAGCACTGTTTAGGAAGCCAGGCAGATGCATACCAGCAGGACTGGCATGAGCTGCATGCCTTGCTAGCATTAATCCTTCTGTTTAGGTTTCCAGATCCCTTGACCTACACAGTCATGTTAACAGAGGCAAAGAAACAGCTCCTAATCTCCTACCTTGTGTGCCACTCTAGGACGAGTAAACAAGCAGCTAAAATCTCTACGGTTGAATTAATAATGTGTTTTTAAACTCTTTATAGGCTCGGTCCAGGCTTTTTTCAGGAGCATGAGATCATTTTGACAATATAATCTCTTAAAGGATAAAGGTCAGCAGCACTTGCTTCTTTCAAGAGGATTTTTGCCCTAGGGAGAAGTTCATACTCAGGCCCATTATAATTCCCATGGTAGGATGGATATAGAACTTGAACAACCCCATGTAAACAGGTTTTTTCTTGTAATAGTATTCTCCATCCTCAGGCAGGGAGATACTTTACAAAGCAAACTTGGCCATTCAAACCTACCAACTGATCATAAGTTCTTAGCCTAAAAATGTTTAAATGCTTCAATTTGAAAGATGACATTGTAAAGAGATCAGCTGAGAGGACCATTTTGAATTGCATTTTAAAACTTCATTTTGAGTTTCCTGATTATTTTACATCTTATTAAGACCATAGAAAAATTTAGATTGGAAGTGAATTTATGATGTTATAACTTATGATGTTATTTGCTTCAGTCCCCTGCTCAGAGCAAAGAGTCAAAAATGGATCTGTTTTAACATGCCAAGTATCCAAGGATCTTTAAATAATCAGCTTTCTTATATGTTTCTTACACTCCTAAATAACTGTTACAAGAGTACAATGACCTGAATTATTATTGTTAAATTTTACCTATTTTTTTACTTTTTTAATTTTTTTTCATTATTAATAGAAAAAAGGGCTGGAGATTCTTATACTTCTCATTGAACCTTGTACAGAGGGACTCAAGGATAATCAATGATACAAAAGTATCAGACCGATTTTTAAAAGTTATTTTAAAAAATAAATTTTAAAAAAAATTTAAAAAAATTAAATATCTGTATATAGTTCTTTGGGTTTTTTTTCTAGAAGTATATATCACTTCCAGAGTATTCAGTAGCATAACATGCTGTAATGACATTAATCTAAAACATGTTGGAGCTGAATTCACAAAGCATCACACAGGATCAAACACACAGGGCTGAACAAACAGACTGCAATTAAATCACACACATACTACTCCAGTTCTCAGGAGGAAAGAGGACATTTTATTAAATGTTTTTGCTTTTCGTATAGCACAGTTGCTGAAGAGCAAAAACAGGATTACTCTCAGGAAATGTCTTTTGGTGTGTTTAGGAAAAGATAAAGGCACTTAAGGACAGTTGGTATGATGAACTGCATGGGTCATACCTTTCTTAACATCACACACACTAGATAGTTTCCTAAGGAGAAGTGTGGGGGATCAGCTTAAGTCATTGAAATGTTGCAGCAGTCAGTGAAGGCAGGCTAAGTGATACTGGTTTCACACCTGACCTACTATTTTTTTTTATTTTTTCCATGTCATTTAAGAAAGCAGATGGATGCATCTTGCCTTCTTAAGCTGTACACCCCCTCAGCAGAGAGGCATCAGCAAATTTGCAGTCCCACTGAATGTCTATGTATGTCTGATCAGTCTCTAAGAGCTGTATTTCTGATCAAATTCAGTGCAGAGTGGAACTGATTCCAATCAACCAGACCTACTATCCACGTGCTTAGGCTCCCATTGCATGAAAGAGAAAGGTCATTGGATGCCTCATGCTCATGCTGGAAGAACAGAGTGAAACCAAGTGAATGTATTGCCTTGTACTTCCATTTAAAATCTCTTGTCTATTAGACTCACACAATCAGCAAAAGGCCTTGACAGCTCTGAAACCCTACATAAGTACTATACAGAATGGCCAATTTCAACACATTGTAAGCCAGCAAAATGGAAAAATGACCCTGACTCATTGTTTTTTTCTTCTTAGAAATTTCCAGGGCAATTATAAAACTCATAATGACAAATATAAACTCCTGAGAACAGATGTGGAAAGTAAATCTTCCCTGCTCTCTTTGTGTGTTTCAGTCCATGCTTTCACAGTGAACAACAGCAAAGTACAGTCAACTTCCTCTAGGGCTGCTATGATTTAAACATGAAGGACATTCGTCTGAATAAACAACTGGCAGTTATCTCAAACAATCTGATTCATTAGTTTATGCAATAAGATGGTCTAAATATCTTTGAATTTGAAAGAAAAAAAAATCATCTACAAAATTATTTAATGGTCCATTAACTTGCAATCTCATATTTTTCTGGTACTACTATTACAAAAATAAGAAAAAAACCCCAAACAAACAAAAGAAAAAACAAACAAACAAACAAAAACCCAACCAAACAACTGAGGAAGTGCAATCCATGGTCATCAGTACCACAGGATTTCACCGTGTTTTCTGCTATAATAAGAGCTGTACATATGGTCTTACAGGACTTGAATACCTCTTTCTGAGTAATTCACTGTGATACAGTGGAAAGCATGACATGCTTACATGGTCTTATCGCTGATTTTAAAAAGAGATAGGGACCTGCAAAGAAAGCTATCAGGAAGAGGGAGAACACAGAGGGCTATACAGTACACAAACCTTAAAACGCCCTTTTCTCTAGGGTTTCCAAGAGGGACAGTGTTCCTGTTCACTTATTCTTACTCAGCCAGTCCCCTGCACTGTCAGAGGATATGAGTCTTATCCATGAAGGACCTGGGATGCTTCTGCAAGATGATCAAGGTGCTCAGTGTCCAGCCAAAGGCCTAAATCCACAAGTCCGACTACTTCTTCATCCTTGCCAAGGTGAAAAGCTTAAGCACTAGAAAGTCCCAGGCCTAGGAGCTTTGTTAATAGGTGCTGGCATCCCTTAGGGGTTTAGTAAAATGTTTTGCACAGTCTTTTTCCACACTCCTCCTAAGAAATTCCACAAAAAACCCCAGTATTTTTGTGTAGGAGCAATATCCTATTTTTGAGCTTTTGTTTGTGCAAAGGACATAATGGGAAGGGGTAGGAGGAAATGCTTTTTTTCTGTTTGTAAAAAATCAGGCTTTTTTTTTTTCCCTCAGTTCCCACAGAATTACTTTCATTACTATCCCAGGCTGAATTCTTCTGGTATTTAAACTTCAAGCAGTGGAAGTTGCCAATATGTGGCATCATTGAGAAAAGAGTCCTGAGGGTACTGTTGAATAACTTCATTTCATGCCAGCAAAACCACTTGATTTATGGAGTACCTATCTCTCCTATAAACTACTGCCAATATTGTTAGCTTTCCATGTGGCAATTGTGTAAATGACTGTAATCAGGATGCCTTAACATGAAATCTTGGAATCAATGTATGCAAACATAGTTAGTCAGTGTCACTGAGTCTGTTTGATTAGTCCCAAGTATTTAATGAAAATAATTTATTTCTGTCCACACATTGCAGTATGTACATACCAATTGTAGGGTCGGTCATGGACTGGTGAACAAAATCAAATGTAATGATAGAGGACGAGGTCTTCATTATTGTTCAAAATAGCTAATCCTCTATCAGAGCTAGAGTCTGCCCACAGCTCATCTTCAAGGACCTTTTGAATCAAAGATGATGCAGCATAATTTCTAATCCATCTGAGCTCTGTGAGCTGCAAATAGTATTAATATAAAATATTAATCTCCCTGCAGTATGAGGGTTGAGTGTGTGTGTGTGTTACATCTAAAGAAGTCTTATTTTGCTACAGAAAACAAAACACTAGGCCATGTTTATTATTTCTACTTCAAAAATAGCAGGTGGCGGATAGAAAACTACAAGTTCCATTTTTGTTCATCCATCTGCAGCTCACAATCTATTGTACAGCTCTTATTTATTGGCATTGTATGTCAATGTCAAGTATGTTTGCAGGCTTTTTAAGCTTTTATTATACTATGCTTCTATAGGATTAAAAAACAATCTTTGTTTTAACAATGTCTGTATGATTAGTTGATGTGCCAGCAGTAACACTAAGCAGCTTCACTGTATGTCCCTAGGCTGTAACAGATGTTTTTGTTTTCTGGTTTCTTTTAGTGTTTATCTAGCAAAAATTGAATATTACAAATATTGAAGTGTCACTGTTCTTGTCTGCATTGTAACAATAAGGGTCTCACAGCATTTCAGCCTCAGACCTAAAATTTATCTTAGAAAGCATGGTAAATTTAAGTTCTATTGTGGTTTGGTTTGTTTTTCTTTCATTTATATAATAAACAAGAGAAGGAAGCTAGATCATGAGGATGAGCAAATTCTTTTAATCTAGAAGAGAAAAGAAAAAGGGAAGAACAGGATATATCAGTTGGAAGGGACCTGCAACAATCATCTAGTCCTACTGCCTGACCAATTCAGGGCTGACAAAGTATGTTGTTAAGGGCATTGTCCAAACACCTCTGAAATACTGACAGGCATCAGGGACCCACCACCTTTCTGGGAAGCCTGTTCCAGGGTGTGACCACCCTCTCAGTAAACAAATGCTTCCTAATGTCTAGTGTATATTATTCCCATTGTATATGAACACAATTAATACTGTAAAGACTTCTGACTGTATACAACATATAGCTAGTGGATGAAAGCTTTTTGAGAAAGATTCTGCTTTTTCCCTCCATTTAATTTTTAAAAAGAGTCAGTGAAGTTCCTGATGCCATCCAAATCAATAGCAAAAGGAAAGTTTCTAAGGAATTTAAAAACTTTGTTTAGTATTTTTGGGGGTACACAAAAGAGAAAATGAAAGTTCTATCCCACATTGTTTCTTTCTCTCCTGTCTTTCTGCTTAGATTAAATCAATTTTATTTAGTTGAGATGCATGTAATAAATTACAGCCTAAGTCCTTCAAAACCCACACGTTCACCTGCCTGTGAATAAATAACACACATAAGAGCATGATTATATGCCTTAGGTTTAAAGACACAAATGCATATTTCAGCATCCGAAAGGATTCTGCAAAACAGTAGCAGCTATTATTCAAAGTATTGATTTAATGAGAGCCAAAAGTCTCAGCATCACTGAAAATCAGGACACTTATTTAGGTCATATGGATATTAGCCAACATTTTCAGAAATGGCTGTCTAAATTTAGGAACAGAAATTCATATTTAAGCATCAGCTGCAGCAGTTCATTTTTTTTCAGAGGTATTAACCACTCACAACTGCTAGTGATTTTATTTCTCTGTATCTACAGGATGAAATGTTTCAGAAATAACTGAATAGTTACAGTAATTTTATTCTGAATGTCCAACATCTATGACATGTTCAAGGACCAGATTTTCCAACAACAAGACTTTACCATTTCTAATCATGTGCATTTAACTTGAACTGGGCTGGGCATCCAAAATTTCTAATATTTTCTTTAAAACTTGGATATTTCAAGTAAAGGTTAGGGGTTTAAATTCTTTTAGCATTAGAATCATGGTGATTTTCTCTGCTTTACATAAGTGGTGATTTTTCATTGTCCACAATTACGAGTTTTGGAAACCTAAGATAGTTGTATGGCAGCAATTCTGGGGCAAGGGCGGTCCAGCTGGGGGCCAAGGGTGATGGCCCTTCCCATCAGAGAACCATCCCACAGCACCCAGCCATAAGAGCAGAGAGGGAACAGGAAGGGTGACCAGGGTCATTCATAGACCAGGGATGGTCAAACAAGCCTGCAGCTATGAGCAGGTCCTAGGTAACACTAAGGAGGTTCAGGGTGGGGATGGGACATGGCCAGGCACAGGCATCACTGTGACAGGTTATGCTACACCATGCCAGGGTTGGCCTTCAGCACAGCCACCAACCCCTGTAGAGGCAGGAGACGCTGTGGGATGAGTCACTGAGCTCAGGGACCTGACAGTAGCTTCATCTCACCCTGCTTCAGAAGACTATGTGTTAAATATCTAAAATGGAGCTAGCTGCCCCAGAGTTTACATGATCAATGGATGGAAAAAAAACACCTTCCATGGGGAAATACTGGGTTTAGATGCCTGTCTTCAGATAGGATGAGTCATGAAGAAACTTATTTCTCTACCCAGAAAAATGAATAATCTTGTATAAATTTAACTTTTAGGTGCCTAAATTTATATAATGAAATATAATAACTTGCTTTAATTTACTCATAGTGGAAGAAGGTGTTAATGATACCCATTATAATTTGTCTTGAAATTTTCTTAATGTCACCTGTATGTGGCAGCATCTACATCTTCTCTTAAATCTTTTAAGAAAAAGTTATCTCTAAGACAAAATTGATAGAGAATATCCTTTTAACCATTATGAAGAAGGTGTGCCTCACCTCCAAATTTGGATTATTAATCCATAAGTTTTTGTTTTAGCAAAACATATGAGAATACAGTAAAATTTGTTGTTACGTGAATGTAGGCAGCAATGGTAAGACTATAATTCAAATCAAATATAGTTACTAAAACTGGTGTCAGAAAAAAATATTACAATTCAGCACATACTTGTAACTTGCATGTTTTTTACAATGTCAGAATCTGAAGAGAAGAAAAAATGCTTATTTCATTTTGATTCTGTAAACCTTCTTGAATATGAACCTTGAAAGGTTCATCTTCACACTGTGATGTGTACTCACTGTCACAGCACCAGAGAGACACTGAGCAAATGAATGCAGCTTTTAAAAACAGTATTAGGATACATGGTGGAAACTAGCTGCTCCAGTTGCTTTTTTAATGGCAGAACAACTAGAATGGTTGGGAGGCAATTAATACATAGCTCAAGAAAGAAATGACAACTTATCTAACACTTCTGTAACTCACAATCTAAACAATCAGATTTCCCTTTCAGCAGTGTGTGCAGGGCTGATAACTAGAGGACCTGCTGCAAAAGGTGTCCAGCTTGTTCCTGAGAAAACTCAGGGTTAAACCAAAGGTGAATTTGACCTGTGGGACTTTTCCAGCACCTGCAATTACAGTGATCAGCATTTCTATTATTAGATGATTGTGTCAGCACTAGACGCACTATGGGTAATGTAGCTACAAGGCTGAAATAGACAATAAGGAAGGAAATTTCACAATTAAAGAAGAACTAATTTAATGAAGGTTGTGAAAAGAAACAATCCAGGGGCAGGGAGAAGAAAAGACTGCAAAGGGTCATTGCAGTTCTCTGCTCTTTGTATTTCTCTCCTTGATGACTTATTTAATATATTCATTAACACAGGTGTTCTAGTGAACTGCCTAGATTCATATTTAATAGTAATATTTAGTGGAAACTTATCTGTATTTCTTGTCTTGTTTCATGGCACCAAGCCCACCTAAATATATGTAATGCAGGTGGTAGTCTGGTCAAATGGCACCATCAGGAGATGCAGGCATTTCCAAAGCAGCAACTTCCTGTCAGTAAGTTAATCAACAATTCAGAATCAAATAAAGAAATTTACAACAGTCTGAGCTTAAAGATGTTAAGCATCCATTAAAATAATGTAAATAAATGAAGGTTTAATGCCTCTGATGACTAGAAAGTTATTATTTTCTAGGATAGATGAGAAATTAGAGCCGAGATCCCTACAAGCAGTGCAGCCCTGACCCTGAGCAAGCATCACACTTGTAGCAACAGGACAGATGGCTAAGCACAGAAAACAGAGGAGAGTGAATAGGAAATTCTGGAGAGCAGTTTTATCTGAGAGGCAGAAGGAAGAACAGTTAGGGACTGGCTCTTGGGAAGTAATACAAGCTTAGGAAGCTTTCAGTTATATGACAAGGACTGCTCTGTAAGTGGTAGCCCAGGACTTTGAACATGTTTGCAAGTGCAGTCTGCCACAGCTGAGGCTGCTTTGAGGATCTGCTGTGTGTCTGCTATTCAAAGGAAGGTTAAAGGAGGGCAAACAGGACTGGGACAGATCCCCTTTTGATCCTGATCAGAGAGCAACCTTTGCAAAGACCCTGGTGAGGTTAACAAACAGTGGCTGAGTGACTAAGGGAGCACAGTAAACAGCAGAGTTTGTTCTTAGAACCTGTACTGCAGAGAGCACGAGGAACAACACACCACCTTGCTCCTTATTCTGTGGGGTTTAGTTGTTTTCTGGTATTTCTAACATACTACTAACTAGCTTTATTAAGATAAGAGTAAGAGCAATACTAATCATTCCTTCAAAGAAGAAACTAAACTAATACAAGTTTAAAAAAAATTTTAAAAAAGAAAAACCGCCACCACTCCCTGTTCATAGCACAGATGAGCAGTGATCACCTGCCCAAATTTTGTTCACAGAGTGTGAACTTGTCCTGACTGCTCTATCCTCTCGAGGTGAGGAGGGTTGAACTGAAGCAACATACAAAACCGAAGGTCTTATATGAAGCCTATGGCGTGGTCAGACCATTCCCACCCCATCTGTGTCACCCCCTGTGCTGACATGCTGCCATGGGAATGCAATTTAGCTGATTCCATGAGATTCCCACACATAATTGGGGCTCACAAAATGAACTCTCATGGACCATGTCACTACCACTGATGCACAGGGACTCGAGGATGTTCTGGAGGCTAAATTTGGTAAGAGACAGAAGTCCAGGACTTGATAACATTATCTGAAAAACTGCCAGCTCCACACATGAGACCAAAGATGCAGGCAAGTGACAGTCTCTGTGAAGGAATGAGATGATAGTACAGCACTGAGGGACTCAGGCATCTTAGGAACTGAGAAACCTGTATAAGAACTAGATGTACCTTAATCATTATAGACCCAGGCAGCTGGTACTAAAATTCAATACAGTGGGGAGGAGTTTTTACAGTGGGAGCAGAGGAAAAGCTGACAGTGTTAGAGGACCTGCTTCAGACTTATGTGACCTACAGGGGGTTGTGACCAATGCTCAGTATACCTCTGAGAAAAAATGGTAGAATAATTGCTGAACAAACACGATGAATAAGGAAAGTGAATTAGACCACAATGCTGGCATATGTCAGTTTCAGGTGACAGGGTGAGGGTGGAACTTGCAAATGTTTCTACAGCAGTGCTAAAAGCATAAAAGCAAAAAGGTGAGAGAACTAAAAGCTGGAGATGTCCTGCCCATTGCAGAAGTTTTTGACTAGATGATCTTCAAAGGCCCATTCCAACCCAAACTATTCTATGATTCTATGAAAATACTCAGTTTTGATAATAAACCTGATATGATGGGCATCTCAGACACACAGTGGAAGAGGCAAACCAGAAAGATACTGTGTTATCAAGCAACCAACCATACAGGAAGAATGTAGTAGAAGGTAAAGACAGGGGAGCAGCCTGTATGTGATGGATAATACTAAGTGTAACAGCACAAAAAATATTATGATGAAGAGAGTCCTACAGACTCCTCAAGGTTCAAATCCCTCATAGCAGCATTAACTTCTTGGATTGTACAACCAATACCCGAAACAGGATGATGGCAGTGTTTAGGAAGTGTCATGTGAGGTTAGAGAAACTGTAAATTTAGGAGAGGCAGCAATTGCAGGAGATTTCAGCTACTCACCCATGAAATGCAGCCATACCTCACTGTGATGCAGAGATTAGTCTTTGGAAATCAACAAATGACACTTTGTAAAAGAGTTGATCTTAAAAAAAACACAACAAAAAAAAATAAAAAAATAAACAAACAAGAAACCACACACAAAGAAATCCAAAAACCATAATAAAAGATTACCTTCTGGATGTGATCTTGAGTTGTGCACCCTAGCTGAAGGGTTACACATGGAGAAGTCACACTGTACCAGGCTTAGTGTGGCAGCCAGAGAAAGAAGAACAATATACTGTGCATGGATATTCATCTTGAAGAGACGGAACTATATAAAAATGGGTAAAACCAGACAAGGCAGAGGGCATGAGAGAGGCAGAGAGCAGCCCAAAAAAGCAGAAAGGCTATGCAAAGCCTGAAGAATATCAAAAAGTAGTACATTAGAAATGATGCTAAATATTTCTTATAATTCAAAAAGACAAAGCAGTTCAAGAAAACAACTTGCATGGCAGGGCAAATGTAAAGAAGAAATACCAATAATTTAAAAAAAGAACTTGAATAGAGCTTTCCTCTCCTTAAACTATTGTACTCCTTCAAGTACATTAAAAGCCAGACACAGACCAGGGAACTACTACACCTGATTGATGGTGAAGATGTAAAAGGAGTGTATGTGGACTATAAGGGGATAAGAGGGAAGCTCTGTAATTTCCTTGTGTTGCTTTTTTATTGTTGAAGATGACGGGGAGCTTTCAAGACCTGGTACCTCTGCAGCAGATTGGTTAGAAGAGTGAGAGGAATTTGGAGTAAATATACAGAACTCTCAGACCAAGCAGACAAATTAGATTTCAATAAATCATTTGGGACCAGATTGTGTTAACCTATGACTCCTGAAGGAGCTCAGACTCGAAACTACAGAAGTGCTGGACAAAGAGTGCAAAGTGCCACTGTGAACAGCCACGTGCCAGAGGACTGGCAGTGGACCAGCTGCCACCTGGCCTCCCAGAGGAATGGAGAGCAGCTCTGGAGGGAATGGGAACCACTGACTCACCACCACACCATGCAGTGCAGCAGAGTCTATAATAAGGAATGAGATCACTGAGCACATGAACAGAAGCTATTTTGAGGAAAAGAGCATGGGCTTTACATAAGGAAAGCTTGCCACAGAAACCTGGGGACGTGGTAGCATCACCTAATGCCACTGTTGGAGAGAGACCCACAAGGGCAGTTCTCATGTCAACTTTGGTTGTGGCTGAAGAAATCACAGCTTTGGCTGCTCTGTCTTCAGTGTGTTACATTTCATATGCTCCTGATCCTCTGGTAACTCTGCTTTCCTTCTGCTTTTACATCACAAACAATTGCAAGGCTTATCCATACTAAGCATCTCTGCTAAGGCTTATCCCATGCTCAGACAGAACATTATTTCTGACTGCATTTACATTAATATGACCTCTCTAGATGTGTCCTTTAATTTGTTTTGGCTTATAAAAGGCTTCTGCAGACTGGCCTATCCATACAAACAACTCAGAGTTATGTGGCCTGTAGCATTTAACTGTATAGATTGTCCCTCTTCCCCTTGTCAGATTCAACTTAGCTCTGTGCAAGGTGCTTTGAGACCAGATGAGCTTGAAAGAATTAGAGAAAACTTGCATCTGTAGGTATACAGAAAATTCTCCCTGCCCAAACCACTTACATGCAAGACTCAGCTTCCCAAGAGCCAGTCCTTCTGTGTCTTACCTTGAACTTTGCAGGAACCCATTAAACACTGAAAAAATCCATTATGTTGCCATGTCTCTTGGCTCTGAATGGGAAATATACATTGGTGGGCAGTGTTCTATCACATAATCTCTTAGTGGTTGTTATGATTTTTACGCACACCTAGAAATGTGCAAAAAATACACTTAATACTACTATTATATATTAAGGAAGCAGTAATAATATATTATGTACAGTAATTCATAGCACATATATAATGCTGACAAATTTATTTAAGCAAATTAAGAATACTGCAGAGGAGCTATTTTCCAGCTATCCTGGATTGAAATGTTCACTGTTGGAAGTCTAATTTAAATTTTTATGATTAGATTATGATAACCATTGTGAACTCAGTACTAAAAGTATATAGCCCTAAAAGTCCATACAAGCACCAATTAATCTATCCTGAGATTCTCTGAGCAAGAAAATGTGTTTACCATGGAATATTTTATTAGCGCTTCGTTTTCAAAATGTACTTTCCCACAGGGCAGAGTTTTCCTTGCACTGGACTCTGAAGAATGCTGATGATGCCACAGTCTCTTACTAATTGGATTCATGAGCTACAAAGAACCGAATCTTGGTTATTATCTGTCACTTGGTTATGGAGATCCACAAGTCTCAGCCTGAAGAAACTGTGGTCATAGATTTCTCACCCCTGACTCCATCCAAATGACTAATTACCAGTCACTTCCTATTGAGAAGGGGGAAAAAAGCTGCTCTACTTTTATTTGCTAGCAATGCACCATATATTTAAGTAAATATTGATTTTCTAATCTTTAAGATATAGTACCACAGAATGGCAATTTTGAAGTGGTGGTAGTGCATATAGCACCACATGCTCCATTAACCTTTTCTTCCTCCCCTGTGCCCAGGTGTGCTGTAAGTCTGGATAGCCCAGTTCCCAAATATTTGACTTTTTTTTTCTATCTGATTGTACTCAGAACCCCTAATAACTCTCCACATCATGTCTAGTTACCTTCTGTCATTTTTTTTTAAACTGAGACAACAATTCCCGCTCTCTTCATATCATCTTTAATGGAATTAAATAGTAAACATGTTGGACAGAAACATCATCTTATTCTCATCTATATCCTGCTTAGCTGTGTTAGTATAAACACATTCATGTTTTTTATGTGGCTCAGTTTATTTACAGATACACAGACAATCAGTTAGGCAAGTTGTGCTGACAACAAATAAAACCTGGTTCAAATATTGATCAATTCCTCTGAAAGTTATCAAAAAATATTATAGCTTGAACACCTACCCAGAAGTCATAGAACATCAAACATTTTCCCAAAAGGGAATTCTACAGCAACAACTTCACATTCTGTGTCTAAGTATGAAAAAAATAGAAAAGTTTCATGAAAAGGCACACAAAATTAAATCTGGAAAGTCAATGATTATACAACAGAAACTCTCTTCAACCCAGTTACCTGCCCCGTCTCCGGCCCTATAAACTACTTTCTGTCTGTATTTTCATACTCTTTTTAAGAGGCAATACTTCACAACATCGTTCCTCATAACTGAATTTTTACCAAACCAAGTGCAACATTCTCACTGTATGGTCACGACCTAGGCTGAAGAGAATTGTTGATTTGGCCTTAGCCTTCAGTTTATCAAAAGATGGTGGCACAGAAGTCTTTTTCACAACAGTCTTCAGACCATTGGTTATCTGACAGAATTTGTATGTTTACACACACACACGATTTTTTTTTACAATCATAGACAGAGGAGCTGTTACAGACTGATGCTGAAGTGGGTTTGTCACTGAATGGTTCATGAAGAACCAAGGCCCCTCCAAAGTCTGCCATAGGAGGGCTGCCCACTGCAGCCATGGTAGTCCCATGTGCTCAGCTACGAAAAAGTTGTCTGAACCAGGATTCTCTTCAGGAACTGTGGGCTAGGACATCCCACTCTGGTTTTCTGCAGAGAGGCAGAAAGGGAAATGTGTGAACCTGATGATTCAGACACTCAGATAATCACATGGCTGATTTTTAACAACTGCAGCCCAGGCATAGGTGTTGCTGGAAGCAGAAAGATTAAAGTAAAGCCAACACTGGCAGATCAAACCCCATTCTGTTTAACAGACAAACATAAGTAAGGTAAACATCATGAGTAGAAAGATATTAGAACCTAATTATAATATTAGTAATTGGAAAAAAAAATCATCTATCTTGATTGACAGTGATCTTAACTCAGCATTGACAATATTGGCACTGATAACATTGGTACTACAAGTTGGAAAAGTCTTTAAAGTCATATTATCCTTGCAGAGGTTAGGGACCATGGGTTTTTAGGGAAGCCCAAAAATATGCAGACTCATGCTCCATATGAAATTCACTGTATTTGCTTTCAGCTGACTAAAGTTACTAGAAGTGTCCCTAACTTTAAAAATAGTAAGACTAAGCAATGAGCTCAAAATTGCTCTCGGCAAATCCTTCCCTTTCTGAAATTCTTACTGCTTTTCTTTTTCTTTTTTTTTTTCTTTTCTTTTTTTTCTTCTTTTTCTGGCAAACTTTATGGAATGGTATGCCCAAATAAGTTTCACAAAGACAAAGCAATGTGCTCTAGCAAAGAGTGCTTCAGCCACCATGAATTTCACTAATGCACATGTAAACAATAGTTCCAATGTATTTCAGTATTAATGATTTGTCCATCTAATACAATATTTTCTCCTTCTTCTTTTCCAGGTGTATCCCATTGTGACCACACATTTTATTTTTACTTTACTTAAATTCTATAGAGAAGTTTTTCACAGATGTGAGAGAGGTCTACTTGGCCTGTATATGGGATATTTAGAGTAGAAAACCATAGCTACCAACATCTGAGAAGAAAAAAAGAAATAAATAAAATAAACATCTCTGGAGGCTATAACTGAAAAACTGAATCACACAATTCAAAAAATGACCAGGGCACTGCAGATTCTGGGAGTCAGGCCACTTGTTTAAGGGCATCCCTTTCAACTTGGCTACTTACTTATCACCAGTTTTTACTACAAAAGGTTGAGAACCAGTTACACATAACAATTAGCTGTGCTTATGGGCCTGTCAATCACTAGGATAGAAAACATCTGTAACTGGACAACATAGAAAGGAAGATGTATGAGATGATTATTACCTCCTTTGGGACAGAAACAGCAATGCAGATACAATGAAATGCAATTACAACCACCAGGTAAATGAAGAAAAGTGGGCATCTAAAGCCTGAAGTCAATCTGAGAGAGTATGTGATTTCTTCTCTCTAAAACCTGTTCTGTGTCAAAATTTAAAATCTGTTAAGGCAGAGAAGGTAGTTCAAGTTCTTACATTCATAGATAACTCTGGTAGTCTCTTCTGGTTTCTGAACAAGATCAAACTCCCTTTACCATGGAAATTCATAAAAGCAACTGAGAATGAAAGTTCATATTACCATTCAACCAACACTATCAAGGACACGTAAGTATAATATTACTCTGGCTTAATGTAGTTATGTATCAGCTGGGTGTCAGCAGCACTAAAACACACACG
This sequence comes from Chaetura pelagica, assembly GCF_000747805.2. Classification (NCBI taxonomy): domain Eukaryota; kingdom Metazoa; phylum Chordata; class Aves; order Apodiformes; family Apodidae; genus Chaetura; species Chaetura pelagica. The sequence goes on along the minus strand of NW_009953481.1, from coordinate 829,199 downwards.
TTTATTTTCTAGTGATGCCATTGATTATTTTTTTTTTGCAGTAATGCCAGTAGCAGTAGTTGTAAAATGACAGAAGGTCTCAGTTTTGACCAAGGTCACTCTATAAACAACATAGAGAAGTCAAATCCTTGCCTGAAAGATTTTCTATCTTAATTAAAGGAGAGAAAGACAGAGGAATGCAACATGAACACAAGCTAGTTAACAACTGAATCAGTGCAAGCTCACTTTGCAGCAAGGCAAAAGCAGGAGGTGACAATGACCAGTCAAAACTCACTGGCATGATGGGTGCTCCACAGCAGCTGAATGCTACTGGCCACACATTTAAGTCCAGCCCAGTTCCTCTGTGACAGGTACAGACACAAACACATTGCTCGCTTTTAGCAAGAGTTAGGGAGGAGTCATGGACTCCAGAGAGCCTCAAATAAATCATGATTTAAGCAAAACAGAGCATCCTCTTTTTCTGTGATCAGCAATGTCAGCCATGGAAAAAAATACTATTTTTCTGGTTTGCACAGAAGAGGAAAGGGTTGCAGTTTTTATAACTCTGGTGATTTTTACATTGAAAATTAAATTATACAAGAAGCAGGAAATATTAAAAATCCACATGGATCCATCTATTTGGAGAGTAGGCAGAGATCAGAACTCTCCAGATTTTCACTGATAAAGTTTACATCCTAAAGGTACCATTGATCTCACTGTCACTGGATTATTAAAGAGTTGTAATGCAGTAATCATGTTATAGCTGCTAGGAGGTAAAGTGGCATCTCAAGTGTACAAGGAGTTTTTGAATATACTTGATCATATAGCAGGCTGATAATCTGTCATATTCTCTGTGCCTCAGACTTGATCTTATTAAATTCAGCAGTTTTTTTTGTGCTTGGTCAGGTGTGACTGAGTAAAACCAGTCTGGTAATCTTTACCACATATTTAGGATAGATACACCTAAACAAAAGTGGAAAGAAAGTCACAATGTCTGCTGGAGGAATCTAACTTAGATATTTTTATGTGAAATTAAATGTTATTTCTCCTTTAGCTTGATACCGTTGGGCCCGGGGTTTCATCTTTGTTCTCTGCAAGAGGTCTCACACCTCTTCTATCTTTCGCGCCAAGAACTCTTTGCTGCAAAATGTTGTCAACTGGGCAATTGTAAACTATGCTGATTAGATGGTGTCCCCTAAGTAGCTTCTTCCAGATTAATTAGAACACAACCACTAAGCATGTGTTTGGTATCATCCCAGATCATCAAGGTCACAGGAGTTCAACCATTGCTGGTACTTCCCGTAATGAGTTTCAAATACCTGATAGAGGTTGCTCAATCCAAACTTAAATATTGGCTCCAGGGAGTCCTGCCCTCCTTTGCTCCTCCTCCCCATCCTAAGAACCATGTCACTTCTGTAATGTGCTCCCCCATCACTGCTAACTCTTTCTGCCCACATCAGCACCACCCAAATTTAGCCTTGAATCTACTTTTTCATCTCACAGAAGCTCTCCAAAGTCATGAAGGAAGCCAGAAAAAGTGTTGGAAAGACAGCACAGTGCCCCATGGTGTGTTACCCTAGTTTGTAATGAAATGAAAGTCCATATTTATCTGGAGCCTAAGATAAGGGTTTCTCATTATTGTCACTTGTAATAGTTACTCTGTGTGTCTATGATAGATGTTATATTATATTGTTAGTTACAATAATAATATATTATTATTATTATATTATATGTCATCATTACATAGACCAAAGTAGCTACTATACTTTAGTCTTACCCTTCAAGTACTTCAGGCACTACTACCTTCTTAGTAAGCCAAAACCCTTTAGTAATCACATTGAAATTACTGTATGTTCTTACATCAAACTGTCTTACACAGATCCTTCTGAAAGTTGATGGCCTCCCATCTGGGCTTTCTGAGGAGGGATTTTTACTGCTGTAGACTGAGTGATAAATTATGTTTTAAGTGTCATTAAGTACTTCGTCTAACAATGATGGATGATGATATTTAATAGCTACAGAGAAAAAAAAAAAAAGAAAAAATACTCAAAAAAAGAACAAAACCCCCCAAATAATTAAAATATAGGAGTTTTCCTTTTAATCACAACACATTTTGGGGAGGATTCAGAGTCTAGCTGTGGACATATGTGCTGCAGTGCTTTTACAGCTAGTTTTGCCTCGAAGTTACATGATATCCTAAATAAATCAAAATTATTTTCCATTCACTTTCTGATTGCCAAATATATAATTACAGTACCTGTTGATAGTGACACACACGACCTTTTCACAAAAGTTTTTTAATTTCCCCAGTGTTTCACGCATAGAAGATGCTATCAGTATGTCTTGCTTTTGTTATTTTTTTGTTATATTTGTGCATTCATTAATTTCTCATCTGTTCATCTGTACAATGTTACATGCGCATTTCTCTCTCTGAGGCCAGTTTTTTCTTGTCACCCATACTAAGGTTACTGCTTACTCCTTTGAAGAGTTCAGGGAGAAAGATAAAATATATAATGTGAAGACACAGATTAGTAATCAAAATAATTATTGATTGTTGCATTTTCATTTTATATAGATTCATGACAGTATACATATATAGCATATGATGAACAATATCAAAGGATGCATTAGGAAAGTGTGGAGAGAAGAAAAGGCTGTCAAACTCCAAAGCCCAGCCAAGAAGTTTTTCAGCAGGGACAGCGGCCAATCCCATTTTCCAAGCTCCTACATTTTATGGTAACTTACCCCCAGACTCTGCTCATGTCCCAAAATATGAATACAATTACGCTGAAGGTGAGAAAAAAAAAAAAAATTAAAAATTGAGATAATAATATTCCATGTCTCTGAACTGGCATTTCTGGAGAACTATTTCATTTTCAGAATAGAGAAATAACCTATACAGTTTTACTTGTCATTGAGAGGTTGAACTTGATTCCACTGAAACAGTGTTAAGTGTCAATGACTGTGAGAGGTTTTTAACGCCAGTCATTCCCTTCTAGGGGCTGTCAGCCGAACTTAGATTCTACATAAGTACATCTACATTCAATGTGTCCCTGAAGAATGCAGAATAATTACAAGCAAAACAAGAATAATGGAAAGAAGGTTGCACATCTATATTTAAATAGAATTCTGATATCCATCAAGCAAAAAAAGGTCTTGCAAGTTCATATGGGAACACTGGGAAAAAGGGAAATTTGCTTGCCAGCTCTAAGTTAGGCAATAGTCAGCAAGAAACGTGTTTCATTGTCCTGCTAAATAGCCATGCCAATAGGTGACTTCTATCAAATTAAGTTGAAAAAACCTAAACCACCTTTTTCAGTAATTAGCTTACAGTAAGAATAAACTTGAAGCTTCTGCAAGACCAAAATCCTAATACATAATATAACTTCCTGATATTGAAGGTCAATGAGAATTTTGCCATTCACGTCAAGCAGGAAGAGAGTTCAGTTTCCACTACTCTGCTTAACCAGCTCTCCGTGACTCCCCTCTATAGACCTCATTTGGATCTAACTCCTGACTGTTCACTTTTGCTTTGTCTGATGCCCACAAGTGATGCACATTTCCATGTTGTGTCAGTCCTTTCTGCACTCTGAGCTGCCCACAAGAGGCTTTGTGAAGGAAACCAACTACTCACAAGACATTGTGGAAGGACTAAGCTAGCACATTTCCTTTGATTACCTGCAACAGCTGGATGCTAAAAGGGACCCAAACAAACATGCAGACCTGCAAGACACATTAGATGTGGGATGTAATGGGCCATGGTGACTTAGGGGCTCATAAATAATCCCTATACCACCTGAACGACCACTTTTTGGTTCCACAACCCAGAAACCTATTAAAGGTGAGTAATTATCACCACACCTCCCCAGGAAGCATTCTCCACAAAATGGCCTTCAGACAGATTAATGCTTCCTTTTTCTGCAATAAAGTCTTGATTTTCAATTTTTGTTACAATTAAGGAGCACTGTAAAACATTTTTATTATCTTTTTGTTCAGACTGAGAGACAATTATTGCACTGTTTGTGTATGCAGCAACCTATTCAAGTATTAGTCATTTTCCTTGTTATTAGTTTCTGCTTTAAATCGCACAATAAAGAATTATGGTCACATTTGTGATCCCACAGTGTTTGTTTTCATTTTTTATGGCACAGCAACACAAATGAAAAGAGACAGCTAATGGCTTGGGGAGAAGGACGTGAGGCCTCAGTCGGAAGGCTTCAATGACAGGTATGAACACTCATTAGAGAGGTAGGGTGAGAGGACATTGATTTTCCAAAGAAAAATACTTTTTTTTTATCCTTCCAAAGATATCATCTTGTAATTATCTGGTGCCATGTTCATTCCATACGTGTTAATTGGAACAAGTTGTCATTTGCACAGGTGGCAGCCCAGGATATCCACTTGCACTGTAGCAGCACCAAGTTACACAAAGAAGCAAATATGCAGCACAGCATCTGCCCTTCACAGGACTGCAACTTTGTGCACCAACAGCCAGAGGTGGCCAAGGAACAGAGAAGACTACCACAAGGGTCCCAATTTGCTAAGGACAGATTTGTGAACACAACAATAGAGCTATGTCTATTCTGGTAGATAAAAAGGGCCAGGGACCATTCTCCAGCCTGGAGGCCAACTGGCACAGCACAACTTTCATCCTTTTGGCTAAACTCTCTTATCTTGAAAAACAGAGTAGCTCCACTCAAGCTGTTTACTGGGCACTGTCCCTGGCTTGTGATGTGTCCCCAGCCTTGCCTGAGCATTTTCTTGGAAAGCACTAGTTGCAGCAAGCCAGAGCTCTACTGGGACTGGATAACAGCTTAACACACTCCTGCACATGCCCATGGCCTGACACTGTTAAGTTAACAAGTAGAGACATAATCATGGAAACTACTCTGCATATTTGTGCAGAAGAGGCTCGTGGATGAAGAATAAATTCAACACTATAGATTTACAATGTGGAGTGCACTTACAGAGTTTTGTAAGAATTTAATGGATGGTATCTGTAAAGTGCTGCTTAACTGTGAAAATGAGTTATTTCTGTGCTATCCTATCATCAACACTATTTTTAGAAATTATGTGTCCTTTTATGCACTCAGTAAAGAGAGGTAATTGCCTAATGGTGACTTTAAGAAATTAAGATGTCTCTCAAGTAATAGTAAATGACAGTAGCCTTGCTTTTACCTCATCCCTTAGTGATAAGTGAACAGCCTCACAGTTAGGAAGTCCACATGTTGTAATTGCCATATTTCAGCTCAACCAGCATTACCTTTTCAAAACCACTGTGCTCTTAGCCCCTCACAGACACATCAGCTATGCTCTTCCTTCCCTCTGCTGGCCCCGCCAGCATGGCCAGAGGGTTTATTGACAAACTAACCTGAATTCGTGCATGCTAGGAGTCATAAGACTTCCCTGCTTCAAATCTTGCAGCCAGAACTTAACCAGAGCAAATCCTTGCAAAACCAGCTGCCTTTACTGCAGATTTCCAGTGACAGAGAGTAGCTACGCACTCAGGTGGCAGACTTGATACATTGCATCTGATAACTAATCACAAATTGCTCAAATACTCTCTGCAGCTACTCGATAGCTTAACACGTTGTACCCAAGCATGCAAACTTTCTTAGCAATGCTTGGAAAACTGCAAATTTAACCAGATCGATTAGACTACAGGTTTATTTCCTGATTTCTGTTGCTCTTTCTCTCTAACCATTATTATTGTTGTCAACATCCTCAGTACTTAATTTCACACACTTAGACAATTAGATGCACAATTTTAAGGATATCTATCAATTGGTATACTTCTTCAAAAATAGCTAAACAGGTCCAAATAATCTTGTGTGAAGAGTCTAATTGTCCTGGTTTGGGCCAGGATGAAGACAATTTTCCTTTTACTTTTTTTTTTTTCCCTTCAGTGAGCTCCCTTTTAACTAGCAGCAAGTTTTCCAGCTAGTGGACTGATAATGCTGGAATGTTTGTGTTAGTACTGAGACTCCAAGGTCATTTTGCTCTACTTGTTGAATCTGCAGCCTCAGATGCTAAGGGAGCAGAAGAGTCCTATCTGCACCCCTCCTCTAGGGAGGAGTGGACTAGACAGACAGAATTGACCAAAGTATTCCATTCGATGTATCCCACCCGGGTGGGAGGGGATCGAGAGCATTGTTGTTGCTGGTTCAATTGCTGATCCTGAGTCAAATGGTGATGCTACTATTACCAAGTCTGCTCATTTTTAAGTGTATAAGTTAACCGATGAACCCTCAGTTGTGCTTCAGAGTGAGACATGTTTTCCTGGGGGATTCTTTGATCCTTTTGGATCTTTAAACCCTCTTGCCATTATTTTGTTTGAACACTAACACCAGAACTACTTTAATTACAGAAAGAAGAGCTGCTCCCCAGGCAGGCAGGTCACAGCCTGAGCACCTACAGGGGCTTGTCCCTTACAGGGGCAGGATTTGGCATATTTTCTTGTAGAGTTTCAGGAGGTTCTTGTCAGCCCATACTTCTAGACTAGGTCTCTCTGAGTAGTGATCCTGCCTGCAAACACTGTTGTTTCCCTAATTTTGTTATTATCCATAAAGCTGATGCAGATATCACCTGCCTTCTCCTCCAGATAACTGACACACGTACATACTGGGTTTGCACGGCAAGGTTTAGGTAATAAAGGGCTACAGGGGTGGCTTCTGTGAGAAGCTGTTTTGAGCTTTCATCATGTCCAATAGAGCCAATGCCAGCTGGCTCCAAGATGGACCCACCACTTGCCAAGGCCAAACCCATCAGCAGCAGTGGTAACACCTCACACCTGCATTATAACATACTTAAGAAAGAGGACATACAAACACACACACAAAATCAGCAATTGCAGCTGGAGAAAGGATTGAGAATACGCGAGAGAAACAACTCTGCAGACACCAAGGTCACTGAAGAAGGAGGGGCAGGAGGTGCTCCAGGTGCTGGAGCCCATTCCCCTGCAGCCTGTGCTGAAGACCATGGTGAGGCAGGCTGTCCCCTGCAGCCCATGGAGGTCCACAATGGAGCAGGTGGATGTGCCCTGGAGGAAGCTGGAGAGCCTAAGCTGGAGCAGGATCACAGCAGGACTCAGGGAGAGGGGAGCTCATGCTGGCACTGGTTTGCTGGCAGGACTTGTGACACCTGTGGGGGACCCACACTGAAGCAGTTTCTGAAGGACTGCTCCCTGTGCAAGGGCCTCACACTTCTGAACAACAGCAGCCTGTGTAAAAGGACTCATCCAGGTGAAGTTAATGGAAGACTGTAACCCATATGAGGGACCCCACACTGGAGCAATGGAAGAGTGTGAGGAGGAAGGAGCTACAGAGAAAATGTGTGACAAACTGACCACAACCCCCTTTCCCCATCCCCTTGCACTGCTGTGGGGGTGGAGGTAGAAAATTCAGGAGTGAAGTCGAGCCCAGAAGAAGGGAGAGGAGTGAGGGAGATGTTTTAATATTTGTTGTTACTTCCATTATCCCACTCTCATTTGATTGGTAAAATATTAAACTAATTTCCCCATCAAGTCTGTTTTGCCCATGTCAGTAATTGCTAAGTGATCTCTTCCTGTTCTTATCTCAACCCATATGCTTTTCATTTTATTTTTTCTCCTCTTCCCCAGCTGAGGAGGGGAGTGATAGAGCAGCCTGCTGGGCACCTGACATCTACCCGGGACCAACCCACCATAACATAATAAACAGGATAGGCCCCAATACAGACCCCCAAGGAAGTCCACATGCTACTGGTCTCTGTGTTAAGTACAACCCACTAATTACTGAGACTGATGACCCAGTCCGTTCCTTTCCCCTAACTCATAGCCCATCGCCCAGCTTGTAAAGTCCCAACTTGGATACAAAGGAGCTGTCAAAATGTCAAAAGCCTTGCTAAACTCAAGGTAGACATCATCATCATCTGTCTCTCTCATCAGCAAATCTGTGCTTTAATCCTTTTAAGAATCAAATTATTACCTTCAGCCACAGAATGTTTATCAGCCCATATTCTCCACAGAGTTCTTGCTCTGAGACTAGATTTCCCTCTCAGCCTGCAGCCATGTCATTATTTGAGCCTCAGTATAACCCTAATAACTTTTTAATCTTTGCCCACCTTTAAAGAGCGTGTTGCTGGCTGGAACCCAGTTCATTGAAATATCAAGACCACTGTGTTTTTGTGACCTACTCTCATATTATTTCTGGCATGTCTTTATATAGTCTTTATATGGAGTTGTCAATCAGGCAAAGAAATGGACGTACTTGCCTTTTGTTATTGCTATCATCTGCTCTGGATAATGCAGCCTTCATGAGAATCACCAGGAGCTACATTTTAATGAGGTTTAGCTTTAGTTTATCCAGAGGCACATCAGTAGCATCACTGAACCTGAAGACAACAGAGACTGGAAACTCTCTACTAAATGTGTAGTTAATTCATTCTGTTAGCAGCCTCTCCTCTGGCAGTAGTACCTATTCATATATTTTTTTACCTTCTGCTCTACCTAAAAGTTATGATTATGTGAGTCTGCTTCTCTCCTCCTACAGTTTCCTCCACTCAGTGCAAAACGAGGAGACACTATCTTTGACAGCAAAAGCAGTAAAGAGATATTCTACCTTAAAGAAACATTTATAGCAGGAGGCTGAAGAAGACTTCTCTTGGCTCCCCTGCCTCATTTCCAAGTTAACTTTATGATTTTATTTTTTTAAATATTGTTGACACTGAGTAATCATAGCAGTAACTTTTTCATCCCAAACAAAATTCCAACTGTTACACATCAGCTGCTAAGACAGAATTCATCACCCTTCAAACTTGGATCTTATGTCAAGAAGTGTCACTTAATGATCTCCTGTATCAAATCTAATGACAAAGTCAAGAATATACCTTCAAAGAAATGGTCATTTAAAGAGCAGAATCTGTACTTGTTCATCTGAATCACATTTATAATGCACAAGAAAAAATAATAATAATCTGTTTCACTTTCCATTAATTTCTTTACCTTTGGCTTTTTGAAATTTCTTTTTGCAATGGTTCTGACAGACTTTTGAGAATTAACCTTGGCTGGAAATCAGGTGCCCAGCAGGCCACTCTATCACTCACCTCCTCAGCTGGGCAGTGGGAGGAAAATTATAATGAAAGGCTGGCGAGTCAAGATAAGGACAGGGAAATCACTCAGCAATTACTGTCATGGGCAAAACAGTTTTGGCTTGGGGAAAAATTAACTTAATTTATTGCCAATCAAATCAGAGTAGGGTAATGGGAAGTAATAGCAGATCTTAAAACATCTTTTCCCCACCTCTCCCTTCTTCCTGGGCTCAAGTTTCAGTCCCAAATTCTTTACCTCCTTCCTCACAGAGTCACAGGAGGATGGGAAATGAGGGTTGTGGTCAGTTCATCACAGTTGTCTCAGTCACTCCTTCCTCCTGAGACTCCTTTCCAGCTCCAGAGTGGGGTCTCTCCCACAGGAGGCAGTTCTCCATTAACTTCTCCAATGTGAGTCTCTTCCCATGGGTTACAGTTCTTCACAAACTACTCCAGTGTGGTTCCCTTCCATGGGGTGCAGTCCTTCAGGAACAGTCTGCTCCAGCATGGGTCCCCCATGGGGTCATAAGTGCTGCCAGCAAACCTGCTCCAACATGGGCTCCTTTCACCACAGGTCCACAGGTCTTGACCCCAGGAGCATGCTCCATGGGGTCACAGCCTCCTGTAGGCATTCACCACCTGCTCCAGTGTGGGGTCCTCCAGTGGCTACAGGTGTATATCTTTTCCACGATGGACCTGCACAGGCTGCAAGGGGTCAGTCTGCCTCACCATGGTCTTTACTATGGGCTCCAGAGAAATCTCTGTTCCAATGCCTGGAACACCTTCTTCCCCTCCTTCTTCACTAACCTTGGTTACTACAGGGTTGTTTCTCTCTTGTATTTTCACTCCTTTCTCCAGCTGCAATTGCCATTTTTTGGTTTTCTTGCATTCTCCTTCCTAAATATGTTATCATGGAGGTGTTACCACAACCACTGATGGGCATGGCCTCAGCCAGCAGCAGTTCCATCTTGGAACTGACTGGCCTTGGCTCTACTGGACATAGGCAAAGCTTCTAGCAGCCTCTCACAGAACCCATTCCTGTAGCCCCTTGTTACTAAAACCTTGCTATGCAAACCAAATACACTGAGATAGAGTTAATTTTATTCATACTCACTTGCGTGGAGCTGCATTTTAGGTTTGTGCTGGAAACAGTTTGATAACACGAGAATGTTTTAGCTGCTGCTGAGCAGTGCTTACAGGGGGTCAAGGCCTTTTCTGCTCCTCACCCCACCTCACCAGCAAGTCAGCTGGGCATGCACAAGGAGTTGGGAAGAGACACAGCTGGGACAGCTGGCCCCAGATGACCAAAGGGATGTCCCATACCATATGATATCATGCTCAGCAATAAAAGCTGAAAGAAGGAGGAAGAGGGAACATTCAGAGTGATGGCATTTGTCTTCCCAAGTAATGGTTGCATGTGATAGAGCCCTGCTGTCCTGGAGATGGCTGAATACCTGCCTGCCAATGGGAGGTGGTGAATGAATTCCTTGTTTTGCTTTTCTTGTGCACACAGCTTTTGCTTTATTTATTAAACTGTCTTTATCTCTAGTCACAAGCTGTCTCATTTTTACCCTTTTGATTCTCTCCTCCATCCCAGTGGGGAAAGGCAAGCAGACAGCTGGGTGGGCATTAGCTGCCTACCAGGGTTAAACCATGACACTTCTCAGTGATTTCAATTCTACATACCAGTCTAGTTTTCTCAAAATCCCACTGAGGACATTAGTGTCTGAAACAAAATAAATAATTTTTACTTTCCCACTATGGCACCACTGGGGCAGAGGAACTCCTACTTTCTCTCTCACCAAAATAAAATCAAATAAAACCAGAAAAAGATGATACAGAATTGTTTCCAATACAAATATATGTCTGAACTTTCCCCATTTTCACATAAAATGACTGAGTGAACAGCTTCACTAATTTAATTCCCATTTGCTTTGCTGTAATATACCCTTTGTAAAGGTTAGAAGTCCATCTGCTTATTCTTCCATCAGACACTCGGCACAGTTCCAGCTGCAGATGTGGCAGCTAGAGTGCAAAATGAGAAACAGCTTAAACAGTCTCAGTTCCAACCCAAATGTGAAAGCTTTTTCTCTTGAAGAAAATATATATATATCCCAAATCAGTATTTTGTTAACAGATCCATAAATAAGAACACTAAACAGGACCAGCTTGTCAGAAACAGGTCAAAAACGTGATTCTGGGAGTCTGGGTAGACAGATCTCCTGCTTTCAATAACTCCCAAAATCACATTTCTTCAGCTCTCATTCCAGATAAATTTTGAACACAAAACAAAAGCCAAATCTCAAATGTGAAGGGTAACCCCAGAAGTGTCTATTAGTAGGGGTTGGTTTTAGTCATAATTTGCAGTATGAAAGAGCAACCTTCACAACCCCTACTCCCATTCTGGGGATGGGTAAAATCACATTGTGCTGAAATCAGATCATTAATGGACTGTTCCAGTGAATGATGATGTCATTCTCAGGACTTCAATGTATTGTACATGCTCAGTCTCCTCATGCAATCAAGCAATTTGAATTTTGTTTGTAGTTATGCTTTGGAAATCACTGCTGCTGGAGGAAGGTAGGAGCCATGCTGTGCAAGGTGCTGAGCTCAGCTCTGATCTCCCTGAAGCTTTGTTGCCATTTCAGTAGAACTCCACCAGCATAAAGCCTCTTTCTTGGCCACACAGGATGCCATGAAGATGCAGCTGATGTCTCATGTCTGAGCTGCATACCTCAGGGGCTGATCTTGTGGATAATATGAATCAGGAAACAACTGTTGCAATCAGTAAGGCTTCACAGATACAAATTTAAATCACTAGAACCCCAGAGTACATAGACAAGTCTCTTTTCAGCCATAATAATTTCCTTAAAAGCCCAGTGTCTGTATTGCACTTGTCTTCTTTGACAAGACAGAAACATGCTTGTTCCCTCCATCTCTCTCCCATCTCTGCCAAGCAAGAAGCACAAATGCAAAAGACTTTTAGGGTGAATGCAGAGTCCTGTGTAGATCTGCCTCCACACAAATCATGGCACAGAGCAGCAGAACAGGAACAAAATGAAGGGCATGGGTAGAAGGAGGAGGCAGATTCATTGGGCAATCTGGCATCCCTGTGATGTTCTGTTGCAACAAGGTCTCCTGGAGGATGACACTGATAGAGCATCACTCAACCTGCACCAGGGACAGTGTAGTCTTCACACACCCAGTACCAGGGAGGATTAAAAAGCCTTCAGTTGAGAGGAAGCTGGACAGCATGCACTAAAAATCCTGTACAAATCTAGAGCACTAAATAAAGCAGTCTAGGAAATATTTAGGAAATATTAAAGAAATCAATTTCACCTGGATTTAGACCTTTCCCTCCAGGCAGTATTCATAGTCCTCACTTTATCTCTGTTATGTGTCTTGGTTTCTGGTCTCCTACTATTAATCCCCTTTGTGAATGTTTGCTTTCCTCCAAAGCTTCACTTGCAGCTTTTTCAGACTTGTAACTAAGGCTTCTACTTGGCCTGCAACAGAAGAGAAAATTACTAATACAGTCTTTCCCAGGATAGTTTTTTAGATCCTTCTGGTCTTCCATGTCTACTTCTACTCTCTGGAAAGCATGAAGCCTGCTGCTAAGCTGTCTGGAGGTTTGGCCATGCTCCTAAGGTCAGTCCTGGAGAACCATCCATTATGCACAGCTTTCTCAGAAACCCTCACCTGCCCTTTTCTATTCTAACTAAGCTACTTTAAAGCCTTTCTCCTCCTAAAAGCACTCCTCCTCCTGAACAGTACCTCATTCTGTATAGACAGCACTCATCTTCTCCACAGCAGGGACTGACCCAAATGTCCCCTTAGCAGAGGTTATCAGAGGCTCCAGTTGCATGAACTGGCTTTATTGGCTGCTGAGCATTTTATTGGCCACTGAGGGTTTTATATACCTTCAACACAGTATATTTTTAATGCTTTTATAGCCTGTCATAAATAAGAAAATGGCCACTTTCTATTGTTTCTAGAATGCCTTCCTGTCTTGGTAAAGGTCAGGGAACAAATGGACTTGCAGAACTTGAAGCTTCTCAAGAAGCATTAGTAAGGCTGGGCAGGAATACCTGAGCAGAGACTGCTTGAGCTCTACCTTGAACAGAAAAAGGACTTCAATTCTGACAGTATACACAAGCATCACTTTTCAAATATAAAAATCCTCCCACTGGATATTGAAAATCAGCGAAGGGCCAGCAATGTTAAATGGGAGGTATTACTTGTTCTGCTCTCAAAAATTGGCTGATTTGGAAGAAGTGCAGCACAGTGCCAGTAAATCCACGCTAGTTCTGGAGGTGCAATATTTCAGCAACATGAGAGAGTGAGCAGGAGAAAGAGAATCTAAAAAAGCCACCAGGATTTTGCAGTCATGTGGGAAATGGTTCTTTTTCTTCCCCACATAAGTCTAAACAAAATGCCTTTTACTCCAGCAAAGGCTTCTGCTGATTGTTCCCAGCTAAGGGACCGAAGCCAGGCCTGCTGCTCAAGGACAAACAAAAGCAAAACAACAGGTGTGACACAAGGCAGGAAGGATGGGCAGCAAGTTCTGCATCGCCCTGCTGGTTACCGCCCTAACCTGGGGCTCGTGGATGCCGATTGGCTCTGGCCAGGGACACTGACCGGACAGGGGGGTCTCGGGGGTACAAAAAGGCGGCGAGTTGAGCAGGTGGGGCCGAGGCTGCTCGGATGGTTCTTGCGAGGGACCCTTCCCTGCTGCGGAGCCTGGAGCTGGGGCTGTGCCGGGCCCGCCTGCCCCGGGGGTCGAGCCTGAGCCTGAACGCTGAGCGTTCCGGGGCCCTGAGCCCTGGAGCACCGGGTCCCTCCCGCAGCCGTCGGGGCCGGAGCCGCCCCCGTTTTGCTGCCGGTCGCAGCAGAAACCAAACCGCTGCCGGGTCGGGAGGGGCTGCCCCCCCGGAACCACGGACTTCGGGACCCTCCCCGTAGCTGCCTGCCCGGCCCGCCCGCCGCTGCTGGGGATCGCCCCCGGTACCGGGGAGCCGCCCCTGCGGACCTGCTGCCGAGCCCTGCCGGCTGGAATGAACCCACATCCCGGGAGCCACACACTGCGGGAGGGTAAACACACACACAGACACACTAACTTTCCTGCAGGAATAGCACCCTCTGAAGTAATGAAGCAAGTATGAGGCATCCACCTCAACACTGTGAAGAAAGAACCTCCGGGCACACACTCCTCTGACATCAGGCTTTCTTGAAGATTATGTTTCATTTTTCAAAAAATACACACTGTAACCAAAGCAGAAGATGGAGGAAGAAGACAGAAGCAGAAAGACCCAATGAGTGCTGGTTTTCCAGACATGTAGGTCCTCCCAATGAGTTGTAAGAATTTCTCTTCCTCCTGTCTGTCATTTCACTAGTGCATCACCACTTTTCCCTCCATCTTCTCTTACTTACAGTGATATTTTGGGGGGGGGGGAAATCACAGCCTGGAAATTTTACCATTTTTTGAGAGTTTGTTTTTTGCTTGTTGTTTTTTCAACCCCCCAGGTTTCCTTAGGTGTTGATACAATCGTATTGCTCCCTTCTGTACTTTCTTTATCCCTTCTGAGGTTTCTAGGACAGTCCTGAAAGATGCTGTTGGGCTGCCCTGTGCAGTGATCTTTGCTTCCAAACTGCTGAAGGCAACAAACATCAACTTTAGTGTATTATCAGTGAGTTGAGAATACACTGTAAAATTGAAAAAAATCAATTAACTCTATTTAGAAAAGTAGGGGATGAAGAGCACAAGCCTCTCCTTACTTAGGCAAGAGACCTCCAGACTTCATGACCCACTGAAAATGAAAACAAAAGTTGGATATGGGTCTACTGTTCTTTCCCTGCTTAACTCGGGAGAAGTTTGCCTCAGAATATGAATTTGAACCTATCTCTGACTGAGGCCCTTCTATCCCTGAACCAACCCCCTTCAGTGACTTGCCCTGTTCAGCACAAGGAACAAGGTTTGCATCCCTGTGGCCATACATCCCCCTGCCTTACCTGTGTTCCACCAGATAAAGGTGAGACATTTGGCAGCAGAGAGCAGTATCAATTTAGATGTGGCTGGGATTTATTCTAAAACAGACCTCTTTGTTAAATATCATTTTGAAATACGTATTCTTTTTCTGCTATAAATGTTACCAATCTCATATGCATTTTTAACAAATGAAAATCTGTCTTTCTTAGCATATGAAACTTAGACAGCATGAGATCACTTTGATTGAACCAAAGATCCAATCCAGTTTATTAGATGATACATCAGGTGTCAGATAAATCCGATTTAAAGTAGGTAAGCTTAAAAAAAAAAATCTTTACACAGTCAGATTTGCTAACAGTAATTTTCCCCTTTATTTTTCAGGATATAATCCAATAAAAACTATATAAAGCCAAAATACGATAGCTGGGGTGATGCACCAGTTTTCTATTATCTAAGCATTCACTATAGAATCATAGGATCATAGAATACCAGGTTGGAAGGGACCTCTGGGATCATCTGGTCCAACTTAAATACAATACTTAAATTGCAAACAATTTTCTGTAAGAAAACTCATTTTTTAGGGCAGTTATAAGTCTCTAGGCTTTCATTCAGAATGAGTGTTAGGGACCACATCACAGTAAATAACTGAATAAATAAGCACAACTAGCACTGAAATATGAATATTATTCAGCCCAATTTCCTATGATTTTGACATAACCAATTCTGAAAGTCACAAAGTAGAGCACAGTGGTATGTCACCTGATTGCAACTAATATAAATCTAGATAAAAGGTTGTATCATTTTTAATACATCAACTTACTTAGAATGCTTTTTGGCTGCTGACACATCAGCTAGATTACAGTGATCAATAAAAGCAAAGAAAATGCTGAGATATTCGAATCTTTATAATTCTACTAGTCAATTTTTCACATCATACTTAATACCCAAGTTTTATATCTAAACTTGCCAAGCTAAAAATGTAATTCATATGATAATGAAGTGTCAAGCAAGTCCTGAGCTAGAGATCTAGATATTTAAAGTATCCAATTTCCTTAGGAAGCCAATTCTTAAAGACAGAAGGAATGATCAAATGCTCTACTCATCTTCTGTCAGCATTCAAATAGAAGTGTATTTGTTTTACTAGAACTTAGCTTCCTCCTAATAAATCACACTTCAAGAACACTAACATCTAATTACTGATTTACACATATACAGTATATTATCCTGTAATTAAGACGATATCTGTTAGAAAGACAGTTCATTGCAAATTCAGATGCTGAGGAACAGTAATGCTGAGATGCCTGGAAAGAGGGAAAAAATCCAGATTTGCAGATGTTAAGCTTGTTGATTTGGTGTCTTGCAAGAACTGGACCAACTTGTATCAGACAGTTTCTCTAATACACCGGGTTTTGCCTCACTTCTGCCTGGAATGCAAATTGTGTTGTATCTGTCACATATTACCAGAGGGAAAATTGAGCCCTGTGTACATTAGGGTGGTAAATCATAACCAAAAGAGACATCTCTACACCACTAGATATAGTGGGATAGTACAGAATTTTATTCCAATTTAAGCAATTATTATTTTAAAAAAACAAACAAAAAAAACCAAAAACAAAACAAAAAAAACACCAAGGTTGTTTTGTTCAAAACAAATAGGTGCTGCAATCTCAGGATGCTTTGGTTTCCAGCACAGAATGCATAAAACATTTCACAAAATCATTCAGCAGCTACAAGAATTTTGCATTGTGACAAATACTGGAACAAAAATGCAAGGTGAGTGACAACTACAACAATGGAAAGAACCACTAGTACATCCAGGAAATTGTAACCAGATACTTGCAGCTTCCAGGAGTCCCTTCAGCTATTAAGAAGAAAATTAAAGTCTTGTAGGTAAGTATGCCTGTGTAGGAACCTGCTTAGACCTTCACATTACTACTGGAAGGTATAGGAATTACTGATCTGAATTTGCATTGCTTTGCATGGACAGTCAAGGCCAGTGTGGAACTGATGAGAACACATTCAGAATATTCCTGGCAATGAAATGGATGTCTTGTAGCATCACATCCCATAGCTTCACTGGATGTTCTGCAATGCACACTTCTTTGAATTCCTGCAGGTTGACATCATTCTTCCAATCACGGAGTCCTTTTAATGCCAAAGTCCCAAAACATTTCAGATAATTATCTAATGAGCAATTATGATGTCTGAGTTTGGGGATTCTGCTATAGTGCTATGTGCTGGTGTCATAAACTGCAATACTATACATCCTTGGTTTTACAGTCACATCTAAGCAATCATGAGGTGATTTGATTCATTAGCTACATTCTTCCAACAAGAGGAATATTGGAAGTAGAACCCCGAATTTTAGCCAGTCACCTTCTGTTGTGTTGGTCAGACTCTGGTGCCCTCATGGGATGGTGCCATTAAAAGTCCTACACAATGTTTGAGAAAACACAAATCCTTCTCCAAATGCAGCTAAGAAATACACAAATCTTCTTGTGTCCAAAAGCCAACTAAATTATGCATAGCACTTTCTTAGGCTGAAATATTTTAATTGCAAACACATAGATAAGATAACACAAGATGTTAGCTAATTTTAGCATCAACAAGAAATGTGGATAACATTAACTGGTCACTCAATTTATTAACTGGGTTTGCTAACAGACATGACAGAGAAAGAAGATTTATGTTTGTCATATAAAATAGAGTTTGCATTTCTGTAGTGAGAAAAGTAATTCTTTTACCTGGAAGGTAGTTTGACCAGACAACCACTAAAACACAAGAAACAGAAAGACCTGAACAGCTTAAAACTTCTAGAGTAACTGGGATTCTTTGATTTAGAAAACTCATTGTTTGCCCCTAGCAAACAGAGGGAATAATTGATCCATTCACTTTCCAGCTAATTACATATCATTGTGGAGCTTATTATAGAATCATAAAATCAGAATCTGGAAGAGACCTCTGAAGATCATCAAGTCCAACCCCCCTGCTGCAGCAGGAACACCCAGGGCAGGTCACACATGAATTTGTCCAGATGGGTCTTGAAAGACTCCAGAGAAGGAGACTCCACAACCTCTCTGGGCAGCCTGTTCCAGTGCTCTGTCACCCTCACAGTAAAGAAGTTTTTCCTCATGTTGAGATGGAACTTCCTGTGTTGTAACTTGGTGCTGTTTCCCCTCATCCTATCACTGGGCACCCCTGAAAAGAGACTGGCCCATTCTTGACATCCACCCTTCAGATATTTGTAGACACTAATAAAGTCCCCTGTCAGTCTTATTTTCTCAAGACTAAACAGCCCCAGGTCTCTTAGGTTTTCCTGGTACAACAGAAATTTCAGTCCCTTAATCATCCTCGTAGCCCTAATATTCTTACTAGTATGATGTTTTTTCTTTGGGATTCATTGTATGTCCACCCTAACAAGCACTGGCACAGAAAAGCACAGAAACAGTCAACACTCTTGCTAAAAACTGTTTGGTCCAACTTGGTAGAGGATGGGCATCTCCCTGTCATGTTCTGTAAGATTTCCAGACTTCCTTGTTGCTGTAAAGTGTTTGGCATTACAGAAGTTGCTTCATCATCCATATCCTACCATCTTCTCCCATCAGGGTTAATGCCACAGAGAGAGGGAAGAAGAAGAAGAAGAAAAAAAAGAATCCAACCCTTGATTATTGCACCTTGTTCCAATTGTGTGTGGATCAAAGGGGATAAACACACAGGCTGTAACACCATTTGTTCACAAGCAGGACTGATATGGCTCTGCCTGATTTGCAGCAATCCATCTGCCAGCTGCAAGGACGAAAAAGGGAGAGCAATTAAGAATATTAATCAGGGCCTGAAGTGCCGCATGATTCATGATTCATGTGAAGAAAGATCAACATACATCAAAAGAGAATGTGTTTACTTAAAGCAAAATAGAAGCATGATTTCTTTAGTCCTTCAGATTTAATGCAGTGCTGTTTTTTCCCTGAACTTTCTACTAAATCTCTTGTACTCACTTTGAATAGTCCAGCATTTAGCTCAATCTACCTCAGTCTAATTCAAGCTTCTGATTACTGATTATTTAGAAGCACTGAGTTAACATTAGAGTAGCATTAGAGTATCAGCAGTTAGATTATTTCCCTGGTGTTCTTCATTCTGGTATTTAATAATGTCATTCCATTACAATTAGACTTTTCTGCTAACAAAAAGAAAAAAAAAGTTTATTTTAGATTTCTGAGTAAATGTACAGAGTAGAACAAAGAATTTGATCCTTGCAGTGAACTTATTTGGGAGTATTTGCAAAACCACTTTGCAAGTTCTATGGAAAAAGTATCCTTGCAGTAGGGCTGAGGTATTTCTCTAGAGAATTTTAGATTCTACTGAGGAGATATCTGCATATAAGTAAGTGAAGGACAACACTGTAAAGATAAAGTGCCTACTGGGATTCCATACCTCTGTAAGAGATTTATATGCAAGCAGAAATCACAGTTTAAATCTAAGGAAATATCTGTTCAGAAATCCACCTGAGAAAAACAGTCTTTTATGGGTACAAAAGCCACAGAAGCAACCTAATACCATGCAGACAATCTTTTTTACTGCCACACGCCAAGTTTTGTGGCCTTCTTACTGTGACAGGCACTTGGGACACAATAGACACTGCCAAAACACAGCTCTTCTACACACATGGACCACAACTCTAAGCTGAGGAAAAGAGAGGTTCAGCTCAATCTGTCCTGGCTGGCAATTTGCCTCCACACCAGCACAAACTCTTTTACACATCAGGAAATTAGAGAAGCTTCCACTCTGGAGACAGATCCCAGGACATTCATGAAGGTTATTTACTCTACCTCAGAAAGTTTTCCTACATAAAAAGCTGCAGTACCCAAGGATGGGGAACTGAAAGATAGCCCAAAATGACTGGTGTGCTTATTACAGCTATTTCAGCAGTTGTAAACATTTAAAAATTAAGACCAGATTCCTGAGTTGAAGGTCTAGTGTATTTTGATTCAGTTTATTCTCCAGAAATAAGCACAACTTAAGATTTTAAAGCATCAGGTATTTCAGGACATCTTCATCTGAAGCATAAAAATGACATAAAAATATTTTGTGCATTTGTAAGGTAGGGGTTTTTTGGGCTTTTTGTCCCTGTATTTTAGGTCATGCAACAGTTCACACCTGTCAAGACAAATTAAGACAACACTGTATGCAATTTCCACATTAAAAATTATTTCATATCTTTGAAGTAGGCAAAAAGGAGCATTTATGAAGTTAAAGAACCTCAGAGAGAGGCTTTTTTAAAAGATTAACCTGTTGCAAGAGAATTATATGCTATCAAGTTCTGCAGTAGAAGCTTGATAACCTCAAACTGCCTTTGAAAACATCCAATCAGGGATTTTAGATTATTTGAAACCACTTAAAGAAGGTCTGCATGCCATCTTTTGCAATAAAATAAGGAACTTGGCACTTGATGTCCTCTGTCATTAAAGGCAGAGGTATAACATTAAGCAGGCTGAAAACAGATGGCACACAGAATTTGAATGTAGAAGTAGAAGAAAAAAAGGAAGAAGAAGGAAAAAAAAAAAAAAAAGCAGGGATATCTGGAGAAGAGGACATTGAAATTCAACTTTTTTTGTGCAGACAATATGCCAGGGGGAAAATGGTAAAGAGAGCTCAGCACAAACCTGTATGTGCCATCTTCACAAATGATCAGAGCTCTTTGCAAGAATGCATTAAGTTTAATCCTACAAAATGCAAGGGACAGGCTGGGTACACTGACTGCCTTATTGAAGTTTTCCTCTTAGGAAGGGACTGAGAACCTGGATGGCCCATTCTTTGCTCAAAGAAGGGAAAACCACATCAAAGATGTGTTTCTCTTTTTGCTGAAATACACATATGAGGAAAAACCCTTTGGGAAGGTTCAGTAAAGACTGAACAAATAAGAAATCTGATGCTAAAATTCTTCTGTGCTGGGGCTCTCTGAAACAAATCTTTGGTTTTCAAATCTGCAGTCACACCTTGTGTGTTGCAATTCCCACCATTGCCTTTCTCACAACCTCCAATCTGCATTAACCCCTTCTTCAAGCAAAGTAAAAGATCTCAAAAGTTAAACTGTAGCATGAGCTCAATGAGAAGTTCTGACCAGCTGGATGTTGCTTATCTTCTGCCCTTCAACAGACAGAAACATCCCTTTCCAACACCAAGTAAGGTTAAGAGGCAGGGCTGTACATTGAAACCACAGGGCTGATCCTGTTTTTTACCTATTTAGAGCAAACTGTTCTGAAATACTTTGGAGTGACCTCAGAGAAATTTTACTCCCTGTCCCACAGAGTGGTCATCTGGGGATGAAGGAACAGGGCTGAGACTGCGGAGACCATTTCTGTCCATGTCCCATGGGCTAGAGCAGGGAAATCAAGAACAGCCTGTACTATGCAAAATTGTGTGGGGGTTGTCTGCCATATAAATTTAGGCAGCAAGTTCTCCAGCTGAGAAAGTCTCACATGACATACAGTTCCTCCCACAGTGAAATCTCAATTTCTATACATATATATATGCACACAATAACTGTAGGATAATGCAGCAACTGAATGCAAAATCCACCTTAATTGTTAAGCACCGAACAATGCAAATATTCACCTATTTAGGAATTTAATCTCAGGAGATCTTTACATTTTAAATGCCTTTATTTTTCTTTTATTTTCCTTATGCCTGTTTTGGGTTTTCCTCTTAAACAGGTTGTAGAAGTACAAAAGGATACAGATCTAACAAGCTTTGATTACAGAAGAATGTCCTGACTTCCCTGCTGCAGACAGGCACCTTAATGGTAGTTTGAGATAAGAAAGGATTTCTCATGCCATTATCAAGATCTTTTCTGGCAGCAGCTTTCATAGCACTGTCAGATCAGAGTCCCCCTCATTAACTGTCAGCCACTGCCTGTTTTTCAGTGGGAGAGAGGAGAAGGAGGGAATAATAATCCTCATATATACTGGATGGCCTCTAGGAGAGAAATGTCACTTAATGACATTTGTACAGCAGATAATACCAGGTAAAATAAAGGGCAGGAGGGATATTTTTTATTATTTTTTTTTTATTATTATTTTTTTTTTTTCTCTGCAGAACTCCCAGAAGAAATGTTTGTTACCATTCTCTCTCAAATTGGCTTTGCAAGTGACTTGGAGTTTTTATGTCAGAAATTACTCATAGATCACTGGAGGGATAACAGAGCCCCTTTTGCAGTGCCGAGCACACCAGAATATCTTTCTTTGTGCTTTGTGACTGACAGCAGCTTCCTTTCATCCTCAGGCATTGGACAAATTAAAAGACAATCCTGGTCCCTGTGTTTTCCCTCTGATTAGTGCACACAGGCTCACTCTCAGGTGTGTCAGACTGTGCTATTACTGCACCTTAGCCACTTTTCTCTACATGAAGAGGGGAAAAGGAGAATTGTCTACAGGTTTTTGTTCTCAGGAGACTGTTTCCTTCCCCTTAAGAAAGTTCTTTTGAGCCCTAGTTGACCAACTTTTGACATTAGTGTACCCTTTGTACCCTGGCAGAAGCACAGGCTACCCCAAATCATCCAGGAACAGAAGTTTCGGTATGTCCTCCTTCCAGGTTTTATTTCTGCCATAGAATTCTTGTGTTCCTCTGCCTCAGAAAATACCTAGGAACCATCTTCAAAACAGTACACAGACAGCACTAATCCTTGATTTCTTCAATTATCTTATCTCTTAGGATAGATGAAAAGGCTTAGAAATTTCCACCTGCTCTACCTAGTTAGTGCTTGGACAGCCCAGTTATTCATGAAAGAGGTATTCAAAAGCCACAGCCATCTCTGTAGCTTTTTTAATTAATCTTCACTGATTTTACCCAGCCTTGCAGTAGGAGCAGAGTGGACAGCTGGTGAAGATAACCACTGCCTTCCTAAATCAGAGTTTAAGGAGGTTCCAGTAAAAGATTCAAGGAATAAAGTTAGAGAAACTATAATCTTCAGAGGCAAATTCTGTGCTGCATCTTTCTTCACAGTTCTTGCCAGTAAAGTAGCTGGTCATATGCCTCATATGGTCTGAAAAAGCCTTGTTTTTTCATACATGGAGTCCAGGTGTAATATGGGTAGGAGCTTTTTGCTTTGTCTCTATTGAAAGACTTGTCATATGTTTTGAAAAAACAGATGTTGCTATATTTCTTGACAAGCCAGGCCTTAAATTTAAGCTCTTTTAGTCAACAGTCGCAATGTGATAGGAAATATATTTTCCTTCTTTTTCTTTTCTTATCTTGTTTCCTCAGCAGTGCTGTCTAAACCATCATGTCCAGTCCTTGTTTTGATCTTCACATGAAATCTTCCTAAAACAGACACAGTCCCAAATCACAGCATAAGTCATCTATGCCCTTGCAAGAGCAGAGAGAACGTGAGCCATGTCATTGACATTTCTTATAATCAACTTCACACACTTCCTTGGTTCCCCTCAGAGATGCATGCGAGTCTCGGCTATTGCCTCAGAAAGCCTAACCATGGCTATCAAATTATTTAGGAGATAGAAGTCTGTTATGAAAATTGGCAAGTTTGGAGAAAATATCTTATGCTAGGAAACATACCTGTAGCAAGGGAAAGAAAAAAAACAACAAACCACAACAATATCTTCAGTCTTAGATTACACAAGAAAATTACCTAATGGACCTCAAACTAAAAGGAAAATAAAGGAAGGAAAATTCAGATCAAGTCACATGAAATGTTCACCTTGTACTTCATTAAGCTGCAAATTATTCATGTTACATTGCAGTGTGCTCAAAGAAGGACAGAGAAATGATGGGAAGTCCAGCAGACAACCAAGAACCTTGGCTACAGAAGCAAAAAACAGTACTGGATGTGATTGGGGATGCTTCCAAAGCTGTTGGTTATCAAATCACACTCTTGGTGTTGGACCAACTTAAATATCTTGAGGAGATGGATGTGAATAAAGGTATTAAAGAAAACCATGGAGACAGTTCATCCATAAAGGACCAAGTAAGCCCACCATCAGGGCTGGTCCCATACAATAAAGGCAATATCTGACCTGAGGATTTCACCAAAGACTGATGCTACACACAAAGTGCATGTGAGAAGCTTGGCAGTTGGTTGGCAGAAACAGAGAACTCAGCTTGGCATTCATGCAGTACAGAAATAGCAACCATCAGGGTTTTCAATTAGTTCTGTGCAGATGTTTCTAAACCTAATAACCCCATTGTTAATACTGCTGTAATTCATTCCTGCCATGCTTGTACTTCCATATTTCTCTATTGTCAAAAGCATTTGCCCATTAACTAGCATACAACAAAGCATTACATCCTTCCTCCCACAGCCTTTGAAAACACTCTTGTGCTTTTCTCTAAAACTTTATAGATAAGTTTCATGCCTACCACAAGGGAAGGGAACTTCTTTCTCACTGAGCAGCATGAGCCAGAGTAGGTAACACCAGGTGTCTGTTAGAAAGAGAAGTTTCCCTAATGACAAGTATTAGCCAGTGATGGGGAAAAGGAAAATAGCTTTGTAGAACATGAAGGGCCTTCTGTGAGTTTGTAAAAGTTATCTGAATCATCAAGTTTCTTCCCTTCAGCTGGATGGAGAATGTGATCTATTAATATACTACCCTTGATGATGGCAAGACCACCCCTGGTAATGCACAGAGGCAGGAAGAGGCACTCAATTGGACAGCATTTATATACTACAGCTTGGGAAACGATGCTCTGGACCATAAATAGACTCTTAATTGCCCTAAGTGCACAGCCTGGAGGGATGTGAGGGAAAAGTCCTTGAACTCCCTCTAATCAAAATGCTATAGTGGGTTCATTATAGAAACAACAAAATTCAGTCTTCATGCCTTGAGAAAATAGAAACTTAGCACCTTTTGCCATTAACCATCTTCTGGAAAAACCTGGAGACCCTAAGGAATCTAAAATACATCAAACTTAGGAGCAACTCTGAGCATAGCAGAAGACAGATTTATTTGTCAGAGTAAGTTTTAGTGCCTTTAAAATTTAAGCCATATTTTTTTCTACAGTAGTTCTAAGATGAAAAACAAAGGCATCAAGGGCTCAGGAAGAAACAGTATCTTGGAAAAGCAGCTCTTAATAAGATTAGAGTCAGCAACTGTGACTATCAAGTTATCTAAATTTAAAAATACTACTGTAAAAATGTGCTACTTTAGCCCATAAGAAGCTAAAAAAAGGAAAAGCGTTATTGTAGAAATGTCAACAGACAACAACACCCACCCAAACTAACAAACAAATAAATAAATAAGGAATGCAGTAAATCAAGTGACATATCATAAATCTAAGCAGGCAATTTATGAATGCCTTGCTGAAAATCAGTGTGTCATTCCTTTCATTCCAATGTCACCATTACCCTGGAAATATAGAACAGTTAGAGCTAATTTTTCCAGCAAGAAAAAAAAAAATAAATAAATTGTCATCTCAAAGCCCTGCTAAGAAAATATGACAGATGGGATAGAATTAGGTTAAGGGGAAATATAAGCTCTGGAGGGCAAAACCTCTGCAAGCTTGTAATAAAACCACGGAAATCTCAAAAATTGCACTGGGGCTGGACCCTCACTTTGGAGTCTCTGTGCTGTTGCAACTGACTGCCAGGCTTTTGCATTAGCCCAAAGAGGAGATTTGTCTCATTTTACACTGTGATTTTGTTCCTGTAAAAAGAAAACAGCACAGCCCTTGACTGAACCCACTTTGAAAGTGTGGATTTCAGAGAAACCCAGACTCCCTGCAGACAAGTAATGTATTCCTCATTGTATGGGTCCTACCAGGCTGGCCCCTCCATGGCCAGAGTCCCTTTTAGATCTACACTTCCATATCTGTTTACTTATGTTGAAAGAGCTGCAGTTGTCTTTTCGTTCAGTCCCTGTGAACAAACAAATAATGAGCAATATTTTACTAAACTTGTTACAACTCTGACCATCTGAAAACTGATTTACAATATCACAGATTGGGCAACATAATCATGGTAGCTAAAGATAATAAATAATTATTGTTGCCATCTGGATGCTTTGAGAAGAGTCCTGAAGTTTGTGCTCCAGTTTCTACTGTCATGAAGCTGATACAACAGTAAAGAGTAATAACAACAAGAAGTTCAATTTATGTTAACAGAATAGCAGCTAATTTGGAATCTACAAGGAGAAGCACTGACATTCATTCAAATGCAGTTTACAGAGAAATATTCATGAAATTTTGTAGCTAATTTTTAGCTTGTTGAGTATATTGATGTGGTAGAATAGTTTCTTGATTATCATTACTTCTACTTGCAACAGTATATACATCAAAGCATCTGAAAGACAAGGGTTTGTTTTGATACTTTATCACAACTTCTATGAGAAGAGTGAACATGCTCGTGTGGAAAGCTGGAGGTCAAGACCTTCCTCAGAGATGAGCCACAGCTATGGGAAGGGTCTACATTACAGTCTAATTTTGACAGAAACAATGAGGATGAATACAATTTTTATAGCCCTGTGAGCAAGTTTAAAAAAGGTCATGGGAGAAATATAAAATGTGCATGGCACCTACAGAGCGTGATCTTCATTTTGCTGAAACAGGAACCCAATTTCTGTCCCTGCACATTGATTTTTATGATCATTGGTGCAGTTTCAATTTGCCATAGCAAAGCTGATCAAAGTCCATAACTTCAGAAAATGTTTTAATGAAACAGGCTAATCCCTTGTTATGGCTGTTTATTCTATGGGGGTTCCCCTAAATAGTGAGTCATCATTAGCCCTCCAATTTATTTCAATTACTTGATCAAATGCAGCATTAATAATCCAATTACTATATTCTGATTCCAACAGGCCTGCATAATGTTATTTAAAAAAATATATAAAAAGAAGAATAAGAAGTGAGAGAATCCTTCTTGGAAGTAGCATGCTTTGAGTGAAGTGCTATTTAGCTCTGATTTTGCAAGGATGACATTTCGATTATTGTGAGCGCCCACAAGTAGGGCATTGAAAAGTTTAACTTCCATTAAACCAAAGTAAAAATCCTGATACTCTCTTGACTGAGACCATGCATCCTCCCAGGCTCCCATACAGATTCCTCAGTCTTTTACACCATGTTAATTTTGCAGTCAGTATCTGCAGTGGAAGGCTCTGTCCCTGGAACAAGCAGAGGGTGGGCAGTATAATAGTTTGATCATGCTGGGAATAATCAGTTTCCTTTGAAAAAGGAAGTAGGTTCTCACCCCAGTTCTTATTTCATTTTCACACTGTTCATAGCAAAACACTAGCTACAAACTCCATCCAGGCAACAGCTTTCAAATCTGAATTGCAGGGCATAGATTCACAAAATCATAGAATCATTAAGGTTGGAAAAGAGCTCTAAGTCCAACTGTCAACCCAACACCATTATGCCCACTAAGACATGTCCTGAAGTGTCATGTCTATACATTTTTTTAACATCTCCGGAGATGATGACTCCACCACTTCCCTGAGCAGCCTCTTCCAGTGTTTGACCACTCTTTCAGTAAATAGTGTTTTCCTAGTATCCAATCTAAACCTCCTCAGCACAACTTGAGGCCATTTCCTCACATCCTAAAGGGCAAGGAAACACAGCTTGGGAAAATCCAACAACTGGTTGTAAAATTCAGCATTGTCCCCTCACTGGGCTGAACTAATGTCCATGACCAGCACTAGGCCAATGGAAAGGGGATTAAATTTACCCTGCCTTGCGCAGCTAGTGGAAGCTAGAGACTTAGCCTGGGATGCAGAACAGGAACAGACCCTCCTGCATCAGCTGGAAGAGGCTGGCACCCTGCAAAGTCCTCATGTCTGACCACCTCTGCTCACCAGATCATGGGATCCAAACACACAAAGTCCTCAGACCATCTCATCACAGCCTCTGGATCATCTAGGAGAGAGAAAAAACCTTTACCAGAGAAAACAGTGGAGGTACTGAGGCAGGCAAAGGCTGGCTGCTGCTGGAGAAGTGAGAAAAGAGCGATCTCTTGCAACTGCAGCTCCCAAGCCAGGTGTGTCCAGCACTCCCCAGGATGCGCTACGTGGTGTGCCATAGGGTGCTTCATATGCACATGTTGTACAGAGGAGGCTGTCTTTAGAGAATAATGATGGTGTTGACTATGGCAGAAGAGGAATAGGATGGGCTATTACAGAAGAGAAACTGGGACAACAACCTAAAGAACCTGAGAAGCCCTGTTCAGCTGGAAGTGGGAGTTGTGCCCCCAGCCACCCCTCAGCGCACACTAAGATTTTATTTCTTTGCTCCTAATTTTTTTTATGTGCAAAACAGGTCTTTGACCTCTCCAAGAGCTCCCCAGAGCACTCATCTAATTGCTGCTTTCCCCACCCATGTCGGCAAGTCTGGTGAGGCTGTCCCACGCCTGGTGAGACGTGCAAAGTGACAGGCACAGTTCAGCAGCCCTCACACTGGTGATGGCATTTTCACATGTTGTGGGTGTAGGTTTCCACAGCTGCAAGGCACAGTGAGGTGATGATTGCACAGCAGTAATAGAACCAGCTCCTTAGCCCTGCCAGCAAAGCTATCTGGCTGCTGGTAGCTGATTACAAAAGCCAATAGCACCTGACAGGGTAGTGTCCAACACTGACTTTTTAGGTAGTTGTTTAATTTACATGTTTTCAGACAAGTTTGTCTACTTCACGCTGCTCTCTTGGAGTCAAGATTTAATTTTATTTGAGTCAATGAAAATATTCCTACTCATCTCAGAGCACAGAGTTTTGGTCAGGTAGCAGGGCTGTCTCTAGGGAGTATCACATTGATAATTTATGACAATAAACCTGCACTGCATTTACTGGAGGAGGAGAGAGCTGGAAGCCTACAGAGCTATTGGACATGGTTCCCTCTTAATGTCTTTGATGTTGAGGGTAGGTGTACCAGTGCAACGCAGTAACAGGTGGAGCTGCCTGAAATAACTGTGTGTCAGAATGAATATACTCACCACCGTGGAGATCTCCGCTTCGCCTAATTAGCACTGCTGAGAAGCAGGGCTTATGAACCTGGGCACAACGCCACAAAACCACAGCTCTCCTGCTTCCAGCACTTCAACGGACTCATTAGTGCTGTTTTGGGCATTGTTGCATGGAAGTGAATTTGTGAATGAAGACTTGAGGAAGGAAAGCCATCGGATAAATGCTGTGGCTCTCTGTGGCCCTGATTAGAAGTTGTTCAAAAACTGGTAGGTGGGGGAACACATCTCTCCTGAAACTGAGTCATTTGCTGCATGGAGGTTTTGCAAAAGGGAGGGTTGGTTCCTTCTGGCTCCCCTGGCATAGGCTGCCAGCAGGATCCTCCTGAAAATTATTTGCCACAACATATAGGTCCTGGTGCATGTTCCTTGGGCTTTCACACAAAGGTGTAGAAGATTATTCCAGGTTTCCTGTATCACCAGAAGAAAAAGTCTCCCTCTAATAGACTGCTTTGCCTTCCTAATGATGAACATTATCTAATAGCCATAGCTGACCTAAAAACAGAAAGGAAGGGGAAGGAGATGGGGAAGGGGAAGGGAAGTAAGGAAGTGTGTGTGCTCTCATTAAAGCCACTGAAGTAGTTATGGTCCCATTTCATGGAAGGAATATGTAGGTAATAATAACCATACCAAAATGAAATTAAATGGTGCTGTCACTAATTCCATGTAATGCTTTAACAACATCCAATTTAAATGTGCTTATTAGTTCATAACATTGCTGGTTATAATTTTTTATCTCTGATAAATCTCTCCACAATGAAGAACTAACATAATGAGCTGGTAAGAAAATAACACACTTTGTAAATAAACATACCGATGGTTAACCCAGCACTTCCAAGACCACCACTAAACCATCTCCCTCAGCACCACATCTAAATGGCTTTGAAATCCCTCCAGGGATAGGGATTCCACCACTGCTCTGGACAGCCTGTGCCAGGGCCTGATAAGCTTTTCCATGAAGAAATTGTTCCTAATATCCAATCTAAACCTCCCCTGGCAAAACTTGAGGCTGTTTCCTCTTATCCTGTTGCTTGTTCTTCAGGAGAAGAGAACAACCTCCCCACTCACTCCAACCTCCTTTCAAGGAATTTTAGAAGACTGAGATTAGTCTGATTTTTCTCCCATTGACTGTCTATCCAGGGGAAGGAATAAGCTTGTGGATACCAACGACTAGGCTGGAAGCTTGCCTGGCTCACTGGCATTCTCTGGGAGCACAACAATGACAATGCCAAATCTGACAGTGTCTGTGGGACACAGGGGTGATGACTTATTTTGTCTCCTCCCAGGTGCCTACTCAGTGGTACTGGTCAGACACAGGAGCATCCCAAAGCACTGTCACCCACCTGAGCTGCCCCCACACTCACTGGACATCATCCTGAGAAGAATAAGAGAGTGAAAAAAATCAGTCATATATGAAGATTTATCTTTGCAGTAAAGTGATACTGTCAACAAAATGAACAGCTTTCTGACATACTTTCATTTGTAAGAGTTCACTGAATTTTTTGGGGGAAAAAAGCAAGCTGTGATTCCATGGAATAGATATTTTGTTTTTCTCCTCGTCTTTGTCTAAGAGAAAAAGTGTGTATCTAGACAGGGAAGGTCACCTGCTATAGGACCAATCCACTGTGCATAAAGGCTGTAAATGAGCAGGCAGGTTAATGCTATTGGCAAATATCAATAACCTTACATCAAAATCTCAGCCTCAACTCTCTCAGCCTGTCTTCACAGGAGAGGTGCTCCAGCCCTCTGATCTTCTTCATGGCCCTCCTCTGGATTCAGTTCAACAGCTCCATCTCCTTCTTATGTTGGGGGCTCCAGAACTGGACACAGCACTCCAGGTGGGGTCTCACAAGAGCTGAGCAGAGGGTGAGAATCACCTCCCTTGACCTGCTGGTCACACTGCCTTTGATGCAGCCCAGGACACTATTGGTTTTCTGAGCTGGAAGTGCACATTGCCAGCTCATGTTGAGATTCTCATTCACCACGCACCCCCAGGTCTTTCTCATCTGGGCTATTTTTGATCCATTATCCGCCCAACCTGTATTTGTGTTTGGTATTGCCCTGACCCAGGTGCAGAACCTGGCACTTGGCCTTGTTGGTAGCTAGTTAAGATTTGTAGGAAGTTGTATCTCTTAGTAGACCTAAGAGATTGAAAAAATACAGAAAACTTTGAGACACACATGCTTGTCTCAGGTCCATTGTTTCATGCTTCTGGACTTGTACTTAGCTTTAGAAAGGTGTTTTGGACTGAGAAAGGACTTGTGTAATTTTTTCAGAATTTTTCTGCTTGTGTCCCTACAGATTTTGATTTCTTTAACTCTAGAATCTAAGAAACTTTGTTGTTTCCCCTAACCATGTATATGAGCATGGATGACCCCTTAGTTCATCATGTCTGGATTGGGTTACTGCATTTGAATCTGATTATAAGTCACACATCCCAGCTTTCCAGGAAACACCTACCATCTTTCTCAATAAACGTCCAGACAGTGACATCAATTACTTTAGACTCTGATCATTTAAGTGTTCCTTTTATCAATATCAAATAAATAAAGGCAAGTGTAGACCTTTGAATCATCAGATTTATGTCTGACTTCAGACATGTGCAGATCACAGAGTCCCAAAAAAACACACAGAACAACTGGGAACAGAGTATTTTTTGTTGCTGGGAATAAAGCACAAGACCTCCCAGATCCTACTGATATACATGGCTTCCAAAAGACAGTAGACAAGATAATGGAAGAAAAATTCACCAAGAAGAATGAAAGATGTCACTTAGGTTTCTGTCCCACAAGTGGTTGTACAGCTGCAGGCTTCTTATCCTCTCCTATCATTATTATTGACCATTGCCAAATGAGGGACGAGCAGCCACATTCACCTCTGAGCTGGCACAGCACTGGCACATGAGTGTCTTAAGGTAAAAAAGAAAATGGCAAAAATCTGGCATGTGACTACTTGATGGAAAGCTTCAGATCCCCTCTCTTCCTTCCAGCCTTCACAGGCATGAGTGACACGGACATCTCCATCCACCTCAGTGGTCCTCTCCAGCCCTGGGTGGCTGTCTAGCCATGCTGCTTCTTTTACTCCAGAGTTTTTCAAAGAACCTGTATGAACTGCAAAGAAAATCAACTGCAAAACTAGTTTATAATGATGGCCATAATTTTAAAAGAGAACAAAAAAGAAACCCCCAAAAAAACCAAAATAAAAACCCCCTTCTGTCAGTAATATTACCTAAAAAGGAAGAAATCTATGAAATCCCTCAGAATATTCAATTCAGCTCAGACTCTGCGTTGATGTGCAGCCGGATAATATCCCCGAGTAGGTTTTGAATTGCTCATGACAAAGGTACTTTTCTGCCAGTTGATACTGTTATTCTTGTCACTTATCCTGTCTCCCTGTTCTCTCCATGCAACAAATTATGCCAGTCACTTGTCTGTCTCTTTCAAAACAGTTTCTGTATCTTCTTTCAGGCCATAAAAAGAGGTTGTTAAACAATGTCCTGAACTTTTTTGGTTTTTGGCATAATTTTCTGCAGTTTGGGGACAAGAATTTAGGAGCCAAGGCACTTTTTTACTGCCTATGTACCAGTTTATCAGAGCACAGACATTCTTTTGTCAAGCTCTACAGCAAGGCTCAGAATGGTAGGGAACAAGAAAGGAAAATAACAGAGTTATACAATTTTCATTACAGTGTAGTTTTATTCTTTGTATATCAACTTTTTGTTTTGTTTTGCTTTTGTCTCTGTAGATCATAAGCAATCTGATGATAATGGAACTGCCTCTATCTACCTGAACAGCACACAGCATAGTGAGCCATCACCTCTGACTGTGGCTTCTGTGGTTTTGTAGCACATTTTCCCACTGAAGACAAGATCATGTAAAAAGATATTGTTTTGTCAACATCTACATCAATCCTAAACTCATAATATGCACCTAATTTACTGAAACAAACAAACAATCAAACACACAAAACCCCTGCAGTAGAGTCCATTTCTCCTGTAGAAATGAAATTAGGTGTTTAGTCTGTGTGTTTGGTGTCTTTCTCAACATCTTTGGAATTTACTGGCTGATTTTAATGCAATTTGACAGCAGTCTGAAAGATTATTACGTTTCCACAAACTTCATGACAATAAAAGGATGGCTAGAAACAGGGAAGAGATTCCATTTGTGTCCCAGCCAAAGGGAAGTCCAGGAGTTTATAGGCGTGAGGGTATAAACCTGGACTAGAGACCCCCCCAAAAAGGTTTAGATCACGTTCTTCTTTTCTCACTTCTCACATCTCCCTTCCTTTAATCAGTAAGAAGATGCAAATAGAAAGGACATCAGTCCTCAATATTTCCAATGCTGATAAAAATACTCTTCTGCCTTCTACTTCAGTTAGCTTTGCAGAACCCAGCACTCAGGGCCCAGCTGCAGAGGAAGGGATGCCACATATTTTAGGTCATGCTTCCTTATATATATATGTACACAGATATATATACAGACACACACACACATATATCTAAAACAAACATTAAAGCCTAAGTATGATCTATGAATGAAAGTTAACAGAGATAGAGCAGTACAGTTACATTATTTACTTGTCTCCTGTCTATGGAAGTGGATCCCAGTTGCTCCCAACCTTCTAGCTGCCCTTTATTATCAGCAGTAAATTGATGTTAATTACAATTATGAACGAAATTACAACATGCTGTTTATAGACTGAGCTGCTGATATTGACAAACCACAGTAAAAGTTGCAGACACTGCCCTTTAGCAAGCTTTGACTGAAGATTCTCACTTGATTTACTTTTACATTAAAGCTTTAGTCTTACATATATGAAAGCAAAAAAGGAAAATCCTGCAAGCCATTGCTTGTATGAGTATGACTTTTCTTTTTCTTGTTATTTGAATGGCTCACAGGCAATTAGTAGTTTTTGCAAGAACAAGGATGTCTATATGGCCAGATTGTGCATTATGCATTTATGCAGAGTACCATTTACTTACATAAGTAGTCATGCTGATTTCAGAGGACTACTCACAGGAGTAAAAGCTATTCTCCTTATTAAGTTCTAAATTCCTATCCCAGGAGTATCATGTTTCTGGAATAAGCCTTTAGTCTTCATTTTTTTCCCTTGCTTTAGGCAGAAAACTGAACTGAAAGTGTGAGTTATCTTAATTAAATCTGATCTGAAGCTTTGCTTTTCTTGGTAGCTCATGCATTCTGATATGTTTAGTTATACCCTAATCACTCCTCAGCATAGTCTTCTGAATGATGTTATCTAAATATAACAATTAGTGCAGAAGGGAAAAAAATTAGTTCAGACTAGACAATATAAGAGAAATAGAAACTCCAGGTGGCACAGTTATTTTATTTAAAGAAAAAAAAAATAAAATTCTCACTGCTAGGCAGTGCTCATAAATTAGAATTCTATTTATAATGAGTCACTGACATTTAATATCTATTTATTTTAATGCCTTCCAGCATTTAAAAATTAGTTGAGGTTGTGTTGCTATTACAAAGTTTAAATGAAGAGATTATGACTTGCACAGATGTTGGTGGTCTGGGTTGATAGCTCTGGGACATCCCATTTTGGAAGCATTGTGTTCCAGTTCATTTTAACAGTAATTAGAAGTTCCCCTGTAACGAGATGCTCACTGCTGAAAACAACTTCATTAGTTTGGGTGATTTTATAGGTTTCCTTTAGGGTGAGGAATGAGTGTTAATAGTTGTGATTTAATAGGAAAATTACTGAAGCAAGGAAGATTCCTCTGAATCTTAAATGAGGCATTAGACAGACGTTCCTTTTCCAAATAATTAAATATAAGGGAAGAACAGCAACCTTAAGAATTATCATACAAATGTATCTACCCTAGAACAGATTAGCTATTTTGTTTAAATATTTTAAATAATGCTTAAAGTTGTTAGGAGCCTATAGAGAAAATATCTATTAGCTTAACAAATTCTGAGGACAGTTGACTGCACACTTGGGCACACATATCAGGACTCAGAAATGAAAGCCTGACAGTTATAAAGGTTGTATTTTCTTTCACAGAACAAGAAGGATTTTCTTCCCCTGGCAACACAATCTTGCTCAGCACAGAGAATCTTTAAGGTGCCACCAGCTCCCACCAGGCAGAGCTGTCCCAGTTATGCTGGAGCCCATGCTCTTAGGGGTTGATGGATTGGTGGCAAACTTGCTTCTCTGCCTGACCTGAGCTTTGTAAAGCCACATCCCTGCTAGAAAGCTGCTGGGAGGGGAAGGGAGGGAAGGGAGGGAAGGGAGGGAAGGGAGGAAGGAAATCCCTTGAGGGCTGGGTCTTCCCTTCAGGGACAGCTTGGGCAGCATCTACATTGACCTGAGAAAACACCTCCCCTGGCACTCTGGGCCATTTAAAGATATTTTACCTTCCCCCCACTAGCAAGAAGGACCTCTGAAAGCATTTAAATAGTAAAAAGATATTGAAGCAATCTCACGTTTGTTCTGGGAATGTGGACTTTCAGCCACTGCCTGTGTCCCTCAGGATTTACCCTTTGGTTCATTTGGTTTTTACAAGTTATTTTGTAGCTGTCACTTTTTAAAAGTGCCTTATGCTCTAACAACAAAAAGAGGATCCTACTAAGTTTGAGTCGCTGGTGTTTTCATCAGCCCCCATATAAAAGCTGTATCTATGACTCAGAAGAGGCTTTCTCTGTCAGAATTAGAAAAAACAGTAACTTCTTTGCCTGCCAAGCAAGGAACTCCTTAGCTGCCCGAAGCCAGATGAACCTTTGGGGGAACAAGCAGGGTTCACCTGCAAGGAGAAGCCCCAAACACAACCAGCACTCCAGGGCTGCTCCCTGCACCCCACTCATCCCCCAGGCACTGCAGACTGACCTGTACCCACCACAGCCTCCAGCCAGAGGCCCAGGAGAAAAGCCCTCTCTCTGCCTCTTGCAGCCACAACACACAAATAGAAGAACTTGCTGGAGATGTTCCAGCCAGAACTCACCCTTTTGGCTCCTTCCAGCTGCTGCAGGCGCCGGCTCCTTCCCGTCCCTGCTCTGTAGACAAGCTGGGTCCTGAGGGAGGCTGGCAACAGCCACA
>NW_009953481.1:778016-793063 GCF_000747805.2 Chaetura pelagica | reverse complement strand
AGGAAGGAAGGAAGGAAGGAAGGAAGGAAGGAAGGAAGGAAGGAAGGAAGGAAGGAAGGAAGGAAGGAAGGAAGGAAGGAAGGAAGGAAGGAAGGAAGGAAGGAAGGAAGGGGAGGGGGAATTTTTATCTCTGACAATAGATATTTGTGAAGCCCTTGATGCTTTCAAGATCTTTCCAGTAACAACAGATGTGACTAACTAGAATTGTATTAAATTGCACTCTATATGACTTATACAACAGATTTATTTTTAAAACAGGAAGTATAAAATAAAGGTGTAAATTGAGAAGGAACTCAGATGCAAAACAGTCCCTAGGAAGAGACTGTGAATACAAATTCAGACAAAACATTTATAGACACTTGTAAGAACTGCCATATGATGCAGCAAGAACTTGAGAAGTGCCAATACACACAGGTTCAAATGAAGGGGAAAGAGCATCCTGAGACTACAGACATTAGCAGTAATTCAAAATACAATTCAAAAAGACACCTGAGTTAGAAAGTCACAGATTTCAGCTAAGAGCTTTTCCTGCTATAAAACAGCCAAAGGCCAGCCCTGGAAGAGGGGGATGCATTACA
The DNA here is from genome assembly GCF_000747805.2 of Chaetura pelagica. Classification (NCBI taxonomy): domain Eukaryota; kingdom Metazoa; phylum Chordata; class Aves; order Apodiformes; family Apodidae; genus Chaetura; species Chaetura pelagica. The sequence continues at coordinate 792,485 of NW_009953481.1, read as the reverse complement.
GTGGCTGCAACACTTTTCATGAGTTAATGAGGGCCTTTTTCTGTGAAAGCAGAAATTAAAAAATCACGTCCAATTTCAACGCTGGGAAATTAATTAATGAAAAGAAACTCAAGGAGTAGAGCAAAAAACCACTTAATTAAAGAGTCCATAAAGAAGATTTTTGCCATTTATTAATAACACAACTAGGAAGGATGAAGTATGTGAATGTTATCTTTGAGGTCTGCTCAAGTCAAGAAGGTAAAACCAAATGTGTGCAGTCTCTCCTCTGAAAAATTCTAGCCTAGGCAGGTGCAAGATAAATTCAATAATTCGTGTCCAAAATCAGAAAGGAGAAAAAAATTAGTTTTCTATTATTGAAATGCACAGCAGTATGAAAAGCAGAGAACAGGAATATACTGGATAGACTCCTATCCACACAGCTTAAGTGACCTTTGGAAGTCCTGAAGTGTCTGAAAAGACCAGAGGGAGATTCTGCATTCAGGTGGAAGTAAAGCTCTAAGAACAAAACACCCCCTGCCAGGTGCGTGAAAATACATCTTCTGATGTCTTTGCCAAGCTTCACAACCACCCATGTCCTGTCATCCTCCGTCCACACTTCATGTAGAAACAGTCAACAGGGTTTTGGTGAAAGCAGGGACCGGGAGTGTGAATTACTCCCCACTGTAGTAGAGCAGGTTCGTGACCATCTAAAGAACCTGAAGGTGCATAAATCTCTGGGACCTGATGGGATTCACCCAGGGGTCCTGAGGGAGCTGGTGGGTGCAATTGCTAAGCCTCTGTGCATCACCCTTGAGAGGCCGTGGCAGTCTGGTGAGGGTCCTGCTGATTGGAAAAAAGGGAACATAGCCCCTATTTCTAAAAAGGGGGAAAAGGAAGACCCAGGGAACTACAGGCCGGTCAGTCTCACCTCTGTGCCTGGCAAGATCATGGAGCAGATCCTCCTGGAAAGTCTGCTGAGGCACGTGGAAAATGAAGAGGTGACTGGTGACAGCCAACATGGCTTCCCTAAGGGCAGGTCATGCCTGACCAATGCGGTGGACTTCTACAACAAGGCTACAGAGGTGATGGATGGTGGCAGAGCAACTGATGGCATCTACCTGCATTTGTGCAAGGTGTTTGACACTATCCCACATGACATCCTGGTCTCCAAACTGACAAGGCATGGATTTGATAGATGGACCACTCAGTGGATAAGAGATTTTCTTGATGGCTGCACCCAGAGAGTTGTGGTCAGTAGCTCAATGTCCAAATGGAGGCAGGTGATAAGTGGTGTCCCTCAGGGGTCAGTATGGGCACCAGTGCTGTTTAACATTTTTGTTGGAGACATCAACAGTGGCATTGAGTGTATCCTCAGCAAGTTTGTGGTGTGTGTGGTTGACACCCTAGAGGGAAGAGACGCCATCCAGAGGGACCTTGACAGTCTGGAGAGCTGGGCCAGTGCCAACCTCATGAAGTTCAACAAGGCCAAGTGCAGGGTCCTGCACATGGGTCAGCACAACCCCAGGCACAAATACAGGCTGGGGGAGAATGACTGGAGAGCAGTCCTGAGGAGAAGGACTTGGAGGTGGTAGTTGATGAGAAGCTCAACATGAGCTGCCAGTGTGTGCTGGAGCCCAGAGAGCAACTGCATCCTGGGCTGCATCAAAAGAAGTGTGGCCAGCAGGGTCAGGGAGGGGATTCTGCCCCTACATTACACTCTGGTGAGACCTCACCTGGAGTACTGTGTACAGTTCTAGTGCCCTCAGCACAAGAAAGATACAAACCTGTTGGAGAGGGTCCAGAGAAGGGCCACCAAGGTGATCAAAGGCCTGGAGCACCTCTCCCTTGAAGATAGGGTGAGAGAGTTGGGGCTGTTCAGCCTAGAGAAGAGAAGGCTCTGGGGAGACCTTATAGCACCTTCCAGTACTTGAAAGGGGCTACAGGAAAGCTGGGGAGGGGCTTTTTGTCAGAGAAGATAGTGATAGGACAAGGGGTAATGGTTTTAAACTGAGAGAGGAGAGATTTAGGTTAGATATTAGGAAGAAATTCTTCACTCTAAGGGTGATGAGGAACTGGAATGGATTGCCATTGTTGATGCCCCATCCCTGGAGGTTTTTAAGGTCAGGTTGGAAGAGGTTTTGTGCAACCTAGTCTAATGGTAGGGTTCCCTGCTCATGGCAGGGGGGGGTGGAACTTGATGATCTTCGAGGTCCTTTCCAACCTAAATGGTTCTATGATTCTATGTTTTCAGATACTCTCCAGACATTCTTCTTGTCCTTTTCAACCAAATAGGGGTGAGTAGGTATGGAACTGCATACTTCAGTAATGCTGCCCTTTTCTACATCAGATTGAACTAGATGACATTTAAAGGTTCCTTCCAACCCAACACATTCTATGGTTGTATGAAGTATCTTCAACGGGCTTATAAACAGACCATCAAAACTACTGTCTCCAAGGGAGGTAGTGATAACTTCTGCAAGCTACTGACTCTGATCTTACTCATTAGCCTTGACCAAAAAGGGAGTTTACACAACTTTTTACCCAGCAAGTTTACTTGGCTTCTTACACATAATTACCTAGGTAGGTAAAAAAAATACATTAAAAAATGGTTGCCCAGAAAGGAGGTGCAGTATCCATCCTTGGATGCTGTGAAGACCCAACTGGATAAAAACCTGGGCAACCTGACCTGACCTCATAGCTGACCCAGCTTTGAGCAGGAGATCAGACTAGAGACCTCCTGAAGTCTCTTATAAATTATATTATGCTATGATCCCATAAACAAAAATAAATAAGTAAATGAACAAACACAAACAATCAAACAAAAAAAAAAACACAACAGGAAAAACAAACAAACAAGACAAGTAAACAATCTATTAAAGGCCACTGAATTAAATTTACTCTCCAAGTTCCAAAATTACAGAAGTTTGGGTTTATAACAGTATTGATGTACTATTGCTCTAACACTTTTCCCTGGTAATTTGTCATTTGTCATAATTAGAGACAAGATACTGGACAGCAGACCTTTGGTCTGACATAGTAGGGCTTTTCTCATGACAGACATAAGAGAAAACGAGGTATTGTGTATCTGTCAAGCCTGACAGTGACATGTTGTCAGAGATTTCCATGGAAGCAGCATGGCATAGTTCAGTGTCAAGGGTGGTGCATAATGCTTTCAGGATACTGAAGATACAGATTATTAGAAAGTCAGAAGAAAGTTCACATCACAAATCATACTGTGTGGCAGGGAGGTAACCAAAGAGAAACTGCTGCATCATGACAAAAGACCCACAAAGATTTCTAAATGTTAAATGTAAGTTTACAGCTGCAACTAAATTCATCTCCTGAGTGCACAAGCACAAAAACAGAACCTATCCTCAAAGTTTAAGAGTATCCTACTTTAACAATTTCAAAGATTGCATCTATTCACTGTTGAAGTCTGGATCAGAAGTGCACATCTGAAGCAACCACCTTCACCTCCAGGCTTCAGTTGGCATGGCAGAGCAGCCTCAGAGAGCAGTGGGAATACTCCCCAATTAAGCCAAGAAGAGAGCTACACCTCTGCACACCAACCACAGGTGAGCATTGGGCTCACAGGGTGGTCCAACGTAACATCTCCAAAATACATATAGAGCAGACATCAGGATCTATGCAGGAGGTGGAGCTGTGGAGAACAGCTCCACTGATCCATCCCTATCGCTGATACAAAGATAGCCAGAGATGCTGAACACCTAAGAGCAAAGATAGCAAGGAGAGAGGTCCCCAGGATTAGATTCAGGGATTCATCCCTCTGGAGTAAATAGCTGAACCTCTCAAATTTGGGGAACTCAAAGAATACTCTCACAGGATGCTTGCTGCTTAACAGTCATTTGGGAGTTATTTCATTGGTGCACATGCTCCTCATCCTGTTGCAAATCTCTACAGGGTAACCAGTGACATGAGTCCCCACGTGCAGAAGCCATGTCCACTGATGGCCTGCAGCCAACTCCTTTTTGCAAGGAGAGTTCTCGTGATTCAGAGAACAACCCTGAAGTCACCCTATAATTGTCCTTTGTTGGCTTCCTCGTGCATATCCCTAAAGAGACTATTTGAGGAAATTAGGTGAAGTATGAGAAGAGAGTTGTAATTAGTATTAATACTCTAAGTTTCAGTCAAATAGGTAAACTGTAGATGTTCAATGTTTGTAAAATTCCTCACCTTTGAATCTCCAGTTGCTTCTTCATCTGACTGTGTATTTACCACACTCCAAAAAATAAAGCACAACAAATCTTGTCAACTCTGACACTACCTGGGGGTCTGAAGGAGGAAAGCAGGTAGAAAGAGGGTCAAGGAAGTCAAATCCATTCTCACATTTCTGGGAGTGCTCAGGTGTGGTGGTGAGGGGCACCCTGGAGCAATCAGAAGAAGCCCAAAGCAGACCCTGGACCAGCTGACCTGGTAGACCTGAAGAAAAACTCCAGCTCTGCCCAAAACTGCCAACAAAAGCAAAACAAGACTATCCATCAGAGAATTAGATGAACTGTTTAAGTCAACTGAATTTAACCTTTAGGATCAAATCAAAGGTCCTCCTTCAATGTTTATCGACCCAGCAAGTGGTAGTTGGGGATGTTTCCCACTGCTGACATTTCAGCCAACTTCTTCATAAAGGAAAGTTTCGTTTGCAAAATGCTTAAAATGTTTCAAGCAAATACTTAGAGGTCAACTGTTTCATTAAGGTCCCCTCCAACCTTAACCATTCTATGATTCTATTATTTGATCCAGACTTTACTGTTCAGATTTTTATTCACTGTAATAACATCACATGAAAAGTTAACCTGCCTAGTGTGGAGCAAAGTGATAGCCATAACATGGGGGTTTTGTTGTGGTTTTTCGTTTTGTTGTTGTTGGGTTTTTTAACAGATGCAGAGGTAAATGCAAAAATAATCTGTTTCAGTAGACTGCAGCTCATTTCTTTTTCTTTCATAATATCTCCCATAGGTCTATGACCACATGCTTCATTTTTAAAAAGCCTAGAAAAATATACTGGAAAAAAAAATATTAGCCAAAGCTGGATCTCAGCTGTTTTAAACTAATAGAAGCAATATAAACTCCTATAATATGTTACTGCGAGTACCAGTACGAATGTTGACATTTTTTGTCACAGACCAAAGTATGTCTGAACAAACCACAGTTGAAAATATCTTGCTAGAATGATCATTATTGCAAAAATAATGGCTATGGTTTCCAATCAAGAACGTGCAATCACATCAGAAAATGCTTCTCCCAGAAATGCAAAAGACAGAAGTGCAAATCACTGAACTGAATCACAACAGGGACTTGAGCCTGAATCTGTTTATCTGTGACTGAGTTCTCAAAGGATCAGCCTAGCAAGTACCCTGTCGTGGTTTAACACTGGGCAGGCAATTAAACAAATGATAGATGCTTTCTGTGAATCCCTCTCCCATCCCCTGTAGGGAAAGGAGAGAGAATAAGGGAGAGACACTTACAGGTTGGAAAATAAACTATACAGCTCTAATGAAACAATAGTGATTAAAAGGAAAATAATGAAATTAAGTATAAATATATACAAATATGCACAAACCCAGTATCATGCCCCTCCCAGTAATGCTCAAGTCACCACTGAGACTGCAGGACAGTCCCTGGAAAAAGTCCCAGAATCAACTCCTGGAGTCAGCAGCAGATAGGATGTGAATGCAGGAATGTAGGGATTCAGGAACACACAGATAAGGATCAAAGGAAGATAAATGAATGGAGTCCATCCAGGAATGAAGTGAGGTTGACCCTAATGATCCCCCAAATTTTTTACCAAGTATGACCTGTACCAGATGGAACACTTAATTTGGTTAATCTGGTCACCCATCTGCTGTGCTCCTCCCCAAAGGAGGGTTGCAGGTGTGACCCCTTTCCTCCCTTCTGTTCTAGCCTTGGTTCTGCACACTGTTCTCTAGCAATAACTATAAACATCAAGCATTATCTGTCCTAGAAGCAAACACTGTCTGAAAAACATGCTGTTAATTTCAGCAAGTGCAGCTACTTAGAAAGGACTTAACTGAAAGTAAAATTGCAAAAAAGAGAATTGGTTCTATCCTGGTGTAAAACAGGACATGCCCTCAGCTGCTCTACTCTAATGTGCTTCGATTTTCAGAGATAATCACAAAGCATCATTTAATTCTGCAATGGAAGCCGGATGCAAAAGCTACAGGCTTGGGGATGAATGGCTGGAAAGCTACATGGTGAAGAAGGACCTGGGGGTGCTGGTTGACAGCCAACTTAAGCCAGCACTGTGCCCAAGTGGCCAAGAAGGCCAACAGCATCCTGGCCTGCATCAGGAACAGTGTGGCCAGCAGGAGTAGGGAGGTGATCATGCCCCTCTACTCAGCCTTGGTGAGGCCACAACTCGAGTGCTGTGGGCAATTCTGGGCTCTTCACTACAAGAAGGATGTCAAGTTGCTGGAGCATGTCCAGAGCAGAGCTACCAAGCTGCTGAAAGGTCTGGAGAATAATCCCTATGAGGAGAGGCTGAGAGAACTGGGATTGTTTAGCTTGAAGAAGAAGAGGCTGAGGGGAGACCTCATTGCTCTCTACAACTACCTGAAAGGAGGTTGTAGGGTGGTGGGAGTTGGCCTCTTCTCTCAAGTGAATAATGACAGGATGAGAGGAAATGGCCTGAAGCTGCACTAGGGGAGGTTAAGACTGAATATTAGAAAGAATTTCTTTACTGTAAGAGTGGTTGGACAGCGGAACACGCTGCACAGGGAGGTGGTGGAGTCACCATCCCTGGAAGTGTTTAAAACAAATATAGATATAGTGCTTAGTGACATGATTTAAGCACTGAACAGCTAAATTAGGTTATGGTAGGGGGATTTAGGTTATAGTTGGACTTGATGATCTTCAGGATCCCTTCCAACCGGGATGATTCTATGATTCTATGAACTGCTCTAAAATCCCTATTATTTTGAAATAACTGGAAATGGTGTCTAACAGTGAGTTTCCTATTTCCCAAATAAATATTGGTGGAACCTTGCTTTTGAGAAAGCTCTGCAGCATTAGGGATTCAGCTGAAGTTAAAGAGAAATATCATTGGTAGTGCAGAACTTTTTATGCTGTCATAAAGCCAGGACAAGTCAATTAGGTCTAGTACTTCATTAATGATTGTCACAAATCACATTTATGGTAAATCTCATATCTATTGCTCTGTTAGAATATGCCATTTGGAAAGACTAGATTTGACACAGTTATACAATGGCACTGCAGCCACTGCTGGGGTAATTAATTTTTACTTGTGCTCTGGAGAAACCAAGTAAAACTTTCTAAGACATTTGGCCAATTACACACTCTTTAGGGCAATGAAGCCTTTGCAGAAAGCTTGGCTTTATATTACCACTATGATCAAAGCTTTAATGAAATTGCTTTATGACAGAAGCCACTGGACTATTGAGAAAAAGCTACAAAAATAAATTAATGCACAATTGTGAATCTACAAAAAGACATATATTTCAGGTTTCTAACTTTTTATTAATGTGCTCCACTAAGCAGCCTCCCCTGTGTACAATTCCAACAGATATTACAGGAATATCTTTTCTTTTTGATAAATGATAAAGGCCATCCATGGGATCTTCATAAAGGGAGCATTGTATTCCCTCTTTTTTTATTACAGTATTTCCAGAGGAAAGGTGCTACTCTGTTCTCATGGGGCAAACTTTAAAGGACTGAAGTTATTTTATGGATGCACTGGCATAAAAAACTTCAGAGGAACCTGGAGAATTGCAGGCTGTTTTGCAGCTCTGATACAGCACATCCTTAATAATATATGTGTCAGAGTATTGCAAAAACAAACAAAAAAATTGCAGTGAAATTTAAACAAAACAACGAGAAGTGTAATTCTGGAAGAGACAGAACCTTGAAAATGCTTATGAACTGTATGGCTTCACTGTACACCCAGCCCTGCGTCACTTTGTTGCCCTCTCACACACTCAGAGCTCAGGTGCATGCAGTTTGGTGCTGATCTTGCACAATTTCTTGCCTGCTGACTCACCCACAGTGTGTTTCTGAGTCACAGAGGATGTTAATGACTTTTTTTATATAAGCAAGTAAAGAGAATAAGGCACCTGCAGAACACGGACACATTGCAGCTCAGTTAAGCATCCTTACATTCCTCAGAGATCAGTGAGCAAGCCTCATGTGCCTCCCAGGTTAAAGATTATCCTGGCACAGTATGAGTTTACTGAGTCTTAGAGTGACTTGCCCATCCCTGATCAAGCCAACACAAGAGCCCAGCAGGAGAGCTGCCCTGAGCCACGCGCGGCACTTGGCTCCTCACACGGCACAAACTGGCAGCATCCAAGGCCAATGGACACAAGAACAGAGGGATGGAGGCAGGCAGGGGGACAAAACCAACTGGGAGAAGAGGGTTGATAGTAAATAGTTCTTCCTCAAACTGGCAACCAGTCACAAGTGGGGTCCCCCAGGGATCCATATTGTGCTCAATGCTGTATAACATTTTCCTAAGTGACCTGGATGTTGGGATCAAGAGCATCCTGATGAAGTTTGCGGACAACACCAAGATGAGTGGAGAGGTTGACACTCCAGAAGGGAGAGCCACCCTCCAGGATGACCTAGACAGGCTGGAGGAATGGGCTAGCAGGAACCTTATGAAGCTCAATGGAGAGTAGTGTAAGGTCTTTCACCTGGGAACACGTAACCCAGGAGTGCAGCTCAGACTGGGATCCACCTGGCTGGAGAGCAGCCCTGTGGAAAGGGATCTGGGAGTCTTGGTGGATAACAGGCTCAACAGGAGTGAACAGTGTGCTGCAGCAGCAAAGAAAGCCAACAGGATGCTGGGCTGCATCAACATCACTATCACCAGCTGAGATCAAGAAGACATCATCCTGCTCTACTCAGCACCTGTCAGACCCCACCTGGAGTATTGCATTCAGTTTCGGTCCCTGCTCTACAAAAAGGATGGGACAGGCTGGAGAGGGTCTAGAGAAGGGCCACAAGGATGATCAGAGGACTGGAGGACCTGCCATATGAGGAGAAACTGAGAAAACTGGGTTTGTTCAGCCTGGTGAAATGAAGGCTTTGGGGAGACCTTATTACCATGTTCCAGTACTTAAAAAGTGGCTACCAAGAAGATGGAGACTCCCTGTTTATAAGGAGTCACATGGAAAAGACTAGTGGTAATGGGCACAAGTTGCTCCTTGGGAGATTCCAATTGAACCCAGGTAAATTTTTCACCATGAGGACCACTAAACTTTGGAATGTGGTAGATTCCCCCAGAAAGGACAATCTGAAGTCTCAGCTTGACAGGGTGCTGAGCCATCTCATTTAAACTATAGTAGTACCCAGAGAGGTTGAACAAGATGATCCTTATGGTCCTTTCCAATCTAGCATTCTATGAGTCTATGAAATTTCCTAATAGAAAGTACAGCCTAGCTGTTGTTTCTAACCCCATTTTTTCCCAAACTCATTCCTGATTTATTTTTTTTTAGATCCTCAAAGGTAAAACACAAGTACAAAACATTTGTGAAAACCTTTCCTCAGCAGTACAGAGATTCCAGTGCAAAGATTTCCCCCACATTATGTCTCTTGAATCTGCACTGTGCTGCATGGTTATCTATGAAGACATTCAGGTATGAGATAACTCAGAAAATATTCCATACATTTACCCCCTTGTCTGACTTTCCTGAGGTGCAATCCCAGCAACATATGATGTAAGCAGTGGACAGGAGAGCTGATGGTCTTGGATCTTAATGCTCTTTGGTGGCAGCAAAAGCCACCCTGCCCAACTGATGGCATAGATAACAAGTGGAGGAATGAATCATCTTACTGGCTGTTACTCCATGGTAATTACTTAAAAATGCAAAAGTAAATCACAGCTCTTGGTCAATGATCTCTAACACAGAATAGAAATATCACTTTTTTTGCTGTATCACATGGGATCCAAAATATGCATATTCCCTTTCAAGAATGTGTTTCCTTTACTAAGGAGGCTACAGAATGGTATATGTAAAAATTCTGAAATGCAAATGCATTTCCTGATTTATGTTTCTTTTAATGCAACTTATTTTAAAAATGAATAACACATAAGTTCTACATACTTGTTTCTGTTATGCTTTTCATTTTCAGGTCAGACACTATTCCAAGGCAGCACAGGGGATACAGGATGGTGCAGAAGTGGTCAGTGGTGGCAGCCACTAGGGACCTAGCAACAGCATCTCATCAGGATATTAAGGGTTATTACAGGAGGGAAATAATTAGTTAGAAATGCAAATCTCATGAAGAATTGTGTTAAAATATAAAAGGACTCCTGTGCAGCTCAGAGAAACAGTGGGATCAGAGACATAGGGATCAGAGTGCGCTTTTGAAGTCTAGACAGGGGCTCTTATCCTTGCTCTGCCACTCTTGGGTGACCTCAGTGAAGTGTCAGTTTGCTAATCTTCAGCCAGGAAAGTCTACTCCTGTATTTACTGCTAAAAACCTACAGGCATGCTACAGCTGAAGAACACAAACTAGCCATAAGTGGCAAATCAAACCCTGCAGGGTTCACTACAGTTCATCCTTCAGCTTTGCACTGATTTTCAGAGATGAGTCCATTGCACACCAGAGGAGAGGTGGAAAATTGAGCAACACTCAGTAACACATACCACACCCTGAGGGATGCTCACCCTATTACCCAAGAACTTTAGCCAAATGAGCCCCACTTTCACAAAGCACATCTGCTGGAAGAGCACAAGCTGCTGTGGCAACAGAGCAGGCTCACACTTTATGTTGCAGGAAAGCTACCGAGGTATCTGAGCTTCCTGAAAGACTCATAAAAACCACCAGCCAGGTACAAAAAATAATAATGTTTAATGTAGCAAAAGGTTATTAGTGGTTCTCAGTGTGCAACTGATAGGGAGTGGCTTGTTGCAGGCCAGAGAGACACCCCTGAGGGTGAACCTCCAAGACTTGGTGCAGAGAGGTTGCTCCTCTCCCCTTTTAGAAATTCCCCACTACGGATGTTACTTCAGGATCAGCCGCTCCCTGGCACCACTGGGAAGGTAAGAAATCCCTTCCCTTTCTGCAGCTGAATCCTCTCCTAATGGTAATGAGGCACTCAGAAAGAAAGCATTTACTTAGACAAACATGATAATCTGTCAAAGTCATGGCAATAAAACCTCTGTTGCCAGAAGTCACTTACATTGAGTGATGGGTGGGTGGATTCAACAGCCATGAACTCTTAACTAAAAGCATTTTTCCTATAAATTCCCCTGGTACATTAACTTTTACTAATAGAAAATAGCTGCCCCATCTCTAAGGAAACCCATGTTAATCTTACAAAACTGAAGAAAATAGGCAACTACTGCTGGTTCAAACACATGCCACAGCCCCACTTCTCCAGACCTTTGCAGCTCCTGTAGACTTTGCTATAAAATGCCCCAGAGCAGACAATGACCTGCTTTGCACAGGTGTAGATGTTCATCTAGACAAAGCCCTGGAATCTGGTACACAAATAAGCCAAGGAACTAACTCCAAGATGTGTGAAGCAGGCTGTTGATTAAATGAGCTGTTGAAATGAGCTTACTGGTGGCAGTTAAAATGACAGGCTCCTCAATTATTGTCAATGAGGACTGGAACAAAAACAGACAAATCAACAACCCACAAGAAAAAAAAAAAAAAAAAAAAAAAAAAAGAGAAAGAGAGAGAGAAGAAATTTGGCCAATGCATTTATTGTTCAAAACAAGCCAGGACGTGCCTTCTTGCTGGTCAGGGCAGCTGGATGGCTGAGATGACCAAGTGGCAAAAGGAGGAGCTACTTCTGGTCCCTGGGTGTGCAGAATATGCTGTGGCTGCAGGTGGCACCTGGTCACCAGCTCTTCTTTGGTGTGCTTGAACTGATGGGTAGGCAATAAGGAGCAGTATAAGTATCCTCCTAACCCCAGTCCCCACTCAGTACAAGTCTGTGGGAGATCATCAAGAGTCAAGGAAGCCCTAGAGACAAAAATATGTTAAAAAAGACCCTTCTGGCAGGTGAAGTAAAAAGGTTTGGAGCCTTTACTTTTACTGGGAAATTCATGTTTTACCACAATTTGGAGACATTTCCTGGGGATAAGAAATGGCATTTTTTGCAGCCAGCCCTACAGAATTAATGAAAATCTTCAACTTCCCAGGACCCTGGGGTCCCCTGCGGGCAATCGTCCCAATTAACATTTTCTTGATTGCTTGTCATTAGGCTTTCAGAGTGTGAAAAAGTGTTGCAGAGAAATCACAGTTCATCCACGCAGCTAATCCAGTAGAACATTTTTATTGTTGCATCTGAGTGAGGAAGCCATAAAACTGAGAGAGAGAAACTGTGCTGAATCTTTCCAGCTCTTTGAGCAAATACCCCCCAAAGATTTAGTACAATTTCCCCTCTCCCAGCTGTAATTTAAATAGCCCAAACCCTATGGCTTGTGTAGGAGTTTGTTATATGCTTTATTCTCTCATAACTTATACTTGAGGCCTGGTGGTGCATAAAGTGTTGGTGAATTTAAGTCTCAAAGCACACCAGGGAAGCTCTTTGAATAATCCCAGGGTGAATCAAGAGCTGAACAGAATTATTGATTGAGATGATAATTGTGAAGATGAGGCATAGTCTCACTGCTTTTACCTCCTCCACCTGCAAAGCCTACATGCACAGACCTTCGCCTTATCCAAGAACTGCCTTGAACATTTGTCAGTGTGCCTTTGACTGTCAAACAGGCTCACAGGAATTTTCAGCACAGTGTTTCCATTGAAAATCAGTAGAACCTGTATTCTTAAAAGACACAAGCCTTTTTGAACCTCCTGTTATGTGGCCACTGGCCCTGCCCCAGCTGTGACGAGGTCTCTCAGCTGAGGTAGACCATGTGTAAAAGACAAAATGGGAGTTACCTGAGGAATGGAGCTGACAGGCATAAATGGGTATATACTAAGTTACTGGAGAGGCCAAAACTGGACACAGTCCTCTAGGTGCCACTCATGAATTCCAAATAGAGTGAAAGTTGGTGCCCTCAACTTACTGCCTGTGTTTTCACTAATGCAGCCCGGGATGCAGTTCTTCAAGGGCAGAACCCTTCCTCACTGCAAGGGCAGAACCCTTCTTCACTGCCAGAGCTTGTGGCTGACTTGTTCAACTTGTTGCCCATCGTGACAACCTGAGCCTTGCAGAAACAAAGCTGTCCATAGCATCCAGTTTGTGTAGTTTTGTAGGGTCATGCTGGTCCAGGTTCAGGACTTCGTGCTCACTGTTACCCTATTAGATAACCCCAACAAAAGCAGCACTGTTTGTTACATGCAACTATCCACCAAAACAGTATGAGCTGAGTACATGCATGCTCCAAGAGTCAGGCTAACCAGGCTGCTCAAGGATAAACACTGGATGGAACTCCAGTGACTGGATGGACAAGGGACTTTCATCATGCTGTTCCAGCTGCAGGTCCCTCCTGTCATTTCCTATGGTCAGAACTGGTCAGAAAAAAAAAGCCCTCTAGAGGTTACTGGGGCACTGTGAGAAGACTGTATGGACACAGCTATTTACTCCAGAGGAACTAATCCAAAAGCACTGTGAGGGTGGCCACAAGTCCCTACTACTAGTACTTTACAAGGCCCATTCTATTCACTGAATGAAAGCCAGCAAAGGAGCCAGAGGAATAATTAATTCTCTTCCTCTCTAATTACTGAACATCCATATTGCATAAAGTCTGTTCCTAATATTTCTAAAAATAAACAACTGTACTTGCAGTTGTGCTTACAATGTAAAATTAAAAACCTGATATCAACCACCCTGACTCTTTCATGTGAGTGCTCCAGTGGGAGAACAGACTGCAGACAAGAATGTCTGTATTTCCTTTCCAGTTAAAAAGGATGAATAGAAGCAGCCAAGGACCCCAGACATGATCCCTGTTACACCCCCGCACAGAGCGCAGGCAGGATCATTGTGTCCGGCACCTGCCCACAGGGACCAACACATCTAACATGTCATAGATCCACGTGGGAAACTGTTCTTCTTCCCCACATAAGTCTAAACAAAATGCCTTTTACTCCAGCAAAGGCTTCTGCTGATTGTTCCCAGCTAAGGGACCGAAGCCAGGCCTGCTGCTCAAGGACAAACAAAAGCAAAACAACAGGTGTGACACAAGGCAGGAAGGATGGGCAGCAAGTTCTGCATCGCCCTGCTGGTTACCGCCCTAACCTGGGGCTCGTGGATGCCGATTGGCTCTGGCCAGGGACACTGACCGGACAGGGGGGTCTCGGGGGTACAAAAAGGCGGCGAGTTGAGCAGGTGGGGCCGAGGCTGCTCGGATGGTTCTTGCGAGGGACCCTTCCCTGCTGCGGAGCCTGGAGCTGGGGCTGTGCCGGGCCCGCCTGCCCCGGGGGTCGAGCCTGAGCCTGAACGCTGAGCGTTCCGGGGCCCTGAGCCCTGGAGCACCGGGTCCCTCCCGCAGCCGTCGGGGCCGGAGCCGCCCCCGTTTTGCTGCCGGTCGCAGCGGC
>NW_009953481.1:743103-777900 GCF_000747805.2 Chaetura pelagica | reverse complement strand
GCGGACCTGCTGCCGAGCCCTGCCGGCTGGAATGAACCCACATCCCGGGAGCCACACGCTGCGGGAGGGTAAACGCGCTCACACTCACAGACACACTCACAGACACACTCACACACACACTCTAACTTTCCTGCCGGGCTCAACTCCTCCTCGCTCTCCTTTGATCCACAACCCTCTCTAGGAGAGAACGACTTAAGGACACAAGTACTTTTTGCTTTACCTCCCTGAAGGACACGTTACTACTGCATATATACATCCGTGGTAGCCATTTGTCATCCTTACGTTTCCCCTAAACATCACCCCTCAGTTTGTGTTAACCCTCAATAAACCGGTTAATTTGTGAAGTAAACATTGGTCCCGGTAGCAGCTTGTGAGCGTGGTGGGGGTGTATTCATTCTGACCTCACTAAGACACGGTCCCGCAGCGGCCGTTCCTCTGTGCAAGGTGAACGCCCCGTGTGAGCCTTCACTCTTGTTCAACAACCCCTCTACTTTGGGGATGGAAGTCACGAAAGCACCTGACAGCCGGTAGCCCCCCTGGCATCCCAACACCCCAGCTGTCCAGTGACCCACCAGCCCCATACAGAAAGATGATGACTTCTCTGTGTGAATTGCAGCAAGGGCAAAGCACGCTCCTGTTTCTCCTTTCTTCAGTTCCTATGTTCTAGCAGATAAAGTGTAACAAAGGCAATGACTTCTGCTCCTTGCCTATTTTCAACTAGTTTATCTAGGCTGGGCAAAGACCATGGCTGGAAGGATCCTAGAGGCTCCTAAACAGTGTTGAACAGTCCTGAACTGTTTCTTTGAGCTTTGATTCCATTTTTATTCAGTATTTACCAAGCTTGACCCCCCACAATACCCAGTTGACGTGCGGAATAACGACTTTAGAACCAATAAGGTTATAAAGAAGGTATGTTTATTCAGCGCTGGGTGCACGGGGGATCGCTCCTCCACAAGCGTGCACACCCTAGGACTATTGGCAAGGTCATTATATGCCACAAAGTAATACATATTCATCTATACTGCTGCATATACATTAGGTGTCCGAGGATAGGGAGGGGTTATTACAATTAATCATTAGCATAGTTGCCCCCCGAGCTCCTCCTTGTTGCACTTGCGCAGTATCTTCTGGTGGTCGTGGGCAGGGGTCTTTGGGATGAAGGCCGTATGTCTTCCTCGCTGTGCACTTTTCACCTCTTGGCATTCCTTTCTGGGGTCTGCACCAGGTTCTTGTCTTCTCTGCAAGTTTCTGTGGGAGCATCCTCCCACACAATACCTTCCCTCACAATTCAGGCCTTATCTATACATTCCAAGCCTTATCTATGCTAAGCAGTGCCATCCTGTTTACTCCTTATGTGTTAGTCCTTTCTACCAAGGTAGGCCATCTGGCTTTCCTCAGATCACAGTGACCCATAAATACTCACTTGGACACTGTGCACACACCTTTTCCCACAATTAAACCTCAGAGTGACACAAGGACATTTCTTTGTACCTTCAAATATGTCCTCAATATCTCCTACAAAAGCAGGCTGAGGGAGCTGGGGTTGTTCAGCCTGGAGCAGAGAAGGCCATGGGGAGACTATAGCAGCCTTCTAGTACCTGAAGGGGCTACAGGAAAGGACAAGGGGTAATGGCTTAAAACTGGAAAAGTGTTGATTTAAGTTAGACATTAGGAAGAATTTATTTAGTGTGAGCATGGTGAGACACTGGAACAGGTTGCCCAGGGTGGTTGTGGAGTCCCCCTCTCTGTAAGTGTTCAAGGCCAGGTTGGATGGGGCTTGGAGCAACCTGGTCTAGTGGGAGATGTCCCTGCCCATGCAGGGAGTTTGAATCTAAGTGATCTCTAACGTCCCTTCCTGTTCAAACCAATCTATGATTCTATATATATGTAGGAGTCTCTATTTAGTAGACAAGGCCAGAATTATGCCAGAGATTACACTATTAACAGTGTGCACAACCAGGTTTCAACATTCAGGCCTGTGGCAAGGTTAATTTTACTTAATAGGTGTAAACACAGCCTCAGAGCTCCTTAACATGATGTTTCAAATCTAGCATCTGCCTTTAAAATTGAATCTGGGACACAAGAATCCTACACAACTATGCAGGCATGATGCAGACTGGCTGGAGAGCAGCTTTGCAGAAAAGTACCTGGGGGCCCTGGTTGACAAAAATATCAGCCAGCGATGTGCTCTTGCAGAAAAAAAAAAAGGCCAACAGCCTCCTGGGCAGATCAAAAGAGATCATATCTGGAGTATTATGACCAGCTTTGTACAGGAAAGCAGAAACTGGAAGAAGTCTGGTCAAGGCTGGAGCTGTTGCCCTATGAGGGAACTGAGATTGTTCAGGCTGGAAAATAGAAGGCTCACAGTGCATCTTGTTGTTGCCTTAAATACCTAATAGGTCACAGAGATAGAGGCAGATGCTTCTGAGAGGCTGAGGGTGACAGCAAAGGTACTAAGGGTAACATCATGAGCTGCAACATAGGAAATTCCAGTTAGACATCAGGAAAACATTTTTTATCATTACGGTGGTCAATTTTTGGAGTAGGGTGTCCAGAGAGGTTGTAGAATCTCTGCATTTGGAGATATTAACAGCTTGATTGAACAAGGTCCTGGACCTGCTGTGAGCAGGGGCTTAGACTAGAGGAGGTACCTCTCAGCATATATCATTCTACTATGTGAGGATTCTGTGACCAAATGGTCCTAAAACTACCAGAAAGGGAACTGCTTTGAAACTAAATATAGCTGCTTCTAATCGAAGGATGGCAAAATCATCTTTGATTAAGGATTTACTGAGCTGGAGAGATATCTGATATTTCATCCTCTCAGATCCCTTACTCCATCTTATCTATGAAGAAAATATCTAAATAATGTACTGTGTACCTAAAATAGATCTTCACATTTTGCTTCCAAACAGTAGATTGAAGAATCGAGCCCTCAGTTAAGACTGCAGCGTTTTTTATTCATTCTGGCTCTATTGCCCTAATTCCCACTGGCAGTATGCAATTCCTTAAGGAAAATAAAAGATATTACCCAGCAGTGGTACATGACACTTCCTAGTCACTTCTGCAAAGCACAGCACTGCAGTAAAGCACTGATTAGTAGCTAGAAATTCACATGGATGAAGCATCGGTGCTTCACTACATTTTCATTTCTGCAAAGGTAGTGTGAAGAGAATCAACTTGGTGAAACAAAACTAAGCAGTTCAGATTCAGACTTTCCAGGCACCTCCCAAACCCCTGAAACTCCCTGCATGTGTCTTTCCCCACCTGTGAAACACCTGACCAAGATTTTAAAAACCTCTTCTCAACATGATGGCTAATAAGATGCAAAACCACCAACTTTTATGAGAGGATTTACTCATATGTTACATTATCTACAGAATATATGTGGGTACTGTAGGAAGGGAAGTATTTTAAGAGGCTATCAGCTCCTCCAGCTTTCAGACAAGCTCCAGCCCTACTCCACCTTTCACAGCCTAGACCTTTCTTGAAAACTGACAGTTCCTGAGGCCACACAGACCCCCAAGATAATCTGTTCCTATACTTAAATATCTTTACAGTTAGGATGTTTCTTCTAATACCTCATGTAAATCTTCCTTGCTTACAAATTAAGCTGATTACTTATCATCTTGCCTTCTGCAAACTTGGAGAATCATTGATCACCAGCCTCCTTAAACCTTCAATATGGTTAAGGACTCCAGTCCTGTTGCCCACTTTTCCTTCTCTTTTCTAGAAAAGATGACTCCTCTAGCTTTTTCTCCTTGGTCACATTTCTCTCTGTTCATCCCCTTTCATGTTAGTCTGCATCTTTCTTAAAATGTGACATCCAAAGCTGCACTCTGACATAGATTTTACAAACGTGAAGTAAAAGAAACTACTTAACGTCATGTCTCACCTAGGACATGGCAATGCATTCAGGAGAGGCATGGATACTTTTTATGCCAACATTACTTTGTTGACCTGTCTTCAGTCTATGATCCAACATCACCACCAGATCTTTTTGCACAGCATTATGGAGTAAATATTTTTCTCCACTTTGTACTGGGTTTTTCTCTCCTAAAATGTAGTCTTCTGATTAGTCTTTATTAAATTCCACTTTTGTGATTTTAAACAATGAATATATGATTTTAACAAGATTTTTTTCAGTCAAACCTATCTTCCAAAATGCTTGAAGTCCTGTCAAATTTTTGTTCTAATAGATGCATAGATACATTTTTATTATATTCTGTATATATATTATATCTGTAAAATATATATATTATATCTGTAACATAACTCATGCTGTTCTTCTATTTTGACTGTAAGCTTTGCAATATTTAGCATCAGAAATATTTATTGCAAATGTTTTGATCATCCTTTGACTCCTGTATCTTTAGAAAGTTCTAATGCAGTCACAACTTTCTTGTCACACATTCTCTTTTCTCCACATTCACAAAGTTAGTCGGTGGGCTGCTTCTTTTCTCTTCTCTTCTCTTCTCTTCTCTTCTCTTCTCTTCTCTTCTCTTCTCTTCTCTTCGCTTCTCTTCTCTTCGCTTCGCTTCGCTTCGCTTCTCTTCTCTTCACTTCTCTTCTCTTCGCTTCTCTTCTCTTCTCTTCTCTCCCTTAAGATTACGAACCATAACTTTTGGAGATAGCTTCCCCCCAGATCCCTTCTGATTTGAAGTCCTGCTATACTAATAATTCTGCCCACTTAAAAAACTTAAGACAAATATATGAAAAATTGTTCAGATTTCCAAACACATAATTGGGTAACATGTGTCCAGCCAGGCTGCTCTTCCCTGGGGACACTTTTTGTCTGGCTCCTCTCACCATGACTAGTCTTGCTCTTTGAATGCTTCTCATGCTGTTAAACACACTTCACGTACTTCCCTACATGATTCGATCATTTATTGTAAAGCTCTTCATGAGTCACCATTACACTTTCATTATTATTTCCTTCATCCAGATGATCTCAAAAATCCTATAATAACTTCCTGGAATTCAAGTAAGCAGAGACATGCCTCCTTATCCCTTGTTGGTACGACTCTGGTAGAAAGCACAGCTATTACAGACTGCATCTCATGCATGTATTTATATATGTAAACACACCTATATAGAAAGGCATTTAATTCTAGCTTGCTTAGCAGAACCAGCTATCAAAAACACCAGCAGACACTGAACCAATTCTTAAAAAGCATATTCAGCAAGCTACACCATCTTTCATTTCTGGTCTTCTCCCCTTCCTCCTTCTCTTCTCCTTCAGTCTATCTAGCCATGATCCTCAATGAGAGAGTAAGTATTGTTCTGGCTGCAAAACTCTCTATCATCTACCATACAGCTCAGCATTATTCCTCTGATTTGGTTGTATGAGGTTTGAAGTTTCAAGTGGAACACACGTTTTACAGCAGCATTCATATACAGATAAGGATTATAGTTTCAAATAACATTATACTATTTTGCCTTTTAAGTATATGGCCACATGCTTACAAACAAAAAAAGTTATTATTTTTCTTCCTTGACATGGCATGAAGTATGTATTAATCACTGATAACATAGGAGGAGGAAGGGCTAGCTCATGATTAGTGTATGTCAGTGCTGCTGACAGGAGTCCAATAAGCTCTACTGAGCCTTCACTGCTGTGTGTGAGCAAAGGTACTACAGCCTCTCCTGAAGAGGAAGAACAATCAGCTTGTACAGAGCTTTTATCCAAGGAATATGAAATTGGTTACCCAATGTCAATTAACTCTCAGGGTGTTGCTGTGTGGCACATTACTATTGTTACTCACAAGCAAAACAAACTTTGCTAATATACAATCAAGGTAACTGAATTAATTAACATAACCCCCTCACAAAACATATTACTATTCTCATTCAAAGACTCTCAGCTTTCAAAAAGATCAGGATATTCACATACTTACAGATTTCTTTTCAGGTAAGAGACAACATTAATTAAACATGCTCGCTGAAGATGCAACCCTGCCCTTCCATCCTGAGGTGTGGGTGAGCCCAAAGCTCTTTTCCTTCTCACATTCAACAAGTATTTTTCACATCCTGCAGAGCAGCCATGGGGTCCCTGCAAGGAAGGGAGGCTGTAAAGGCAGCTCCATCAGGGCTGCAGTCCAAGCACACACACTCATACTGCTGCCACTGTTAGCACATCATTCCCGATGAGCTTCCACTCAGCTCACAGTGCTGCCAAGCCTTTGGGAGCAACCTGGGGCCAGTAGAGCAGCAGACTTGGGTGGGAGCTCCCAGCTCCCCATGGTTCACACCATCCAGTTACCCTAGCAAAGTAATGGCAAAATGCATGACCATCTGAAACTCAAGCGGTCCAGGAGTGCCCACATGGACTGCTGAAGCATAAGTCCTAGGTAAATAACTGAGGGCATTTTGTTTACCTAGAAGTATAAATTATGAGCCACCAAGGAAGCTTGTCTGTACAACCAAAGATATGTAGCAAATGCTAACAGTCTCACATGATGTATAGCTTTATTTTGACATGAAAAGGATTATTTTCAATTATTTCCAGTCATCTTTGGACATAAAACACCTCAATAATGTACAGTAAGCTTTTTCGTTCCACGCAAGTATCTTTGGACCTATAATTACATTTCATAAAACCTCAGTACCATAATTTAGCAGTCCCTTTCATAATGTTAGGCCTGCGTTTGTATAAAATACGAAAAGCCACATATATGCTTTATCTCTAAAGTTTAATTTAATTATTTTCTGCACAAAGTGTCAAAAGTTTGGTCAAAGCAAGAAATAAGCTAGTATAACACCTTTACAAGTTCTTTCCACAACTGGTAGCAATATATTATTAGTTTAGGCTTAAAATTAATTAACTTTACCACATGACTTTGCTAATAGTGGATCAACAATATCTTGGCCATTTATTATCCCACTTACTTCGAGCCTCAAACTATTTCATAGCAGTTTAGAGGAGACTAACCTACTGGCTAGGGCTGCACCAGAGTTTTCTGCTCTGCTACAGATTCCTTTTATAAACTCCAGCAAATATTCAGGTGTCTCCAGCTCTAGGATAACAACATGGGGTTTGTAAAGGCAACTGTATCAAGGACCATTACAGGCTCAGGTACCTCAGCTGGGTTCCTATATAGCAGATAAAGCAGCAAAACTCATTGCAAAGCTGTGCAGATGGGGAAGGAGACCCTTTTTTTTTATGCAAATAAAAAGATTTCTCTCCCTCACACTCATTCTCTCAAACTTTTCTCATTCTTCTATGGTTATAAGCTCTGAGATGTATGTGTCCTAGTAACCTGTCCAGGTTGACTTATGGTGACACAGAAGGTGAGGTACACCAGCTAACAAGTCCTCATCCAGTCTTCTGGGTTCATCCTGAGTAGTTGAGACACATGAGTTTTGGAGCCTTCACAATCTTTCTTGCCAAAGAAGGTTCATGTCCAACATGAGTTGTTTTGCACCAGTGTAGCTCCATGACTGTGATAAGGTCTGTGATCTTGGAGGAATCATCACTGCTTCCAAGACTTGTCCTTGCTTTTATTTATGTTCTCCTTTTATGTTTTCTTACTTTTCTCAGTGTTTTGACTTACAATGTATATATACACCTTTGACATTTATTCTGGTGTCTTTACATATGCAGAGTCTTATTCATACTCTGTATACTATTAGATTTGATTTACAAATTCCTACACCTAAGAATGTATTAGCAGCAGTAAGGGTCTCACCTTAACATGTAGGGCAGGAGTACATTCTCACCCAAATGCCATCTTTCATAGCTTTCAGGCACAGGAACTGGAGATCCAGGATATGGAAACCATTCATTGTACGAACAAGCAAAGCCATATAGGTACAGTGGAATGAGTTTGTGATATATTGCTCTATCCATCACCTCAAAGGCATAATTTTCATTCAAGCCATGGCTCACAGTGCTGAATAGGGGTTAAATCAGAGACATGAGCCCAGATTTTCTACTAACAGATGGAATTTCATAGGAACAAAAGTCACACTGGAATTATTGATTGCACAGGCACAGTGGGTGTTCAAAAACAACTTTCAAAGCTTATGGTTAGGGACTTAGAACAAGCATGGCTTAGTTGATCATTATTCTGTTCATTTTTTGACCCCAGATGATACTTTTAGGTGCTTGGAAAAAAATAATTCTCCTGGTATTTAGGAGACCAAGGGCAGAATTAGAATCCTAAATTTGTACAATCACTTTTGAACATTTCAAAGGCAATACTTAGGTAAAAAAAAAAGTATCTTACTGTTTTAAAGTGTGTTACTGAGTAGCACAGTTCTCCTCGCTCCACAATTTTCAATTAGTCTCATACACATTGGTCATATGAATAAAGATCATTAACCTGTAAATCATTGGTTCAAATCTTGAACAGGTCATTAGTGACTAGAAGCATTAGTATCTAATGACTAGTTTCATTCCAGTGGACAAATAATCACCACCACAGCTGGTATTAGTAAATTATTTCAGCCGAGACCTATGAAATGTACCAGGTCCAGATTTTGCTTCTGCCAATTTGATATCCCTGCCAGTCTCCCTATTAGGCTTTGAAAACTATTTCCTTTTCCTCACTGTTTTCAAGAGTAGCTCTTGGAACATTGCTGGGAAATGACAGAACAGTGTGGAAAAAAAATAATGCCTGAATCTAGTTTTCTAGAGATTTCTGTGTTTTAACTGAATCACCACAGTCTGAAAAAAATCCAAGGGAAAAATAAATGCATTTCTCACAGCTGCAACATTTTATAATGTCTCTCTATATCCTGTATGGATTTCTCTGTTTGATCAACAACTGGTAATCCCAGTGTTCCCTGTTAATACATAGAGGCATTCTACAGTGTGCTTGCAGCAAGCCTCACCCATCTGGCAGCCAGACTGTGATGCTGGGACCCAAGGACTGGAAGGACTCTTCTATACCACAGAGGTCAGAACCCTGAATCCAGAATAGCCCAATATGATCCTTGTCACAAGCATTGCCAGATACATAACACTTCCAACAGCTTCTAGCAAACTTGAAGTCAGGACAGATTACTGAGAAGAAAAAAAGACACCATTAGTGCTCAGTTTCCTCTAATATAGCCATTTGCTACTGGGAACATATCACTGGGTTAGAAGGACCTTTGGACAAACACAATATACGTTTTCTTAAACAAGAACAGAAATAAAAAGACCAAAAATCACAGAAGGTGCAATGTGTCATTGTAGGAAAGCAGGAGAAATTAAGGATATCATGATCCCTCAAAGCACTAATAAGGGTGGTTTTTTTTAATGAAAACAGGCAGTAGCCTCCAGGTGCCAGACCTTTATAGGCTGTCACCTGACTACACAGGTAGCAGCCTTGCACAGCCATTTTCATGTATTTACAATAAGTTATTAAATGAGTCAGAAGCCACATACTGACCTTTGCAGTTCATTAATTTTATTTTTTCCTCCTTTTCAATTAGTGCAAGACCTTGAGTCATTCTGGGTAACCCCAGGAGAATTGCAATTAAGAATTAATATAAAGCCAACGTATGGTGCAGACTTCTGAAGTACTTTGGTCACCATGTGTTTATGGTAATGAAAATGTGACAAAGATTTTATCACTGAGTAAAACACTTCTGAATATACAGTCACTGACCTGAAAACTGTTCACATGGTGAATGTGTTAGGACATTTGCCTAAAGATCTCTCTCACACATGAGAAATAAGCCAGGCTCATTTTGAATAGGTTTAAGAAACTAATCACCACCTGCAAGTTTTGCAAATTGCAAATCCTCACCCCTCCTGCTGCCAACAAGCCTTAAGTATTCAGCATATAAAATCCAATTAATAAATAGTTTTAGGGTGTCTGTGTTTTAAGTTACTACCTGTCAAAAGCAGTAAATCAGATCCTCATTTCTTTTGCACTTATTACATAGGTCTGGGGTTGCACACATTGAAAATACCACCCCAGTAAGGGGTAATTGTAGAAGTAACAAGATGAACTGAAGGAGTATTCACATTTCTCTTACCTGTCAGTCTGCCAATCATATCTTCAAACTCCATGTTGGTGCAGAACCATGTCATGCAGCAAATGCAGCTGGAGAGAAGAAATATTTTAGTGTGGACTCCATCCCAAAAGTCCTCAGCATACTCACTTATCAAGATGCACAGTCAAATTTCAATACCTTCTGTGCAAAAGTTAAAAGCAACCAGTGAAAAAGAAGGAAATCAGTTTTTTTTTTATTTATTATTTATCATAAGTTTGTTCTGGCTCACATTACAAAAAGGTAGCAGGAGAATAGAGAGCCAGTACAGAGTCAGAGGTGTACTCTATCTCCACCCCCACCAGGTTCACCCCAAAGCATGAATTACTTTGTGCTGCTTGTGGGATCTGTCTGCTGTTCTTGCAACCCTCTGGCCTGTGTGGAGGGCAAGAACCAGTTCAGGAAGGCCATGCATCCACTGCACAAGGTGGGATGAACCTACAGACCAGCCAAAGCTCCTTCCTGGACTCATGCTCCTATCTGGCTTCATTCCCAGATGTCCTGGTCTCTGCCTGCACCAGGCTCAGGCTTCATGGGGCAATATTGCTCTGAACCTGACACAATTAGGCCCTGGAGGATATAAAAGGACAAAACAGTTGCTGTCCATATTTTACCTCACCTGCATAAAAATAGAGTACTCCAGTTTCCAAAGCAAGCAGTTAATCTTCATAAGCATAACCTATATTTTCTGAAGAAGGAGGGGAAGAATGAATACTCTTTAAGTTTATCTTTGACATATTTTTCCTAAGCTGGTTGATTGCATTAATAAGGCATAAGAAAACATATATATTAAAGCCCCTGCATTTAAAACTTACTTTGTCTGATCTACAACAAACTGACAAATAAAAAAATAATTCAAAGTTATAGATGATATTTTATTTCAGAGAAGGAAGAGAAATCTAAGAGACAAACTTAGGACAGCAGAATTGTCTCCAGATGAAATTTGTAACTTCTGCTGCTTTAAATCAGGCAAATAGCATTATAATCTGGAGGCACAAAGGTGATGACTTCTTGTGTTTCTGAATTTGTTTCCTTAGGACTTGCCAGTGACACTCAGACACGGCTCTCAAGGGAGGGCAACATTTAGCTATGCCATATTGGGCAGGAGCCTCAGGAGGAATTCACAGGTTCCTATTTTGTCTTCCTCAGAGGGGAAAGATTTTCACTGCATGCTTGCAAAAGGCTCTTGCTTATTCCTTCCTTCTCCACTTTCGCTTCTCCACTCCAGTCATGTCTAATGTCAGAGACAGCTAAGCACTTCAGAGGAATGTTCATTGCCCCATCATAACAAAGATGAGCCTCTGGGAGGGACCTAGTGATACCCTTAATAGCTAGCTAGAATTGTAGATAATTTTTTTCTAGACTTTCTCCTTCTTCTATAAAAATAGAACAGATACATACATTTCTATATGCCCATCCTAGAGCAGGTACTGTAGCCTGTACCTAAGCCACTACAGTAAACCAGGGAAACAGCAGGTCTAGCATATAAAAACATCAATCTGCCTTTAAAAAGCTACATATCAAAGCTCCCCCTGGGTAAATGCATGCCTGGTTGCATGGAAAATAAAAACAGCACGGGATGGCAGTAGTGGCTTAGCTGCAGAAGATACTATCAAAGCAAAACCCCTAGATTAAACAGAACAGTCAGCTCTTGCTCCTCCAACTTGACTTCATACACCCTCTCTGCAAGTTTATGAACTCTACAGTGGGACCAGATTAGTTGCAATTGCTGTGCTGTCTTTGGCCATAAAGCACCCAAGACATTACAGGAGAGAGAATTCATGCATAAGGTAGATCCAACTCAAAGAAGCCATTTTCCCCAGTCCCCACACACCCATCCAATTCTGTTGTCTTTAATGTCATATATTAGCTTATATTTGGTTATTTGGTTAAAGCAAGAGCTTTAACCTTTGCAGTTGGTATTTTTAAAGGAGACCAAAGAAGGCTCACCTTCTCCAACTCTTTATTCAAGCACAGATGATCCTACAGATGAAAATGCTTCTTCTGAAGTTAGCAAAGGCAGTCACAGGTAACAATTTGCAGAATGAGGTCAGAAGAGACACTAGACTTGTTGCTATCTGACATAAAAAAATGCTACCTTTGAAATGACAGGCCCATAAAGACCAAAGGAACAGAAGTCTTTTGCATGTGCCATGGAGCCCTGCCCAGGATCCCAACATGAATAACAACCCATGCATGCCAAGAAAAACTGATCATTCAACATTCCTTTTTCCAAAGCCGCTAAATGGCCCACTTGAACTACTCACAAAATCTGCTGGGGGAAGAGAGAGATGGGGCTTTCCAAGTGAGGCATGAAGTTGTAAAATTTATGACCTGGAGGCCACAGTTCTTGAGTCAAGAGTCCAAAACAGTTCTGTTGCTTTAACATTACAAGTCCAAATTGTATGGGAAATGTTCGCAGCCAGTAAGAATAGAAGGGGTTTCCACACCAGCTCTCGCAAGGTAATGAAGCCTCTCTAGTGAAGTGTTCACAGGCAGTAAAAGTAATAGCTGAATTTCACTTATTTTCCCCATGCATCAGCAGACTTCTGCACTTTTATATCTCTGGAATGTATGCATTATTAGATCCTTGTATGTACCCGTCACCGTGGTGTTCAAGTGCTGTTCATCTTTAACCAATGCACACTATCCAAAACTCCTGATAGCCAGCTCCAATTTTGCAGTTTCAGTCCATTATTATTTGTTCCATATGCTTGGAAATGAGCCAGTGAAGCTTTCTTGGCTTTGCTCCCACTACTCCCCATATTTGGACAAGTTCTCTAATTATTTTAAATACAATTCAAATATTTTTCCCAAGGTGCTGGGAGACCTTCTGTGCTTAGGACAGTAAAATTTGTCATACTAGGTCTTTCTCTTCTCCTTTTGTTATTAGACTACAAATACTTTTGTGACAATTTAAAGTTCATTTACACATCTCCCAGCAAGAACACACAGCCAGTGGCACTTCTGGACCTTTCTTGGTCCAGGTAATAAGGTGTGTTAAAAGCACAGTAAAGTTTTGAGCTACATTTTGAGATCTGACATATTATTCCAAACAGATCTTCCTCAATGTCATTAAGAATTGCACAGGGTGTACAGTAGAGATCCGCCACAGGGATGGAAACATTCACAGACCAGAAGCAGGTACAGAAATTTCACAAAAGTGTGAATACGCTTCAGTTTATAATCCATTGGCCCTATCCACCCAGCTGACAACTGCTGCTTGTGCTTGGATCCTCCATAAAGTGTCTTCCAATTCTCCTGAAACAGCTGTTGTCTCTGCAAATTGTCACAACCATTTGTCACTGCAGACACAGGCAGCAGCTTTTCCAATTATTCCAGGAGTCTGGCTTTGACTAGTCTTTCCTGAGGGGTCTTTTTGCAATGCAGACCTGCTTCAGCTTGGTGATACTTTCTCTAAGGTGGTTAAATAATTTTGTGCAAGCTTCCACCTGCTTTACCCTTCAGCACAGTTCTTTTTCACAATATGGTAAATGTACCCTTGGCAAGGCACCACAGCAGAGTGAAGCCCCTTATTTGCAGAAAAGGTACCTTTGAGGCAACAGCAGGGAAAGCTTCCTCCTAATGCCTGTACTTCAATCCTGCCCCAGAGATTTGCCTGCCATTGTTGCACTCTTGTTAAGGACGGCTGTTGGCAGCTGACCATTTTCCTTGCACAGATGGACCCTAAGTATGTGTGGCCAAAAGTTATTGCTGAAGGCACTCATTGGTATGTGTTCAGTTTGCAATTCATGCTCAAACTCTTGCATTCCAGCAGCTTTTGCTACACATCCAGCTTGCATCAGCTGGTACCAACATCTGGCCCAAATTTTAAACCTCAGGTCTAGCTGAATCAGTACAGACTACAGCAATTTCTCTCCTACACAGGAGAGTCCTGAACACTGTACTGAAATGAAACAGTCCATCAATTTAATTTGAACCCATAACATCATGCATTTGGATGTTATGCCAGATTTCCTGTTTCCTAGCAGCTGTGCTGTGACCTGCCAGGTAGGTTCTTTGGGAAGTGCACACTCAGGAATAGACTGGAAATGACCCTCACAAGTCAGCTGGATGCATGGAGAGCAGGTGGGCTTGCAGGTCCCTATGGATGGCAGGCAGCACTAGCTCTCTTCAAAACAGTGTTAGTGAACATGCCTAACTGTTGCTAGTACCAGCAAAGAAATACAGCCATCCGTCCATTCCTTTCTCACTTAAGATATTATTTAAAATTACTCTGGAGCAGTTTCTGCTGTAACAAAATAAGTAGAACATCCAGCATCTCTGCTGTTTCCTGCATTAGCTGTACTGCAAACCATGCACTAAGTGAAGATGGTGTCTGATTGGATTTGGGGTAGCCATTAGTCCTTTAGTGACTAATCAGAGACAAAGGTTACTGAGTTTATTTCACTTTCTTTACACAAAGAAAAAAGGAAGCAAAGTCTTTTATTTTTCTTGAAGAACAGCTTCACCTGGATTTGTTTTTACTTATGCTGATGTGAATCAGAAATAGTGCGATTTAGCTCTGTGGTGTTATCCAAGGGTAAAAAAAAATCACAAAATCAAAACCAAAGGCATTATATTTATAATGATGGCCTCAAAGATTGCTGAAAGAGGGGTTAAACACAATCCTTTAACTGGAGTTCTATGCTGTTTTCAACAGAAGGCCTAGAGTATTTTGCTTTTTTTCTTCTTGGATATTATGTATGTCATTCATCCATATGAACCAAAAATATCCTAAAAGTCTACACACAGGACTAACCCAAATTCTGAATAACAAGCAATAATTAAAAATTTAAAAAAAAGCAGTGCTTAAACTAAATTTGGAATCCACAGAAATTAAGGTGCTCAGCTTAAGTTCCCTTGACAACCCCTGCACCCCTTCATTCATAAGTGTGCATGGAAGAAAAGTCAGAGATGGAGTTAAGGTTGTCATGACAACTTTGCTTCCAAATTATCTGTCTTTTGTAAGTTGTCTACTTTGGGCTACATGTTGCTCAGCAAAGCTCTTGACAGAGAATGAGTTTCATAGATTTTTTAAAAAATGCATTTATGAATATACACATACAAAGAGGGTGAAAATTGAACTTATGATGAATCCAAGCATCAGCTAAAGCAGAGTACTTCATCTCTTCAGTCAATACAGAAATGCTAGCAAGATTTTTTTATTTTATTTTTAGTACCCTTCACCCTTCATATAGAAAACATTCAGATGATACTGAACTGGCAAAGATGACATATTCATTTACCATCTACAGTCCCTAACACTACCAAGCTATTTCATTTGTTTTGTTAGGAGCATAATCAGAAACTGCCTCCTCCCAGAGGAAACAAGATAAGCTCTCAAACACTACACACATATTTCTGTGCAGTGGGAACTCTATATTAAATCTCCCTGCATAGTATTAGATATTACTTCCTCAAGTATGTTTAACCTCTGATCTTCACAACAAAAAAGAGGCTTTCACAGATCACTCTGCATGCCTCATATTCCTAGAAGCAGAACTTTCATACAGTCACTATCTTTATAAATTAAAAAAAAGCAAAACAGAAAGAAAAAAAAGCCAAACAGAAACAAACAAAAAAAAAGCCTGTGTTCTTGAAAGTTCTCACTGAAGAAATAAAAAGTTCTAATTTAATCTTGTAACAGATTTCTCTTGAAAAATATTACTTCAAGGAGTAAGCAATCTATTTTAAAAAGTTATTTCCTCTAAAATACTTTCAAAATCATAACTCTAAGTCAGACAAGGGCTTAAATCCAGTATTTGTGCAGACTGGAAAGCTCAAATTGCTTTCTAATTTTATTTTTTTCTATCTGCTCCTGAAAATGTCACCAAGACCTGTTGATAAAAGAAACTCAGAGAACTGCAAACCCACTTTTTTTTTTTTTTTCCCCCTTGTTCACCCCAAATAGATAATATTCATCCAGGACAGCCTTCCCCAAAATTTGAGCTCTGCTTTATGACCAGTGTGTGCAGCAAGCACAAGTTGCAGTCCTCAGCTGAGATTCCTGGGCATGGCAGTAATGTGCTTAACAGAGAAGTAACAACCGCAACAGCACAATATTAGCAAACATCAGTAAAGTCCACATCCAGTCCAGATTTTCTCATTTCACTGAGAGGTTTTATTCTTTTTAAGTGGATCCACAACTCAAGATCTCCACCTGCTCTGCATTAGATCTACAGTAGTCCACTTTTTCACAACTGCTTTTTGCTATTAACTAAGCAGATGCAGAACATCACGAGATCAAAGTAAAGGAGATTACCCAAGTGCTGCTAAAAGGCTGAATCACTTGCCCCCAGGAGGTCCCTGCAAGTTGGTTAATACCTATGTGTAGCTGTTAAAAGCTAGTGAAATGATGGTGCTAAAAAAACTGAACAAGCACGACAGAGAAAGAAGCTGAATAAAATAACTGAAACACGAAAATAAGGTTAAGATAAATAAAAGAACAGGGGATGTGGGGGGAGGCAGGGCAAAGAGATGCTCAGAGCAGATAATAATCTTAAATCAGCTTTCTCTCCCCTCCTTACTTTCTCTTCCTCCTCCACCTTTCCCATTTCCTAACTTCTTAACTCCACTTGTGTAATTCTTTGGCCTCTACTGTCAGATTAGAATTACGAATCCCCAGGCTGGATTTAATGAAGTGAAGCAGGGTTAGTGAAGATCACTGAGCTCAGCTCAGTCCTGGTATAATCTCAACCGAATCCATGGAGTTACATGAGGGATGAACTGGAATCCATGATGTCTCCTGAATCTTCTGACATTCAGCTTTGGAGCTTTCTAACTCCAGACTGATGATACACACTGAAGGGTTTTCTGCACACAGCAGGGAAGGAAGAAAAAATATGAGCTCTTTGGGTGGTTTTCATCACAGCAGTTGCACTACATCTGCCATATATCAGAACAGTTCCCATGTTTCCTACCCAAGATTCATAACAGCTCTAAATACACCACCATACTTCACCATGTTGAAAAACAAATTTCTCCATAGCTGGAGAAATATATTTTTCTAGGTGCAATGGCAAGGAACACAATGTCCTTTAGAGCAACTTAACAAAAGAAATGATCTGATTCATGGAAAGCCTTTCACAATGTCTGCTTTTTTATCTGCAAACTCTCTGCGGTTGTTTATTCGTGCAGCGATAATCCTCTCCCTTTGTCTCAGTGAAAACTTCTTCCTGGGAGATAAAAAATAGTTTGTACAAATCTGCTGTATTGCTTGTGAGTAGTAATAACCAACTTGCATCAAGGCTGTATTTATTTCTTTTTTATTGTTTGTACTGTAATAGTGCTGGGATCCCCTTGCTGGCACTGAATGTCACTGTTGGAATTGTGTATGTAAGGGATAAGAGACACTGAAGGGTCTGACTGATCAGATGCTCTCTGTTTTAAATGGAAGAGGCAGGGGAAAATGAATCAGAAAATAAGACTGCAAAAGACCTCAAGAGGTCATCTGATTTTGGATGTGTGCCAGACTCACTTAAGGCTGATCACATTCTGCTATCGGTTGTTTCATCTGTTTTATAGATGGAAAATCAAGAGATGGTGTCATGCCCATGAAGCCTACTGCCTGGCTATGGCAGAAGTGGAAGTTACATCCAAATCTCACAAGTCCTGGTTAACAGAGTCCATGAAAATATTTTATGTTAACTGAGCTTGGGAGCCTTTAAGGAAAATGATCATAAACCTGCCATTGTATTTGCTACTATGAAACAGTGAGTTTAAGAAAATCTAGCTATCAGATACAATTTTTAATTTGCTCTTCTGCACTCAGACATAACTTTAAAAAGAACCAAGTCCACAAATAGCTGTATATATTAAAATATCTTCACCTCATTTATCACATTGCATTAGATATTCATATTTTCTTAGCTACCAGTAAAAAAGCACTATTCTATGCCATACAAAATATATTAAAGTCACACTATACAAAATTCACAAAAGATAAAATACTAAGATGAAAAGTACTCTATATCTGACAAGGACTTTTTGCACACTGCAATGCATCTCTTCCCAGGTATTCTGTCTGTTTCATGGAGCAAATCACAGGCAGAAGATCTGATAAGCTCCTCTGTTTAGTCCATTATTGTAGATACCAAGTTTCCTGTTTCAATACAGAAGAAAAAATAGTTCCAAGTTACAGAGGGTTCCTTTTCTATCAACATGAAATCATTTCTTCTCTGGGATGAAGTGTAATCACCCACTTTCATAGGTTACTGTTTCTACCTTCTATTTCAAGTAAGTTTCACACATTGATGCAACCTAGGCAAGATTAATATGGCTTTCCTCTTTAATATAAATCTTTTGATTTGTTGCTGAATGGACTGTTCTTGGGTATTGCTATCTAACTGCAAGGGACAATGCTGTTTTTCATTTCCCCCTGAAAGCAGACATCCAGATCGAGATATTACAGTACTTTGAATTTAGAAAACATGAAATATAAATGTGTTCCTACCAAGAGTGAGTAAGAATTAAATGAATGTTTATTTTACATCTCAAGTAGCTTTTACATTTACGTCGCATCTATGACATAAAAATCCCCACTAAACTAGACAGCTAACACTGAAGATTCCTCCTGAATAAGAAATATACAAGTTTAAAATTAATGACATGCAGATAGCATGAAAGAAAAATATAAGTAATTACACTTAGCCAAAAAACTAATGGAGCATTTCTCCCTTGGAAAATGTTGTTATTTTTTAAGCTAACAAATCTCAGTGGAACTCCTGATAAAATCTATTTTTTGTTTGGAAAAAAAACAAAGTGGAAAACTCTTCCAAATGCTTGAATACATTATTTGAAATTATTGCTTGAAAACATTTTTACATGATAGAAAATATAGTCTATACATTAAAACTGAAACAAACCAGTGTGATAGCTTCATTCACAAAATTTCAGTTTTCACCAATTTTCTTTCCAACTTGGAAATGAGACAATGTTTCATAATTGTTGAATTTCCTATCAGATAAGGAGTCTGGTTCAAGTCTTCAGGAAATACTGTTTTAGCAGATAAGCTATCTTCTCATCCAGGCACAAGCTCCTACAGTTAGCAAAGTTTAATATTGGAACACAAAATATACTTAAATAAATACAGCAGAAGTTAATGAAGTAACGTACTTTGTCGCGGACCGTACACTGAGAAGTGAAGAATATTAGATCTGTTTCCCGAGCTACAGAATGGAGTTACCCCATAGTTTTTGACACAGACTTCTACCATCCTAATGACTAAATGGGGCTAACCCTGTTTATATCAGCTGAGGTGCTGATGCTGTACATATGTCATAGAATCATAGATGTGTGGGGTTGGAAGGGACCTGTAAAGGTCATCTAGTCCAGCCCACCCTGCAGTGCACAGGGACCTTTTTAACGAGATCAGATTGTTCAGAGCCGCATTAAGCCTGACCTTGAATGTCTCCAGGGATGGGGCCTCCACCAGCTCTCAAGGCAACCTGTTCCAGTGCTTCACCATCCTCACTGTAAAGAACTTCTTCCTAATGTCTAATCTAAATCTACCCTGCTCTACTTTAAGACCATTGTCCCTTGTCCTGTTGCTACACACCCTTGAAAAGAGCCCCTCCCCAGCTTTCCTGTAGCCCCTTCAGGTACTGAAAGGCTACTGTAGGGTCTTCTTGGAGCCTTCTCCTCTCCATGCTGAACAACTCCAGCTCTCTCAGCCTGTCTTCATAGTAGAGGTGCTCCAGCTCTCAGATCATTTTGGTGGCCTTTCTCTAGACTCATTCCAACAAGTCTACATCCCTCTTGTGTTGAGGGCTCCAGAGCTGGACACAGTGCTCCAAGTCTTACCAGAGCAGAGTACAGGAGCAAAATCCCCTCCTTGACCTGCTGGCCATGCTTCTTTTGATGCAGCCCAGGATGTGGTTGGCCCTCAGTTTGCTCATATCCACTTTAAATTGAACCAACAAGCTACACTACAATGATAGTTTAAGATGCATATTTCTATGCCTTTTTCTTAAACAGAAGAGACCTACAGGGCTTGTAAAAATTCTAACCAGATTCTGTTAAAGCACACTCCAGAGTACTGAAATTACTAAAATGGAGGAGGAAATGCAAATCCTCTGGGCAACAGAATACAAATTAAAGAGGAATGTGATGCAGACTTCATCCTTGCTCCTGCCTTGCAGAGTGACTGCTTTTCCTCAGGCTCAGCCTCAATCCAGCAAGCTGGCTGGGTTGCAACAAATGACATAGTCTATTTTTGGCTCCACAAAAAGGTTTTTTTCTTCCACCTCTTCTGTGCGTGCTCCTTGCTCCCTTCAGCAATCTCTGCCTGGCTAAGCATGTTACTTTGAAAGTCTGGAAGGTCTTCTTCCTCCCAGAGGACTCCACCTGAACCATGGTCTAGTGGTGAGGCCAGTCTGGGGCAGATCTTCTTGCTGCCCAGCCAGGTCCTCTCCCAAGATGCCCTTAAGTTCTACTAGAGGTTCTCAAATGTCAGCCACCTCCACAATAGCACAGGACAAGTGAAAAACTTTATCTATAGTCTAAAAAAGCATCCTCACTCTTGATAAATGGAAACACTCTAAACCAAAGAAAATAAACCACTTTAAATGGGTAAATGCAGGAGTATTTCTGGGGAATGACAAGACAAAGGGCTTCCTTGCACAGGCAAGTCTCCCTTTCTTGAGAGAAAGGCTGGGAAAATGGAAAAGTAACTTTTCTATCTGAGAGGGGAAAAAAAAAAAAAGCAATAGTTTACACTGAGGAACTGCAAAACTGGGTATGGGTTTTGGATTCCTGAGCACTGTGTCCTAGCACCTGTTCTCCCCCTCGGTGAGCAACTACAGGTCCAGGTGTAGGAGAACAAAATGACACAGATTTTTTGATCTGGAGACACTCACATCTGCCAGAAATGTGAAGTTTAAAAAAAAAATAATTCAGAGTACAGATACAATTTTTGCAGAGTATGAAGAACAAGACCCCCTAAACATCTGAACTCCTTAAATTATGGTGGAGGCCTGATGAAAAGAAAGTAATTGCTTCTGTTTCAAGGACCTAAAAAATGCTTAAAACAAGGTGCTACGAGATGTACTGTCCATTACACATGTCCCCTCCAGTAGAAGCACAGGAAACATCCCCTCCAATAATGGCACAGCATTAGTCCTTTAAACATTGCTCTTGGATCAGTCAGAAGTAACTCAGTTGTTCTGTTACAGCAATTCTGTCTTTCCTTCAGGCACCAAATGGAGATCTCTTATTCACTGAAGACTCAGTTACTTCATCACTGTATATGAGTACAATGTAATTCTTTAGTGATAGTGATAGAGATGGAGTCCCTTAAAAAAATCAAGATTTACTTGGAGAGCTTAATCATGCAAGGTGGTAGCTCCATCTGAAGAAGAACCCGCAAACAAGATTAATTTGAAGTGTGCAACTAATGCTGTTGATTTCAGTGGGATTATTCACATGCAGAAATTAGAACAAAATACCTGTGCCAGCAGAAAAAGTGTACAAAGCACAATGTGCTGTACGTGCATGCTATTTAATATGTACCCTTGCTGTCTCAGTATTGCAAGACCAGTTGTTGTTGTAATACAGGATTCTGCCATACTGCCTTTGCTGGCAGGGAAGATTCTTTTTTTGTTACCCTGATACCAGCTATTATAAAGGCACAAAACAACTTAATTCTGTTCCCTGTGTCGCAAGTTGGATATTTAGCTGGGAACAGTATGTCTAGAGGTAAGCAAATGGAGAATCGTTACAGGTTCATTTCACAATGGAGATTTGCTGTGTCTGAAAAAGAAATTGGTACAGGTTAATCCTCTTTTGCTTAGAGGAGAAGCAAGCAGAAAGCCTGCCTAGAGCAAAATTAAGAAACAATTTTCTCACTGTTCCCATTTTATCTCATCTTTCCATTTTATCCTGTAGATGCTGCCAACAGTGTTAGTTGTGGAATTAATGTCTTGCCAAAATAGTGAGAAAAGGCTTTTAAACAGTGAGATCTTTTAAACAGTGAGATCTATTAAATTATGCAGGAGTTTTCACAAGGGAAAGCATAAGAGATTTATTGCTTAAGTAGTCTGAAAAGGCATGGATAGTTCAACAAAGGGAAGTGTGAAGTCCTGCACCTGGGGAGGAACAACCTCTGGTACCGGGACAGGCTGAGGGCACCCAGCTGGGAAGCATCCTGACAGAAAAGGACCTGGCAGTCCTGGTGGTCAACAAGATGAATGTAAGTCAGCAAATGGGCCTCTGCAGCAAAGAAAACCAGTGGTATCCTGAGCTGCTCTATGCAAAGTACGGCCAGCAGGTAAAGGAAGGTGATCCTTCCCTCTACACAGTACTGGGGAGGCCACACCTGGAATACTGTGTTCAGTACTGGGCTCCCCAGTACAAGAGAGATGTAGACATACATGAGAGAGCCCAGCAAAAAGCCATGAAGATGATGAAGAGGCTGGAGCATCTCTCCTGTGAGGAAAGGCTGAGACAGCCTGGTGGCCTGGAGAAGAGAAGGCTCAAGGGGACCTTATCAACATATGTAAACATTTTAAAAGGAGGATGCAAAGAAGATGGAGCCAGGCCCACTTCAGTGCTACCCTTTGCTAGGACCAGAGGCAATGGGCACAAACTGAAAACAGGAGGTTCCTTCTGATATCAGGAAACACTTTTTTACGGTAAACGTGACCAAGCACCGGAATGGTTGTTCAAAGAGATGCCGGAGTCTCCTTCTTTAGAGATATTCAAAAGCCATCTGGACATGGTCCTTGGCTCTAGATGGCCCTGCTGTAGAAGGAGGGTTGGACCAGATGACCTCAAAATGTCCCTTCCAACCTTGACTATTCTGTGATTCTATGAAAGAAAGCACTCAAAAACATATAATAAAACCAATCCTATGTTAATGAACAAAAAGGAAAAAAATAAAAAAAATAAAAAATGATGATGATAAGGAACCAAGGCAGACTTTAAAGTTAGTATTTATACATACTGTTCCTTGATACCAATTGGTATTGCATTAGAATTAGCTTAGGTGCTTAAGCTAATTTTAGGGAAGAAATATAGCACAACTCCTGTTACTAGTAGTTTTTCTAAAACATATCACCAAATAACAGGTAAACAAATCCAAATGCATTTCACAGGTCTCATCTGTTATGCTAGAAGTTCCAAAAAATGTGGAGGATCAGCTTAGTTAAGGTTTCATAACTAAGGAAAAATTGCCAGTAAGTGATTTGCTTCACTGCCTTGTCTATTCTTCTCATCTCTGAGCAGACTGTGAATTTCTGAAACAGAGTGAATTAATCCAGTGAATTAATTTTGTGTATCTTATTACTGTATACTACAACATTTGAAACATCACTCATACAATAGCAAAAGTGCTCTATGGAACTTCTGTCTGGTTTTGCTTGAGATTCGAATATCTTGGTTGACTGGTTACTTGGATAATTAAAAAAAATATTATTTTTAGTATTTGGGAGGGTGATGGCCCTTGGAAAAGCTGGTACATGAACAGTGCAGGGTTAAAAGTGACATTTTAGCTGTAGCAGAGTGTCTTTTTAAAAAAGAGTATGATTTTGCATCACTTCCACAGAAAAGTCCGGTCTTGGGAACTCTCTCTCAAGAAATATGGCCACCTGACTATGACTATGACTATATCCGTTTCCTAAGTTTCTCATATTTAAAAGGTGAAATGTTCTGAGTAGGCTCATTAGTCACATGGAAAGCTACTTCTCCCAGACTGGAAGGATGCACAATCCAAATTGCTTCCTGTTGTGCAACCACAAAATTATGCATAAGACTGGGACTTTGCAAAAGTTCTTTGCTATTTGGTTTAGAAAACATTTTGTTTCATACCACTTCCTGTCTATACATTCTGATAGAGTACTGGAGGAAATGTCTGATCACAATCAAAACGAACTCGCTAGGAATTTCTGCTCTTTCTATTGACTGGATATATTTCTTCTGTCCTCACCAAAGCTGTTTGACATTTCTCCTTCTATCAAAACAAGTTATGTCTGACAGCAAACAATATTGGGTCTCCTGGTCCAATTTTATATCCTCCTTTATTTTATTTTTAAGTGTCCTGTCTTATTATTCTGTCTGAATACAAATCTCCCAGTTGATTTAAAAATGCATATATCTCTGGGAAATCTGCACCAACATTAATGAGAAATGGCACCATCCATTTATAGGGAGCTTATTCAGCTTTGCTGTTGACACAGGCACCTTCATGAGTGCAAAGGAAAATGAGGAAGGGAGAATATTTTCTGATGGTTTGTCTTCTCTGCATCAGTTATCTCAAGTTATTATACACAAATAGTTCTCTTTTGGTTACTGAGATATCAAGTGAGAAATACATGCTGTAAACCCAACAACTAGCACAGACCCAGTATTGTTAACAAGATAATTATTGCTTTCATCCTAGATGCTGTAGCTCATGCACATTCCTGGCTCAAGTGTCAGCAGCATTTGACCTCAATACTGTATCCAGCAAGCCGTCTGGATCAAGCTCACAGCCAAGTTAACATGAGCTAGACACATTTATCAGGACAATAAAGCTTTCAAACTAGCTGCTATTTCAGAGTTTGAAACTTGATATGGAACCAGCATCAGCACTGGAAGATGCCAACACACGACTGCCCCATTCCTCATGTATCATCTGAAAGGAGCTCTCCTTGGGGTGAAAGACACACCATACAGCACAAATGAAAGTGTAAAGCAGGTAACTATGATCACCAAATAGAAACATGGCTGTGCCTGGCAAGGTTTATTCACTTCTCAAAGTGAGATCTGCCAGCACAGATCAGTCAAGAGATGACCCAAATAACAGCATGTCATTGCTCAGGACTAAGAGCCCTTACAGTTCACCCTTGGTTCCACCTGCATTGATACCTGATATGTCCATTACCAAACAGTAAACATTTGGTTTGGGTCAGAGAAGAACACATGACTGTATTTCTGTCATGTTAGAAAAAAAAATAAATAAATAAATTATATGGTACTTTAATCAGCTCCTTGCCACTGGAAAAGATAGTCAATACCATCCCACTGTCAGAGGAGAATGACATGATACCATTTCTGACCTGGAATCGAGTCCACTGGCATAAACTCATCCCTTAAAAAGGAAAAGCTTGCACCAGTTCTGTGTTTGCACCATGTATCTGTGGGGGTTTAGTCTCTTAAAATTGAAGCTGTACACAAGAGCTTCAGTATCATCTGTGTTCAGCACTTTATAAAACTCCATATTCATCACTGGAAACTCTAGCTATGAGGCAGTGCATTTAGGATGCATATAGGATTTATCTAATCTAACTTTAGATGTCAATATAAGACATCAACATCTAAGACAGCTATTGGAGCCTCTCACAACAGTGAATTGAAAGAAGGAACGTGCAGCAAGACTTGCCTGCTTTTTCCAGAAGTCCTTTTCACAACATGGTGACTCTAACCCTGGAAGCCATTGTTTCTTTACATTCACCTGAAAGAGAATCCAGATGACAGGCTGAAATGTAGTTATCTGAATGCCACAAATGCAAAGTAGAGGGAAACCACCAGTGCCTCTAGTGTAGGTGTCCCTGTCTGTATACTGTCAGAGGCTGCTATTTTTCCTTTTTTTTTTTTTTTAATTTGGCCATATTTTGTCCTTTAAATGAAAGTCAACCTGTCTTCCCAGAAGCTTATAATTCACCTTAAGGGATTACCAGAAATATTTTATCACCTTCCCTGGTGTTAAAACATTTCTTAAAACAATCTGCTAGACGGGAAGAAATGTGAAGGAGACATCATTCAGGGAACTCTATCAGCAGGCTAAGTGGGATGTGAAATACTCAAATATATGGTAATTATCAACTTAATAGAGTATGCATTCTGTTCTGATTTGTGGAGGTGAGTCATTTAAACAATTTTAAATATTCTAATTTGTCAGTACAGCAATCCTAAAATTGCATTTGAAAAAATATCATGCCACGACATTGGGAATTATCATTACTAAAGAACATGCTGTGCACCTAATTTTTTAATGGTTTCTTGATTTTTGTTAATGAATAACTGGAAGCACAAATAATATCTGAGTTTTTTGTTTTTTTTTTTAAGGAATTAGTTATCTGTGGATACCTGACTGAAACCACTTTCAAGGTGGTTAGTGCTCAGGACATTGGATGTTCAGCAGTTTCCAAATAGCGAGGCATGCAGATGGCTTTCCTAAATGCTGTGCCATCACTGTTAGGAAACACTTAAGGATCTTTGTCCACTTACTTGCTTGCATTTTTTCAAGAGACAGACAGACTGTGAACCTGCCTGTAAAGATGGATGGAGACAGATGGAAGCTCTTTCTGTCCTTGTGCTGAGTTGGACACAGGCAAGCTAAAATGCTGCTCAGCAGTTGTATAGCTGTATTAGCACAGCAGTATCAACACAGCTACACAGCTTCTGCAACAGAACAGATGAGGCACAGCACTGTGCAAACACAGCCAAACAGTTTCTGGGTGGTGTTTGGTGTAGCCCAGTAAATATGATTTTTTTGCCATTTGTAGTAAAAGGCCACGTTTTTTATTGACCTGACAGAAACTGGTGTCAGGATTTGTTTGGGCTTGTCCTGGCCTAAGCTGATAATTAGCTTGTTTTATTTAACTGGAGTAGCAAATGTGCAGCAGTCAGGATTGCTTTGGATTAGCTCTAGTTAATAGTGATAACAAGTAGATTGTCTGTGTAGGTTATATTACTTGTGATCCTAGAATAAAATATGGTATGCAAACAGGATGGTACTGGAGGTCCCAGACTGTCAACACTAATCCCAGTGGTCAGTCAGCAGTCACTGCAGGCATACAGCCCTCTAAACCAGTTTAGATATAACAAACCAACCATAAAACTGAGTAACTGAGAACTAAAGAAAAGAAAGCCCATGTCATGCAGGATGTATTAAGGAAATAGACAAAAATTAATGCAAACTGACCCCAAAACAGAGGAGGAAGGGACCTGCGGCATCAAACTCCTCCTGAGGGAGAACTGAGGACACTGGTAGCTGCTAACACCCTCTCCAGCCCCAGGACCTAGAGGGACACTGGAAGGATGGTGTAACATCACACAAATAGGGCTGACACTTTAATTTTGCAGTTATTAGGATTAGGGGCTTAACACTGGACTTCTTTGTAGCTGCCCCATAGCCTGGGGAGAAAGATGCTGGCTTTTTGCCTCAAAATATATTCACCGTGAGATTAATTTATCTTCATCTTAGATACTTGTAATGCAGACATCTACCTTTGATTTAGTCATCATGGAGTCCCATTATAGTCCCTGCAGTGAAATTGGTACTTTCAGGGCATGAATTACCTGATCTGTTTTAGATGTCTGCTTTTGGCTGACAGGAATTGCACCCTAGAAGTTTTCTTTTCTCTCCACACTCAAGGCAAAAAATTCTAAAGAGGCTAAAGGCAGCTACTCCAGAGTAGGTATGTTTACATGGACTTTTACATGTCAGCATACAATTTCTACCCTCTGTGTTCATGCAGCATCCCTGTCTTCTTTATTTACAGATTATTTCAATGAGTAATTACTCTTTGGATTTAAACCCCTTAGAAAGCCTGACCCCAGGATTTAATTATGGAACAACACCCTTAGAAGTATGGATCACTTATTTGGAAGGAATCTGCATCGTACCAATAACAGTAACAGCTAATAAACAAGGGCCGTATATTCAGTTCTGCTGGTTGCAGAAGAAATAGATGGGGAATATAGAGAATCAACACTTTTCCAGGACATAATTCAGCATCTTCCTGAATTTGTTTCTTACAAACTAGGAACCTCAGCTACAAGGATCATAACTTAAAAAGCAAAGGAACAGCTACAAGACCAGACGGAGAGCTCTAACACCAAGTCTCACAGGAAGCAAGGAGGATTTGACACATTTCATTCCTATTTTACACTAATTGGAATGTTATTAGAGCATCATAAAGGACGGAACTACCCTGAGTTTGGAGCTTCCCAGCAGAGAGCTCTTTCCTGATCCCCAGGGGGTGCAACCGCCTCGTGCCTCATGGCTGGGCTCGGCCTGAGAAAGAAAGAAGCCATGTGAGGGATTGGTTACTGTGCTGGTCTCCCAACAAGACAACTCAGCTCTGTGCCCATTTATAGCTATAAACGACAACAATACTATCAATTTACTAACTTCTGGTAAAGACTGTCTTCTTGGGAATTGTTGATAAGTCTATTTCTATGGGAAATAAATCTCTCTGGAAGCTTTGCTCTGCTGCTTTCTGAGCACAAGAAAGTGCTGCTGAAATTCCTAATAGCAAATTAGACTTTTGACAAGGGAAGGCAGAGCAGACAGATTGAAACAGCCTTAAAGTGCTTTTCTCTTCCTGATGGCAGAAAAGTTCATAATCCAGACAAATTAACTGATTGTAACAAACAGCATTAAGGCAGCACTGTGTAATGTTGTGTCTGGCAGCTGGTGGCCAGACACTAGAACATACTTAACCAATTAGCACAGTCCTCTGCGCTGGCCAAAATGCACATTAAGAACAACTGAGATGTAATCTGGGACATTTTGTGATCCACATACAGCAGTTTTAGCAGGTGGGCCAGAAAAGTGAGATTCTCAGTGGATGAGTTAGCTGGGGCTGTAATAAACCTGAATCTGCTGGAAGTCAGTCTTTGCATATCTTACTGGCTGCAACACTCCAGGTTTAGCTGAGCTGTCTTTTCATGGTTTTGTAATACTTCA
The DNA here is from genome assembly GCF_000747805.2 of Chaetura pelagica. Lineage (NCBI taxonomy): Eukaryota > Metazoa > Chordata > Aves > Apodiformes > Apodidae > Chaetura > Chaetura pelagica. The sequence goes on along the minus strand of NW_009953481.1, from coordinate 749,243 downwards.
AGGAGGTTTTAGAGGCATTCTGTGATTACTGATGCCTTTCTATACTTAAAAAATATCTGTATGTGCTGTAGATCTCTCAGAATATTCGTTTTCTGACATCCTAATAGTTACACTTACAGAATAATTATTCTTTATACTTGTACAGAACTTCCCTTCAGGTTTCATAACAAGTTCCAAACATTAACAAGTTACAGGGTGATTTTCAAATGCATCTTCAGTGACTCAGTAGTCCTAAAAAAATGCAGTCACTCACCTGTGTTCTCTACCTACACCTTGAAGTACTTAACTCCAGTCACTCACATCTGAAAACATAAGCTGACTTGAGGGGGGAAGTGGGAAGAGACCACAGATCTCTTGACATGTAGTCATGTACCTTCCCCAAAAGACTATGTTTCATCTTATGCCTCAGTGATGTGAGAGAAACTTTTTTTTTTTTTTTTTTTTTTCTAATACAGCAAAGGAATGTTGGCTTGCTAACACTCTGGCAGCACAGTGTGCATGATGGAGAACCTGGGGATCTCAACCACAGCATTTTCACTCCCTGATTACCCACAGCTTGGGAAGATGGGCTGTCTTGGTATTCTACATGTCCTCAAGGAAAAAACTCAAAGTGGCAATGACATTGTTAAAATCAGACTGTCTATACACTGAGCACATTAGTTGAATTTTGGTTGCAAGATTAATGAACTTTATTTTTTATGAACAGTCTCATGATTCATTCTGAACACTTTTGCTGCCTAGATATCCCCATACCTACCTAGCCAGTATGACCCCACTATCCAAACACCTCCAAGTTATTAATGAATTACATTTTCAAAACAGCTATAAGGAAGCAACAGTCAAATGCATGCCTTTTGCAGAAAGAAAGGAAACCAGGATACTAATCTCCCTGATTCTCAATGCCTTGAACCTGGACTATTTCACATTTCCTGTTAAATCAAAAGCATTCTACCTGATTTTAGTTGTGAACGTTACAGTAACGAGACTTATGCCCTAGAAATGCCTTTTTCTTGTTTCCACCTACAAGAAAGGGAGCTTGGGCAGATCACCTGAGAAAAAGAAAAAAAAAAGAAGAAAAAAAAAAAAAAAGGATCTCTGCAGGGCAGCTGCTTGGAGTGTGGTTAAAAAAAAAAAAATCAGTCACGGAGTGGGAGAGAGGCTGTAGCACGTGCTGTGCTGCACAAGCAGTTGCAGGCAAGAAGGAATCAAAGTGTGAGACATCACAGGTTTCAGAAGAATTCCCAGAAGACACTCTCCAGAGTATTCTAGCCAATTTACATATTGTACTCAAATTAAGAAAAGAAAAAATGCTCTGGTCACTTCACACATCACTAAAATGAACTCCCCAAGGAGTCTGGCTTGGGTTTTCAGCTGTGTAAAAGAGAAAATAATCTGATTGCATTTTCTAAACACAATTTAGATAAAAAACAGAAGTAGAGGCATAACAAGGTGAGGTTTGTGAGTTCTGAGCTATCCATTTGAACCAGAAGACTGTACTCAGTAACTTGGCTAAAAATATCTTCATTAAAGCTATCTAGCATTTTTGTTGTTTTGAGTGTTTATCTACAAAGCAAAATATTTTGAGTCTGTTTGTATGTTACCTTATGAACTCACTTTAATGCAGTAGAAAATAATATACAATAAATCACTTTCCAATAACAAAACAAGCTTACTGATGCTTACCAGATGCTTGGCTCTGATTAAATTCAAAAGCATCCAAAGTTAACACTGATTTAGCCTTCATTTCACAGACCAAGCACCAGCCATTTGACTGGACTGAGTTGAAGATGGGCATTATCTTACTTACATAATTAAAACATTTACTGTTATTGCTGAAATTGCTAAAGTCCTCATAATAACTTAAAATGACTGAGGAGGGACTTGATCCTTCTCACTGCTCCTACTATCTAGTTGATCTTCATGTTCCTTTCACTTCTCAGTCAGGGGGAAGCAGATTCTTCTTGCTCCTTCCCAGCTGTCTGCCTCCATGGTGTATTCATTATTATGCTACTTAATACCACATGTAAAACTTACTGTTATTCCCTGCATATTGTGTTGCCTCATCAACAACTGGTTTTTTCCTTTTTGCCTTGGTTTGGCTAATGCTGAGGTGTCATCAAGATTTGAGCAAATTAACACGATAATTGAGGGTACCACTTTGCAAACTGATGATGCAACATTCAGGGTGGTCGTTTAGCCGAGCGGGCTCAGCTCACAACAGGGATTAGGTTCAGGCAACACAAAGCCTGTGAATGCCTCAGGATCTGGTTTCACACAGCGAGGTACCTGCTGTTCTTTTTAGTCCTTTCATATGCAGAGGTCAATACTTCTGTAGAGATCATCCTTTTAAAGCAGTGCCAGCTCACTTATACTCAGATCGGCTTACACAAAGTCGGATGGTATTTAAAGCTGTGGGAGGAATGTGTGGAAGCAGGGAATCCCATGCTGAAAGTTGGCCATTAGTGTAGATCCAGGCTCTGTTAAAGCGTTTTGCAGCTTCTTTAGAGTCTACATATGACACGATAGCGGATTTACAACATGCTGTGAAAGCCCCTTCAGCTGGACAGGGCCATTAATCTCCAGGCAGGCTGCTGAGATCAGCACTGATCTGGTGTTCTGATCCCCCAGCCCAGGACACTGCAGCAGCAGGACCCTCACTGACTCAGCTTGTTCCAGGGGCGCAGGGCTCGGGCTCAGCCTGAGCTCTCTTCACTCATGATTCAGCACAAGACTTTTCACAGCTCCTCTGCAAACGCTGTAAAGTATCGACTGAAGTCATAGTCAAGCATTTAAGTACACGGTTAACCTGAAGTTCTTGAATAGGATTGTTGACTTCAGCAAGGCCGCCTGTGTACTTGAAGAGTTAAAAATGCACTCAAGTGCTTCTCAGGTCAGTTAATTATCATTAAACACATGCAACAAACAGAAACAGAGATAACACAGCCACAGAAGCGCTGCAGAACACAGCTCCTGCGACAATTAATAGCGAATCTCAGGTTTAGAGGCACCTTTCAAGTATTTCAACGCTAAGCCAAGAGGATATTTGATTTTTATAGAAAATTCCAAGAGACAATATGCAAAACAGAACACAGTTAAACTGCTTCCAAGATGTTTCTGTTTCCTACAGAATAGCTGAAATTCTGCAGTAAACACGTGCCCATAGTAAATCACAGAATAGCAAAAACTTTGTAAGTAAAGGAACCAGTCACTGCTCTCTCCCTCACAGAGGGTAGAAAATCACAGAAAAGAAACGTGTGGGAAGAGGAAGGGGGTGTGGGGAAAGGAGGAAGGGGTAAGGGGAAAGGAGGAAGGGGTAAGGGGAAAGGAGAAGGGAAGGGAAAAGAGGAAACGAAAGAAGAAAAGGAGAAAAACTCCTGTTTTGTGGGGTTATTTCCCCCGCAGGGCCCAGCACTCGCCCCACAGCCCCTCGCTGAGCGCGGCGCTGGGGCCGGGGCTGCGCGGGGCAGCAGCGCCCCCTGCAGGCAGAGCGCGGCCCCGCTCCCCCTGCCCCCCCCGCACCCTGCCCAGCCGCTCCGCGCCGCGCACTTGTGTTCAGCGCGGTGTCTCTGAGTTTCCAGGCTGGCCTGGGGTTGGGCCGAGGCAGCGGTTCTGCTGTTGGGCGGCTTGTGATTAATTGTGATTAATGCCGCGTGCGGTGGCTGCAGTGATTCCCTGTACATTTGCATCACCTGTTCTCCTTGAAAAGTAACAAGAAAGGGCAAGTTTGGCTTTTTGTTTCCTCATCCCTGTACTGACAACTGCAAATCATCTCCAGGATGGATGAAGTTATGCGGGGGGAGGCAGGGGGGGGCTAAGAAGGAGCTGTGCAATTGCGATACACTTTGCGTGATTTGCAACTCAGATTCCGTTGTATTGATTGCTGCGGGGACAAAAGGAAAGGCAGTTGGCAGGTTTCCGGCTCCAAATATTTCCAAAATGATTATGCATTTTATTTATCAAGGTCAAAGTAACCTAATTTGGCCAGTACTAATGAAAACATAAGGGTATGTGTTAGCTAAAAATCACTATAGCAAGGAAAACTTGAGTCCAATTTCGGTGGAGAGCAGCTTTACAGTGTGTGGGTTTCAGATGCCATCTACTGGGCAAACCTCATGCTGGAAAATGACAAGTACACCTTGACTCCAGAGCTCTCCTCTCTTCTTTCCTCAGCAATTTTCCCACAGTGGTTCAAGCTCAGAAAACCTTATAAACACGTTCACACTTTGGCTTGAAAAGCGAGGAAGATTTGTGGAGTCCTGAAGCGCTTTACTGACCTGGGGGACAGAGTTGCCTGTTTAATGTAAAAACACTTGCACAGATTTTGACTCTGAGCATGAGCTGTGAGCTGCAAGTGCACTGCAGGTGGTGGATCCTTTCTATCCACTTCACAGCCCTTGGGCTGGAGTCAGACTCACTGCCTTGTCCAGCTTTTCTGAGTAAACATGACTCAGTCTTTCACGTTTGGGCCTGTTTTCCAATTCCTTTGTTTCAGCACTGTAGTAGAGCCAGAAAGGATCAATCCATTAATTAAAAGCAGAGTCCCTACCAGGGGAGCTCCCAGCTCATAGCCCTAAGTCAAGCATGCAGGTCCCTTCAGGACAAAGCCTAAGCAGAACTGGCTGTTTGGATCCTGGGCTAATATAAACCCAGATTATTCTGCAAATTCAGCAGTCTTTTGTGAGCTGCAGTTCTGGTTTTCAGGCCCCTTCTACGCTTCTTTGATCTGCTACAAAGCAAAGCAACTACGCAGTATAAACTAGTTTATCTCATATTGCATCAAATTACAAGTACACATATGGTCATTTTCTCTATCCTTGCCTTTCTCCCTCTCTCTCTCTAACCCATCTCCCAAGGCTGTAGATTTATAGAAAAACAATCAGATTTTTTGTTGGTTTCTTTTCAGTGTTGTTTCACTTTAATAGGACCGGTGGGAATTGGCCTTCTTAATAAGAGAAGCTTTGAAACTTTTTGTAAATAAATTTTATTCCAAACTGTGAGGAATAGGCAAAACCTAGGAAGTATTACAGAACTTAAATCTGAGTATAAAGGTTAATCAAAATGACTTGGGTTGCTGCAAGGTACAAACCGTTCTTCTTTTTTGTAATTTTGAAGTGCACTTTTAAAAAAATTTAATAGTGTGCTGTCAATAATCTATAGTTTCTAGCATAAGACAGGGCCTTCTCAATTTTGAAACTATTAAATTAATATCTTGGCAATTTTGAAAAATGCTTTGGGCACTTTTTAACTTGAGGAGGTAATTTCAGCTAAACATTTTCTACAAAAAGTTTTGTACAGAAAAAAAAAAATATTCTTTTTTTTAAACCAGTTTATTAAATAGTTCCCAAACCACTCCACTTCTTAACTTCAGAAGTTCCTGCTTTTTCATTAAATCACACTAAAAGAGCAAGCCCAGCAAGCCCGAAAAATCTAGCTCTGTCCCAAAATATAATCAGTGTTACATAATCTACAGTAAGTGCACCAGATGAAGATAAACCAGCACCTGCCAACTAATGAGGAAGGATTATCATTACATTAACCAACAGTCCTTTCTCCTTTCCTCAAAAAACACTTTAAAAAATGTGCTTTAACACTAATTTTAAATGACTGCAGTTACAAAATACAACTTCCCATACTAAAAAATCCTTCAAAATTGTTTCTCTAGAACCACATTCTAAGAAGAAAGCAGTAAAACTGCACACATTGTGAAATATAAAAATGGTTTATGTTAGCAGTTAAGAAGAGGGCTTGTTCTGGGTCAGCTGTTGCAGAGGCAGCCTAGGTGAAGACCTGCCAGGTGCCTTAGGACCACTGTTAGAGGGGAGTGGGACACAGTCACAAACTTTGTAATTCACATAGGAGCTCTGGCCCCAGTCAATAAATGGGGTATTTAGTGGCAATAGGACTTAGCTGGTTTGCAACTTTGTTTTCCAGTCAAGCTCCACTGCCCCCCACCCTCAAGCAACCTAGCCCTAATCATCTAAATGTCCAAGATAACCATCTTCATTTTCTTCTTTATCATTCTCTGAGACTTTTACTCTGTTTTCCCTTCCAGAGTTTACTTTTTCACCCTGGTTTAGGGTCCAGAGCCTGCAGCCTCTGCTGTGCAATACCCAGAGCATGCTGGAAAACCTGCACGCCAC
>NW_009953481.1:734229-743048 GCF_000747805.2 Chaetura pelagica | reverse complement strand
TGGTCACCAAGGTCCTTCTGCTCCCTGGTCTCCTCACCATGCAAAGACTTCCCAAATTACCACTTGCTTACCCTGTGCTGGGTTACCATGACCAACTAAATTTCTGCAGTGTAGTTCTTCTTGCTGCCACACTGGAACGGAGGCTGCTTTTCACCTCTAAGTATGTAGAAAGACCAATTAGAAGCAAAGCTCCTATTACAAAAGCATTAAAGCATACAGTTTTAACTTAAATTAATGACAGTAAAGTACCTACATAGGACTCAGGGCCAGATACACGAGGATTTCAGGGGAAAATCAAGTCCCTAAATGTGTGTCTCTAGTACCCCATGGCCTTAACTCCCAATTTTTCAGAAGTTAAAAAAAAATACTGCATGTAGAGCTTTTTTAGTTCTTTCAAAATAGATTCCTGGGATTCACATATCTGGAAGGAATAGCATGTTAAGAAAAAAATTCTGTGAGAGTTCATAAGGAACAATGTTTGCAATATATTTAATTCATTTTGCCTCCACAGGAAAAAAAAAAAAAAAGAAAAAAAAAAGAAAAAAAAAGAATATTTTTATTCTTCCTACACAACTAATTCATGTATTTTCCTTGAGGTGGAAGTATTTGCAGTATGTGAGCTGTTCTGTTATGAAGCATAGACAGAAATCAATCATCTCATAACCATCAGTGTTGCTATTACCAGATACGTCCATTACATTTTCTCCCAAACTTGGAGCTAGAAGCCCTGAAGTGCCACCAAGTGTGAGAGTATTTGGTGGGAGATGAGAAGGAAAGAAGACTAACAGACTTCAAAATCACTAGTTCTGGGGTTATACAGTGTTAAGGATGGGGGACACAGGCAGGATTCTTGAAGCTACACTTCAGAAAGTTTCCTTCATTGTGTATAGAAGCTGGAAGCTGTAAGAAGCTGGAACAAAAGCAGATGCCAGTCCCACCAGCAAACACCACATAAATGAGCACTAGGACATTATTCAGGTACAGAATCAACTGCAGATCTAGAGGAGAGTGCTATGCAGAAGTTTTCTGTTTGCTTAAATATAGCCTTGACTAAAACAATGCTGTCAATTTTGATGGAGCAAAATACTCTAGGGGTCTAAAAGAGGGCAGAAACTACAATCAGCTGAGACCGCAAATCTCTCCAGCTGCAGGAATTATTATCAGTACTAATCATTTAATTATGTTCAAGTGAAGTAAGTGGATACCCTGAGTTTTAATGGATGTGTGAAGGAAGCTTATTTTGCATAAGATCTTTATAAGCACAGTATCTCCTATATGTATTAATTTTTTAGGAGCTTCTCTTAACTCCTTCTATTTCCTTTAGTTCCCCAGCCAAAATGCTGAGATAACTGCCCCTCTTTCCTACTTGCCTGGGTTGTCAGAGGGAGAAGGGAGTGATTTTAAGGGTACAGAAATGTTGTTTTCAGCCAAAACTACAATCAAATTCCAAAGTTCTCTGAGATCTGATTCACAGTATTTACAAAACTGTTGTTATGTGACCTCTGCTTATCATTGCAATAACAGATAACTGGCAGTGTCCCTCTGCTCCTTTTAGTTTCCTTTATCCACCCTCTGTCTCTTACTTCATCCTTAAATTGTATGTTGTAAGGAACAGAGACCATCTTTTCACAGTAATCAATCACCACTGCAGGACTATGTGTGAACTGGTAGGTGCTTCTCTGAGTGATGAATAATCAGAACAGTAACAGTGAGATGAAACTGAAATACCCCTTCTGTGCTTCCCCATCAAGTCATTGTGGTTTGACTTACACAAGCATGTGGGCAACGCAGAGACCCAGCAATCATACAATTACTTTCTAATGTTCTGCTCTGCACTATTCTGTTTACAAACAATATTAAACACTTTGAAAATGTGATGCTTGGAATTTAACACGTAATTTAACCATCATTTTACCAACTTCGAATGGGACATGCTTAAGTTTAATGGAGCCAAGAATTGTTAATGTAAGAAAAGCATAATCTCAAAATACCTTATGCCTCAGCATTGAAGTAGGCACCTTATGTAAAGGCAAAACACCATGTCACTCCATGATATTACTATATGCACATGGAAGAAATTCATAGGTGTTTAGTATGAGCAATCATAAAAATCCAATGGAAGTTTTTAATTGTGAACAGTTTTGCTCACAATTGATTAGATAGCTATTTTTACAACTCATGGAACAGAGATTTCTCTTCTGACAGAAGAAAGTTGTTTAAATCTTTTAAGTGTATTTATAAAAAGTAATAGTCAGATTTTTAATATTTTTTTGTTACTTAGCCAAATTAAAAAAAAAAAAAAAAGACAGGGGGGTTGCAAAAGCCTTTTAACAAATGAAAATTACAATCAGCATGGTTTTAAAGTCAAGCTGCTGGCAAACATCCATATCTAATAAAAGCAATTTTCCCAACTCTCTCCCACCAAGAGCTTTCTTTCACCCCTATAATAACCCCATGTGCTTAAAAAGTAGCCGAGACAATTCTTCAGCATGCTGTGTAGCTAAAACATAAGCCACCAGTTAATGAAATATGTACCCCTAGATCTGAATGGGAAAGTATGCCACATATGCTTAGATAACATCAGAATTAGAAAAGTCATGGGAAAAGAACTTAGAAACTACATTAGCCTAAGAAATCTAAGATTAAAATCTGGCCCAGACCTCAAAGGGCACCATTCTTTGAGGCCTTTGACATAACCAGTTTCATCACTCGCTGTGTTCAGGGGCAATTCAGCTCATGATTGCTTACTTGGTAAGTGGCTTTGTTTTTTGTTTTTTGTTTTTTTCCAGACTTATTTCACCTCCTGAAAATGCTGGTATTCTCCACTAAGTACTGTTCGGGAGTGTGACAAAAGGCAGTAGTTGTCAGGATATTTCTGATCTATATAATCTCAGAGGAAGTGGGTTACCTCAGCAGCTGAGATCCTGTACTGGCCTCAACCTACTGCACTGTGGTTTTGATAATTTCAAGGTACAATTTCAAGACACAATTTCAAGATAGGAGGTTTATGTAATGCACTTTGATCTGGGGTTTCCCTTTGGCTTACCAGAGCCCACATCCCAACCTCAGTATCATATCGCTGAGCTCTTAGGAGCTCAAAGGCTATTTCTGGAGGGAAGGAATAAGCATCTAGTAGAGGAGATGGTAAACTTTAAATACATCTGGGGGAAGCAAAAGCCCCATCTGTTATCTGAAAAGACAGTACCTATACCAAGGACACTGAGTTATTTCATTACTTTGTTAAGAAATACAGTGTTTTGTTAAGAAAACAAAAAGTCGTTGAACTTACAAAGAACTTGTGCTTAAGACCACAATATTTGATTACTAGCTACCAGCATTTGTGTCAGTCTTGCCTACAATTTGCTTTTGGGTACTTTTGAGATGTAATACATAAAAACAATACTACTCCTTTGTCCATATATCCCCTATCACACTGAAAGACTCCCAGTTTTTAAAGATTAAAAAGCTGCCTCCTAAATTCAGCATTGCTATAAAACAGGTACAGCATGAGAATTAGAGATCAGCAGGTACAAAAGAATGTAAGGGGAGGCTGGGAGAATTTGAACAAGAGCAGATGGGCAAATTTAACAGTAATGAGAGAAAATTAAGGATTTCAGAGTTGAATACCTACAGTAAAAATCCATCTTCTACTTTAATTAACCAATGGAAAAACTCACAATAGGATTTACTTTTTTCATCTAGACCAAATGTGCAAATCTAGAATTAAGGATATATTTAAATGTATATATATATATATCTATCTTTCAGAGGATATCCTACTTTCTCTTTTTCGCTAATGCATCTCTTTATGCATAATTTTTTCTTGTTTTGATCATTCAGGGTACAATTCTGTGGGGTTGAAGCCAGTTGAACTTTGGTTGTTAGCTCCACTGGCAGCAGATTAAGACCCAAACTTCCTAATCTGTATTCAATTGTCTTGATATCTCTTCTGGTGCCAAGGATCTGAATACAACAATAACTTCAGATGAAGGTTCTTTATTACCTTTCAAAGAGCAAATCTTGGAAAGGAACCATTAGCCCTGAGATGAAACAGTCCTTTATTCTGATTTTGTTACTGTGCAAATTAATGTAATAGATTTCTAACCCTTACAGCTATGATAGGTAAATTGCCACTTCCTCATAAGCAGGATTACCTCACTTCAATTCCCTCAGTCAAATAAGAAATAAATGGTACAATAAGAAATAAGTTATAGGGATGTCAGTTTATTTTCATATAGTTTGGTATTCTCTTTGTAGTACATGTAGCTTAGGTTAACCAGTTAGGTGCTGTCTTCATTACAGATTAAATACTTACTTTCTATTTTTTTTCTGATACATAATGCAAGGAAAGGCACAAAAAGAAGGTTTTTAATGCCTTTTAATCAAGCCAGGCTAAGTTTACAGCTGAAAGGCTTTGCAGGTATCGAGTATCTGGTATATTACCATAGTAAAACATTAGTGCAGATGCAGTTTATACAAGCAGATAAACGCGTTTGCCACTACATTTTATTCTAAGCATTCCTTGTTTCTGTTATCCTGGGTTAAATACATCAGAGTAACTAAGCACAGTTTTATGGGTGGAACTCCATCTACTCTTGGCAATGTTAACAGCACAGCTATTCTGGTCACAGATCATGACTCATCACATTCTTCCTGGCAAAAGCTTGTACTCCAACTAGAGAGCTGCTGCCAAGTGATTCTCTGTGGTTTGTGACAAACAGGAAAAAAAACACTCAAAACCTAAACGCAAATTGTTAAAGAAATATCAAAATGGAGGTGAACAATTCTGAAAGTAGCAGAAAATAGATGACTCCTCTAATTGCACAAAAATCTTGAACTTCATTACACAGTTCCTGTGGATGCTAGTAATTTATGCCTTGAATTGTTCTTGCTCAAAACTCAGCACATTAATATGGTCAAGTTACAGCCAACACAATCTAAACCTCAACATCAATCAAACAAGAACCTTTCCAGCACTGAGTAGGAATGTCTCTATCTCATGCCCACACTAGATAAAACACAAATCCTATTTACTTCTCAGTCTCCCACTTCAATACAGGAGGATGTAATTCATACTCCACGTAACATTGATGGGCCAGGATATTTCTTAAATCTTGTGGCACTGAAAATGGAATAAACTGAGTTTTATTGGAGTGTAACTGGAGAAAAATACAGTAAGAAATTCTGTACTGTGAGGGTGGTGAGACACTGGAACAGGTTGCCCAAGGAAGTTGTGGATTTCCCTGGAAATGCTCGAGGCCAGGCTGGATGGTGCTTTGAGCAACCTGGTCTAGTGGGAGGTGTCCCTGCCCATGGCAGGGGGGCTGGAACTAGATGATTTTAAAGGTCCCTTCCAACCCAAACCATTCTATGATTCTATGATCTTTAAATAGTGATAATGAACCTTAACGACATTCAGCCTTGTACTCTCCTATTATACTGTATATACTTCAGGCACTGAAGATAAAAGATTTTAACTTGCTCACACAAATGGCAAACTACACATTTTATCAATTACCAGGATTTTTAAATAGTAAGAACAAGAGCTCCCAAAGGCACTGCAGACAACATAAACACAGCAGTTAACTAGTAATCATGATCCAGCCTACAACACAGAAAGAAAACTTTTGTATATGGAACATTATTTCAGAATCTCATGAGACCAGAAAGCTCTGTGTTTCAAAAAATGATTAAATGTTAACTCCATTGGTCTCTTTCGTCTGAGATTCATTCCTTCTATGAAATTCAACCCTGTACAGAGAGACTGACCTCCCCATAAGTTTGGGTGCATTCCTCTTTTAAAAAATAATGAAAAAGAGCTTTTTCTCTTTTTTTTCTCCTCTTTTTTTTTTTTTTTCTTTTTTCAGTTGGGGTAAATTCCAGCATAATTATTTGGGCCTGAGCCAGCCTAATGCTCAATATGTTTGGGAGTCATAAAGGGTTTGCAAATGCTGCACTCTTGAAGGAGACAGTCCCTGGGAAATGTGGGCTCCAAGTTTCCCATTACTTACCAAGTGGGAAGGGTCTGTTTTACAGAAGGGATGTCTATATAATCCTGTACATCACTGAACCCCAGAAGAGATCAAGCTTCAAGAAAAACTGCAACAGGAGCATAGCAATAGCCAGACAATCAACAGATTGGTTGCAAAACAGCATAGAAAATACTCAGTAATGAAAGTAGCTAGCAACAGAAGTGATTAGTGAGGGTTGCCACTTAAAATAAATGGAACTTTCTAATATATTAACTTCTGTTATCTAAAATCATAGTGGTGGGCACTGGACTACTCCAGTAAAGTGAAGAACTCAGTACTGGGGAGGTGCTGCAGCCATCACACAGCACAGTGATTCCACAACCCCAGCAAAAAGGCTACGGTACACATGAAAATCAATTGCATTTATTTTTTAAGTTACAGCTGAGTTTGCTTAAAGTCTAAGGAATGTTTTAAGAAGTTTAGAGAGCAGCTTTGAAGAAAACTGACCTGTTTGGAAAACCTGTGTCTCTTGACGGGAAGTCTGCTTCTAAAATCTGAGGACATAACATGATCCCACAGTGCTCCCCACAAACTCCCCTGGAACTGGGACTTGCCTGAAAAATCATCTGAGCAATCAAGACAAGATCTTTCAGCATTCTGTGTAAGAAAAACTTCTTGGCCTTCCTTCAGAAGCCAGAATTCATAACTGCAGCTATTTATGCCATCCAGGTTAAAAAAATAAAATAAGTATTTTCTTTAGTTACATACAGTATATTCACTATCATTACTTTATTCCCGTCTCTGTACTCTAGTACAACTGCAGGGTTCTCTTCACGCGTTTTCTCACTAGGTGGCGATGTGAGAAGCAAGAAATGAGGGACAGGGAAAGACCAGCACTCAAAAACTTCTACCGCATTTCGGAGGAAATATTCAATCCTGGGCAAACTCTGATCGGTCTATTGATTTGAAAATTCACGCACTAACTTTATTTAAAGCAACTAAAAGAAATGTCAGCCTAGGGCCATAAATCAATTAATGCAATATAATCCTTGAATTATAACCATTCTACTCCTTGCAATATAAATATTGTGGTGGGAATTCAACTCACCATTTACATAAACACCTGTCCACCATATGAAATCCGCAGCAGTGCTATGCAAGTAAGATGAGAAAGAATTGTCTTGATATTTCATTACTACCTATTTTTTAAAAAACTACACAGAGACTTTACAAGGTCTTATTAAAACTGTACAAAAACTGTCAGCAGAATGAGTTCCAAAGCAGTAGTTGATACCACAAAATCTGGTCACAGAAAGAACCCTCTAACACTAGTCTTTAAGTTTTAGAAGGCAGGCATTCTTTATTCCTCCTAACATACCTGCCATAAGTCACAACAAGTAAAGCTTATATTGTTAACAATATACATATGCATTAGATTTCCTGGAATATCTCTACATATTTTTTTTTTATTTCCTGGAACTAATTGTAATATTAGCATCCTAATCACACATGCCCTTTGAGCCTGTGGGGGTCTTCAGTGGTCGCTCTGGTGTGTCCTTTGGTTGAACTCTCTTTTTGAGTATGCACAGTTTGGACTAACCTACTTTAGAGGATTTTTTTCTCCCTATGGTTATCTAGTCTTGGCCACAGTGTCTACTTGTTTGTCCTTGAGATTGCAAAATTGAAACAAGTAAGAACAAAGCACAGCAATATAACTGTATAAAGCATACTGGAATGTCTCTCTTATTATTTATTGTTACAAGCCTCCAGTTGCAGGCATCAGGTTCTTGCAGGCCTCAGCTCACAGACATCTTAGTTTTCTACCACGGACCAAGAAAAACAGAGAAAAATTTAAGACACAAATCTTGTGATTAAAATGCATCTGCAAGAGTATTAGCTCTGAACTACCTTTGAACAGAATCCAGCATCCTATTTAATAGACATTTTAAGCAGAAAATCAACAGAAGCTCATTATTGTGGACATTGATAGCTTCCTGCAGTTTATATTAATTCAGAAAATGTCTTTCAGCAGTTTTTTTTTCAGTGCAACTTAACTCCTTATGAATTCATTGTACCCTCCATCTCCCAGACTCTTTCAGTGCAATACTCCCACTCTCCCCTGAGACTTAGACAACGGTCAGGCCACTTCCCAATCCTCTAATCTCCATTTTTGGGGTTTCCCACGAGGAACAGCCCCAGCTGAGAGCAGAACATGTGCTCAACAATTCAGTCCATGCTGCAAAGTTCCTATTACAGTGAAAAAGAGCCCCATACTGAGCTGGCAGGTCTCTCCACTGACACCAACTGAACTTCTCTACATCACCCAGCCTTTGATTTTCCATAAACCACAGAGAACCAGAGCCCCTGGCATGCTCCTGCTTCTGGCCAAGAGGCCAAATGAAGACCTGCAGGCACCGTAACCAACATGTGATTTACAGACACCAAAGGAAGGGTTATTTTCTTCTAAGCAGCGCACAGAGGACGCGTGGACAGAGGCCTTCCCACGTATGGTCACCGCTGGGATTTCTGCTCCAGCTGGGTCCCAGGCTGGCACCCCGAAACATCCCCATAGTTACACCTGTCAGAACCTCCTCTACCACTTGCTTTCATGTCTCGGTCATTTGGGGTTGCACACCCCGCAGCCAGGTGCGTTCCCCCGCCAGGAGGAGGCGCTGTCGGCCCGCAGGCGCTCCCCGTGGGGAGGTGCCGGGCTTTACAAGCCCAGGCACGTTTTCCGCAGGAATACGCGTAGGCCGGGAAAACGTGCGGTGGCAGATAAGTCACCACAGTCTAACGCTGTCTGAGACCCGTCGGCGGAGGCGCCGGGCTGGAGCAGAGGCAGCCGCG
>NW_009953481.1:712813-733972 GCF_000747805.2 Chaetura pelagica | reverse complement strand
GCTCCTCCGTGCGGCCTGCGGGCGATGGTCCTGCGGGCGATGGTCCTGCGGGAGCGGTGTGTGCTGCCCCTCAGGAGCAGGGCAGCTCTCTGCTTCCGCTGCCGGCTTCCAGTGTTGGAGGGGATGATGGGATGTGTAGCTCCACTTCAGAGCTGATTTTTCCAGTCCGGTCACACTGGGTGTGGGTAGTTCTGCTCTTCTGCAATTTTTGAATAAGTTATATCCTCTTCAGAAGTCACTTCGTTTTGTTTGGTGCTGATTTCTGCGTGTGTCTCATGATATTGAAGTCATAAATGTATGTGATAAAACATGCATCCCATTGTACTTTTTTTTCTTTTTTAATAATTCTGTAATGTAATAAGTGCTTTGTTTTACCAGTTTGTGTTTAGGTGTGTTGTCACAGCCTTCCAATGGAGATGAAAGCAGTTGTCAGAAGATATGAAACAAGAAATAAGACAGCAGGAACAGAACTGTCTTCCAAATCCCGAGTTGATTGGAGACGCACTAAAAGGGAGGTTATACTGCTTGACAGCAGTGATGAATCCTCTCGTACCTCTGAGGAGGAAGAGCCTACCACATCAGAAGAGGAAGAAGATGAAAAAGATGAAACTGTTGTGAAGAGCAGCCTTTCAGATCAGGAAGAAAAACGTCAGGGTGGGGAAGTAACAGAAGATAGTGAGGATGAACGCATTGTGCATGGGAAGCGTAAAAGACTGAACTCCTCTGTCTTGTATGACAGTGATGAAAGTGAGGGCAGTGATTTACTTGTAAGAAAAGTTTTTGCTAAACGCCACTGTATAATGGATGAAGATGAGAGTTCTGAAGAACAGCAACCAGAGAAAACCTGCCCTGCAGAAAACATTTCTCCTAATAGGAAACAGGAAGTGTTTGCAAAATTGAAACTGCTTGCAAGACAAAGAGCAACTCGGAGATACTTCAGCAGTGAAAATTATGAGGTCTGGATTTTATCTTTGAAATTCAGTTGGAGAAAATACTGAGTGTATGGGAAGATGAAGACTAATAGCTATAAATCAGTGGGAAATAATTTGGTTTGGGTTTTATTAACGAAAAATCAGTAGTTCTGTCACATTTTAACAGTTGTCATTAACATTGAGTGCTGTATGTTTAATTTGGTTTTGAAACATAGAGAATGGAAAAAATTTGCTTTCATTTGCCCTTACAGGCATTCTGATGACTGGAGACAGGTACATGGAAGTGGTTAATTTAAAGCTGAAAGTAATTTTTGTCTAGTAAAGAATGATCTAGTTTTTGGAAACATTTTATTTCTTGTTAATTGAAAAAATTAAATTATTATAAGATCAAAAATCTTAACCAGTATATAAAGCATTTCATCAGTGCAAATACTGAAAATTCTTCTCTTTTAAAATTGAATTAGCTTTCTAGTGATGAAGGAGAAACAGAAGAGGAATCATCACTCTGTCACTTCCCCCTCACACCAACAGAAGGTAGTGAAACTGACAGTGACAGCATGAAAGATTTTATAGTAGAGGAAGAGGAAGAAGATGATGGTGGTGGCAACACAGAGCACGTAAAGAGTAAACACCAGCCACAGGAGAAGGAACAAAATCTATCCAATAGCGAGTTACTGGAGTACTACGTCCCACACCGTAAGATCAATATTAGTGAAAACTCTATCTATAGCTTGCTTATAGAGCTGTAATAAATATTAATGGACTGTAAATACAAGTACTGTGTAATAGTATATGATAAAGTTCCTAAAAGACTTGCATTTATTGTGGAAGTACTCTGATTTCCAGACCAGACTTTTAGGGTCTTTCCCTGTCTTACTAAAGGAAGGGTGTAACTGGAGGGGAAGGAAGGGAAAACCCTATCTGCTGATTTAGGATTAAGTAGGCTACCTATGATGCAGTAATTTCTGTGGAGCCTGGAGAAGAGGTGCCGAGGTGGCCTTATAGTGGCTTTCCAATACCTGAAGGGGGCCTACAAGAAAGCTGGGGCAGGACTTTTTGCATGGGCATGTAGTGAGAGGACAAGGGGCAATGGTTTAAAACTTGAAGAGGGGAGGTTTAGATTAGCTATTAGGAAATTCTTTACTATGAGCGTGGTGAGGCACTGGAACAGGTTGTTCAGGGAGGTCGTGGAAGCCCCAGCCCTGGCAGTATTTAAGGCCAGGTTGGATGGGGCTCTAAGCAACCTCATCCTGTGGGTGTCCCTGCCCATGCAGGGGGGTTGGATCTAATTATCGTTAAGGTCCTTTCTAACCTTAACCTTTCTATGATTCTGTGAAACAGTGACAAATCCATCCTGTGATATATGCAGAGTAGCTGTGTTAATTCTGGACATACTCTGTTCTGGAGAGTGATGTAAAATTCTTGCCGCGAGTTTGGGGTTTTCAAGGCTTGGTATCATTATTTTTTATGAACGTATTTTTATTCCATGGTGTCGAGACTTGGGAGCACAGGTCTGTAGGAGTCTCTGAATTCATTGGTCAATTTCAGCCAAACTGCATAGAGTGAGAAAACTTCTCAGGTTGGTATTTTTTTGAAAACTGGTCTCTGGATGGAGCATAGAGAACAGAACTTTTATGCTAGTGCTGTAACAGATGTTGTTCAGAAGCAGCTATGTACTGACTGCACAGTCAGTTGGAGATGGTCACAACCATTTGTGTATTTCTTAGCAAGTAAAGACCTGTGCAGAATTGTGTGTTTTTGAAAGAAATGTGGAAAAAAAAAAACCAACAACCACCATAAGCCTGGCCTTCTCTGTGCAGCATGTTTTCCTGGTACTCATGGAACAAATTATCCTTTTTTAGTGTTTGTAGTTCTTACTGTGGGCTCTTCTTGCTAAAAGAATGTGTGACTTTAGGATGCTAAAATTCATTAAGATCACTGGTATTAGGAGCACTATTAAAGGGCAGGGTCTTAATGTGTGGATGTTGTACATTGAGATTATTTTGAAAGCCATATTTAAATTACTTTAAAATTCTAAGCTCACAATAATGGAAAAAAAATAATTTCTTAGAGGACTTTTAACTTTGTTTACATCTTTTTGTTGTTGTTAGTAAATTTGGGTTATTTTGCTTTCTTCCCAGTATCTCGCTGTGGTCATTACATACACTTCCAAAGAATAGTAAAGGCTTTCCTCATAAATGCAATTGATGACACTTTTCTGGGCTCACTGTATGGTAAGTAAATTGCATTAAATAGTATAATAGTGCATGTAAAGTTATGCAAATACAGTTATTCTAGGGAAATACGTTTCTCCTGATTATAGGACTGCAAGTCCTGAGATCTCTTCTTGTTTTTGCTGCTTTCTTTAGGCAAGGGGGGAGGAGGAATCTATCTGAAAAGGATAGAGTAATATTGGGAAAAATATATAGTCTTAATTCTTTTAAGCCTTGAAGGCATTCTCAGATACAGGGAAGTGTTTCTATGTTACTGATCAGGACTAACAGTTCCAGCATGAAAGCAAAATTAGTTTCCAATTAGATATCTCAATGAAAACATTGCAACGTCAGTTGATTTGTCAAAACATGACATGCTTCAATTTTTTTTTTTCTGAGGAATTTAATAGAGAATACATAATTTTAGTTATAGAGATTACTGTGGGCTTTTTTCTTTTCCTTTTTTTTAACACTGTGCTTTCAAATACGACACATATTTGAGCTTCAGTCAGTACTTCTTGTCACGTTCTTGCTGAGGAAGTGGTTTTTGGCATTTGGTCTAGTGGGACTGAATGGCAAATTTACATGTAGTTTCAGGAGCACTGTAATGATGGGATTAATGAGAGGATTGTCAGTGACAGGTTGTGGAAGGAGTCAGCGAAGTGCCAAAGAGAGGAAGTTTTGATCTCAGGAGCTATGAGGAGAAGTACACCACAGATTTCAGAATAAAGGCTGTGCTCCCAAGTTCTTCCAGGTGTTAGTTTTGTATTGTTTTACCACATGAAAACAAGGTTATGAAAAGTAGTAAGTAAACTTTGACAGTTTTTGTTGTAGTTGCTTTCTTCTATTTCAAATTGTATCAGCTCTTCACAGCTAACAACTTATTGCCAAGGTGCTGGAAGTAGGTCAGCAATGCAGATGAACTGGATGGTTGTGTTCTGTCTTTCTGAGGAACATTGTATAGTATGAACATTACTAAGATATATATTTTATAACACAGAATAGATTTCTCTGGGTTGATGGAATTGAATCTGTTAATTAGTTTGAATCAAGAGCAGCTACTTTAGTAGTAGAGTTCACACTTCATTGTGAGGGATTTTTCTTTATGATCTAGCATAGCTTTTTACTTTAATTGACTTATTGAAAATGTTTGTGTGTAAATGCACGTGAAAAATAAATAATTATGATTATGATGCCTATAATGATAATTACAGTTAACTGGTTTTATACAGAAAGGTAGATAGCCAGTCACCCTTCTTGGTTCTGTTTCTTTAATAACAACATTACTAAAAGACTAGGGAACATAACTGTATTACTTTGCATGTCTATACATGCTGAAGTTTAAAACAGTACAAACTGGCCTGCACCTAAGAAAAGTCCTGTTTAATTCTTGGAGTCCAGCACGTATTTGGAACATTTGTGGAATACTGGTAGTTTTACTCATCTCTGTGCTTACTTCTTTTGCTTGAGAAACTATTTAGAAGTAAGTACTTATGCTGCTTAGCTCAGGGTATCTAGCTCTGCTGCTGAGGTGTAAAAGTCAGTTTCTGTGTGTTCTTTGTAAGTGACTAAGGAGTTGTCAACATTTCTGCTGTGAAGAAGCTCAAGTGCAGTTTGCTTTCATGGTTTGCAACCTCTGCCCTTACACATTATGAACAGTTCACAAGAAAAGGACAAAAAGCGAGACACTCCTGCCCTGCCCCCCCACACCCCTTTTCTTTTAAATGGAATCCGAGTTAATGGGTCTTCATTTTGGGTAACAGCTTTTCACTTTAACTTTGATTGTAGAGTTTATTTATGTACCTCTTGTGATTAAGTCTTTAAAAATCATCAAATGCATCAGTTTATCAGTGATGTGTGGGTCACTTCTGTAGATAAAAGTAGCAAATGTTTTCACTAGTAATTTATTAAAATCATTGATAGTTCTTAGTATGCAGAAGCATTATGTCCTTGAAAATTTTATTTGAAGAAACTTGTACAACATAGAGTGGTCAGCAAATTAGTAATGATTCTCACTGAACAGATGGAACAAGACAAAAGAAGTATGCACAAGATATGTTGCTCTCACTGCATTATTTGGATGACCGCTTCATTCAGCCTCGTCTTGAGAACTTAATCTCTAGAAGTCGCTGGAAGGACCGATACAAAGTATGTAGCTTCTACTTTTAAGTAGTGGAGTAGGGTCTGAGTCATACTATGACTGATAGATATATTTTTTAAATACTGTAATTCTCAGTAAAGGTACAATCATATCTGTAATTATATATACTTTTAATAGAAAATTTATGGTCTTTATCTTGTATAACTTGTTTTGAGACTTATCAATATGAAAAGTATTTTATTTGTTTATAACCAAATAAACATTCAGGTAACAGAACAGAATCTTCTCAGTTACCTGAATACTTCTCCTGCTAACTTGACTTTTTGAGGATTTTTTGTGACTCGCTAAGTGCTATGACAAAATTTCTCCCTCCTCCCACAAAAAGACAAACCAATGCATTCATAATGAAACTTCTACTACTTTAAAACAACATAAAAGAAGTCACTATGCAGTAACCTACTAATTGTATGCAGATTACTAGAACTGTAATAATGGTGTATGCCCAGTAGAGAGATACAGAACATTTATTTGATCTAGGTCAGCTGATGGAATTGCACCCCTACCCTCTCAAAAAAAAAAAAAAAAAAGAAAAAGAAAAGAAAAAAATAAAACAGACAAGAAAAATAAGTGCAAGGATGCAGGAGATATTCTTTAGGTCTGAAGTTGAAAGAAAGAATTAATGAACTAGAACTGAGTGAAGTGTTGGAAAATTATTGAGAAGGCCTATGTTTGCAAGTGAATGGTGAAAGAGTTCAGTTATGAATCTCTTCGGTTTCTGCTGCATTAATGTTATGTGACTCCATAGTACTCAGCAGCCTACCTGAGGCATCTTTCAGTTTATGGAGATTCTTTAATGTTATTTGAAATCTGTTTTTCAGGAACGTGTGGATTGTTACCCAGATGTTCGCATCATCTTGACAAATTCAGAAAATATGCCTTGTCAGGCCTGTGAAATGAATCGGTATTGTAAGTTTAATGTGATCCTCTCTGGAAAGCTTTATAACAGTAGAACTTTGGAAGCAGATGACTTCATGTCAGATGACAAACAGGTAACTTCAAACAAACACCTATATAATTATTTTTAAGCTTTGTCTGGTGTTACAGAAAGCCATACAAAGAATACAAATCCTATCAATGCATCTAATGTCTATAATGTTAGATACCACAGTTAAGCTACTGTATTTCCATGTCTAAACCCTATCAATTTTTAAAATATGAGAACCATTTTTCAATTTGGAGGAGTATAGTCTTAGATTTATCTAGGAATTATGAAGGAAGTTCCTGAGAAACTTAAAAGGATTAATAGAGGCTTTCCCCTCTGCCCCTTCCCCCATCCTTTCTTATATCTTGGGGAAAAGGTAATGAAAAGTATCATCAAGTAAACCTAACTAATCAAGAAAATAAATCTGATGTTTTTCTGTGACCTTTGTTCTTGCCTTCACCACAATGATTGTTGTGCTGTTTCCTCCCTATTTTTGCACCTTAATATTAGTACCTGATGCAGTACATGTAGAATTATAGAATGTCTTGGGTTGGAAGGGATCTCTAAAGGTAATCGAGTCCAACGCCCCCTGCACTAAGCAGGGACATCTCACACTAGAACAGATTGCTTAGTGCCTCATCAAATCTGACCTTGAATGTCTCCAGGGATAGGGCCTCCACCACCTCTTTAGGCAACTTGTTCCAGTGATCCACCACCATCTTATTAAAGAATTTTTTTCCTAATGTCAAGCCTAAATCTACGCTTCTCTAGCTTAAAACCACTTACCCCTTGTCCTATCATTATGTGCTCTTGTAAACAGGTCTTTCCCAACCTTTCAGGTACTGGAAGGTAACTATTAGGTCCCCCCAGTCTCCCCTCTTCATCAGGCTGAACAAGAGCAGCTCCCTCAGCCTGTCTTCATAAGAGAGGTGCTCCAGCCCTCTGATGATTTTTGTTGCCCTCTGGACATGCTCAAACAGGTCCATGTCCTTCTTGTGTTGGGCGTTCCAGAGCTGGACACAGTGCAAGCTGTACTTGCACTGCAGTAAGCACTAGTAAGTATACCCAGCCATGAGCTGGACTTAATTAAAATAAAGAGCTCTAAGACATACAGTAAGGTTTATTGATAACTCTTGCCTTGAAGTCAAAATTGACATTTACTTCAATTTTATCTCTGCTTTAAATCTCTTAAGTCTGAGTCTCATCCAGGGCAAAAAGGAACCCATAGGTACATGGCAACCTATACATTCTATTCTGCATGCTTGTCTTTTGCTGTGCTTGGGGAAGAAGTCTGAAACTGTGTCAGAGAGACTGACAGCACACAGGAAGTTTGACACACTAACCCAAGTTCTAATACAAGTACTCAGTTATTTCTAAAGTAGTTTTCTGTTTTGTCAGAGAACATTTAATAAAAGATTAACAGTCCTAAAGCAAATGCGTATCTTAATGAAAACTAGTGGTAAAGAAATTGCATAACTAGGTGATGCTCTGGACATGCCTGGCATTTCTGGTGTTCACCTAGTACCTGAAAAATACCATTACTTTTTTTAAATCTTTAATAGATCCTATCTCTGTATGCCAGGAATCTGAGGCTTTAAATCAGGAATGTAATTTGCCTTAGATTTACATATATTCTAAATATCAGAATGCCTTTTCATTGGAATTAGATCACTTGAAAACTCTTTTTCTTTATGCATGCCTGTAATGCCCTTAAGACTTTCCCACCAGGAATCTTGCATTGATTAGCTTTTAGAAACATTATAAAAGTAACTTTCTGTATGAAGGACAGTCATCTCCATTTAATTATTGTGGTTTCTATTTTACAAGTTAAAAGTAAGGTTATTCCTACATTAGGCCACTAGGTTTGCTCATTCTGTGGCTACTGTGCCTCCAGCATTTTGAGTGTGCATGTGCACTCTGACTGTTCTTGTTTGTTCTAGGTCAGAATGCTGAGAGAAATAATGCCACTGTCATGTTTATAGTCCTAATGCAGCCTAGTCAGAATTTTCTGCTTCATTCTTCAGATTTTTTTCACATCTGCTGTTTCCCATATAACTATTCATCCAGGGCAAACATCTTGGTTGCATTGACACTTGAAATTGCTGATCTCCTTTTGAGAAGACTTGTTCCTTACTACTTCAGTACATTTTATTAGAGCCTTTTCATTGTTTCTGCATTACCAAAACTACTTGTCCAAAGTAGAAGGCATTTCATTCAGGTAGTCTTGCATCTTTTTCTCGCTCAGTTGTCTCTACTAAGACATTTTGGATTAAATTGTATTGTTGGAATGAAACACATCTTTCATGCTGTTGCATAACATTGCACTAGGCTGTCATTTTAAATGACTTGAGCAGTCAATTTTGTTACATTTCCCACTTGACACTTCTCAAGACTTTGACTCTTAAGAACATAGGTGTTCCTAATATTTAGGGATCTTCCCTTCAAATTTGCAGCTACCGGTAACTGTTATGGTTAGATATGCATATGACCTCTTCAAGTAACATGATTTGTGACCTCTTACCATAAACTCAAAGCACACAGTTTGTCAGGAGTAAAATATGGCTATATTTGTGTACCTAGCTGATATCCAAGTTCTGTCTTTCTTCCCTTACAGAGACAAAGAAGGTAGATACCTTTTCATAGAATCACAGAATCTTAGGGGTTGGACGGGACCTCAAAAAGATCATCTAGTCCAACTCTCCTGGCAGAGCAGGATCACCTAGAGCACATCACATAGGAATGTATCCAGGCAGGTTTTGAATGTCTCCAGTGCCTCTCTGGGCAGCCTATTTTCTTTGAAAATACAGCTGAAGTTCCTCACAGTATTTGCTGAAAAGAAAAAGAGTGTCAGGACAAGTCGTATTTACAATATATTTTGAAAAGGAATATAGTAGGATTTGTTAGATAAAAATAAAGTGAAGCTCTCGTTAAACTGGAAGTACACATTACTGAAGCTCAAAAATGTGTTGTTTGGAACTTTCTACCTTAGAGATTTGAGGGGTCTCAGTGTGATTATCATGTCATCATACTGGCCTCTGCGTGCAATGCAGAATTTAGGCAAATCTGTGCCACAGTTTTTCTTAAATAGATTATAGACCCTTTGGAACAGTACTTGTTAATACACTGCTTTGTTAAGTCTGTGTGTGCATGACAATCAAGAGAGCTAGGCTTTTTCAGCAAGGCCTTTCCCCTTGTTTATTGCAGGAAAGCAGAAAGTCCTTGGCAACCATTCTAGCACTGATACTGCAATCCATCCTACAATTGTTGTTCCTTATGCACAGGTCTCTGAATGTAGACTGCTAATTTTAAAATCTTCAGTTTTTCAGGGGCAGTGTATCCCTTACTAACCAGAAGTAATATGAACTAGCACAATAATTTAATCTTTACTCAACTTCCAACTTAAACATGAAAATAACAGTAGCAATTCCCTCACTGCTGTCCAAGCAATCTTCTACATAAAGCACTGACTATTTTTCAGTTCAGAAAAAGCTTGAAATAGCCTACTGAATATTGAACTAACTTGTTCATTAATTTTTTTTCTTTTCAGTTTAACAGTAGAAAATTAGAGCTTTTTTTACCCTGTGTACTCCAGCATCTGGTGAGATGCTGCTGTGTGCATGCTCAGTATAGCTCAGGGGCTGTAGGACAGACTCAGGAGAGAAAGTTACCAGGCACTTTTCAGTAATTTTTGGTAGTGCCTTTGTAATGCAACATTCTTATGGTGACCTGTAATTCAGACTGCTAAAGGTACTGTTCTCAAGTAGTCTTTGAAGTTCTGCTGATAATGCATTGATCAACTTGTCCTGCCAATTGAGAAAAAAAGACAAAAGGCACAGAAAGCTACATAGAACTGGCACTTCAAGAACTGAAATGACTGAAAGAGAAGGCAGTTTGGCACTGGCAGATCAGATTGAATGGAAACACATAGTTGGTCTGTTTTCTAAAGGTTTATTCAAAAATACCTGAGAAAAGTGTATGTGGAGAGAACAAAAACAGACCTCCAATCTTCTGCATAAAACTTTCCTTTTCTCTCATCTCTGAAGTATTCTGCTTTGCCAGTAGAAAGAGAAGAGAAACAGCTGTTCTGTTTCTGCTTAGGCTTACAGTGATTGTTCTGTGTGTAGCTGCCAACTCTCATTTCTCCCTGGTCAGGGAGAATCAAACAGTTTAGGAGAATAGGTGTTCCCCACACTTCTTTGCTCCTGTGTCACCTGGGTTATAAACTGTTTTCTACTCGCTGTCTTGGTGTTCTGCTTCCATTTTAATCACACTTAGAGGACATAAATTCAGTCACTATGTGTTGTGCTGTGGTCAGGCTATGCTTCTGAATTCCATACAAAGCGGTTTAACACAACTTTGGCTGATACGGCCAGCTTGAGCATTGAGCAGATAAGTTAAGAATTAGGAGAGAGTCACTGAGAACTGCAAGGGGAAAAAAATTAGAATGAGTACGGTACTGAGATTCTTTCCAAAGCTGCATTCTGAAATAGCACTGTATTTTTAGACAGTCTTTCTTGCTTTAAAAACACAGCACATAATTACATTATATGCTATTTAGCTATTTGCCATTTGGCATTTCTCCGATGTAGAAATACTTTATACTTCACATGAATGAGCTACAGAACTTAACTGCCACAAGATAATTCGGAAGCAAAAAGTGTTAGTGGGTCCCAAAAGGGATTAGGCAGGTTCTTGAGGAAGGTTCTTCCACACTGTGGAACATGGTAGTTGGGCTGATATGAACTGTCTTAACTGTTGACTGTTAGAAGCTGTATGGTAATGTTATGATCATTCTGATGTTCATTCCACATCACAGAATTACCAAGGCTGGAGAAGACCTTTACAATCATCAAGTCCAGCCTATGACCTAACACCACCACATCAGCTAGACCATGGCACTAAGTGCCACATCCAGCCTTTCCCTGAACACATCCAAGGATGGTGCCTCCACCACTTCCCTGGGAAGTCTATTCCAATGTCTAATTGCCCTCTCCGTGAGGAAGTACTTCCTAATTTCCAACCTGAACCTCCCCTGGAGCAGCTTGAGGCCATGCCCTTTTGTCTTGTTGCTAGTTGCCTGGGAAAAAGAGCCCAGCCCTTGTACTAACTTCCTAAATACTTGCTGTGAACTGTTGACTCAGGGAAAGAACTGAGCTGTAGGTTTGATGCAGAATGATACCTCCTATTTTATATCACATAAAGTTGCAGGTGCTGCACCTCATTGCTTGGGATACTTGAAAAATTCTGAAATGCTGTCTGAAACACCTGAGCTCAGTTCTTGCTTGTTTCAGTATTTGAATTGATACTTCTAAAAATTTGATTGAATCAAGGTTAGGCATTGGTTGGTACATCTTGCACTTCAGAAGCACCTATAGCATCAAACACAAGCCTTAGCTGTTCAGTTTTAGGGAGAGAAGGAGGTGGAACTGTACATGTACATGATCAGTAGAGAATTGCAATATAGGAATAGGAATTTTTTATCTTGGCATTGTTAAATTTTCAGTTAATAACCATCTGCTGTAGGGCAGATCGGAAGTTCATTTAAGTGAGTGTGTCTCTGTTGACTTCAGTGATACACCTACTTAGATCAGTTGAACTGCTGGTTAATGTATTTAAGAAATTAAGTAGTGTCATAAATATGAGATAATACATAAATAGCACATAAATATAAAAGTAGTTTCTTTAATCTTTATAAATATAAATAGGCTTTTCTGTTACTGCCATTGTCTGTAAGTAATGCTAGAACTAGGTTGCATAAGTAGGTCAGGTGTTCTGGGGAACTGCTCACAGATGCAAACGTTTGGGCATGCATTTGGAAAAGTTTCCTGAAAATGTGGGCTGTGAGCATTGATTAAAACTTGGCCTTATCATTATTTAAGAGTATTCAGATTATAACCAGTGGCAGCAATAAAGGGTATCACTGTGGTGGCTCTGAAGAAATAGTTTTGCAATATATAACATGGTTGGGGTTTTTTTAGATGAGTGCATGTAGTCTGAAATAGCAATACAACCACAGCTTGCTTTACTGGTGCAAAGAACTTTGACCTTAAGCCATTTACCTGCATGTTACTCACAAAGGTGTGACAAGACATCAGTCCAAAACAATGCTGGAGGCTAAGTTGATGGGATGGGGTTTTTTTAGTAAAACTAAATCAGTTTCTGCTGTATGCATCAGGAGCTGAATTTCTTTGCTCTTGTATTAATTATGTTGCTTTTGAGTGTAGAAAACCTGACCTCCGAAAACCAGCCAGGTGTAGGTTTCTTACCTGATAGGCTTTGTTTCCATGGGTTGCAGTAGTAATTGGTGCATCTGTGGGTCACTTAACAGGGAATTGTTTCTTTCTTCTTCTGGTTTGCCATTGCATGTGCTTGAACCCCTCTTGTGGAAATGGGACAAAACTTACAGTCATGACATGCAGGATGTCCTTAATGCAGATGGAATTTTGACTCTTTCTCTCTCCTCATTCCTCCAATTTTACATACTCTTAGTGAAGATTTAGGATTGCCAGTGATTCATGTAACCAGTATATTACCAGTATTTCCAGGTAAACACCTTCAATGCTTAACATCTTTGTGTAAAATCTGAGTTCAAGACGAGTGCAAACACTTGCTTGTATGTAATGTTAGTGCTGATAGATCATAATGAATCTACTCTAATCCATTATCTGATTATGTATTTACATCTGTATTTAGTATTTGTTTATCTATAAACACTGCTATAAAGAAAACTGTTAATAAGACAGTTTTGTCTTTTCTGCATGGAAATTCTAGAAGTAAAACTGGTAATAACTGTGAGATGCAGAGGCTTTGATTTCTATCCCTTCCAGACAGTTACAGATTAACATTTGCATTGTTTAAAACCTCAGATTTTATTTTTATGAAATCCAGTCTCTATATATTTATCTAGGCATATATCTGTTTGTATTCATATGTATTTCTTGATTATTATTCAGTCTACAAAATGCAAGAACTGGGGTTTCATGTCCCTAGGAAGGACTACATATTAAGCAAAAGTAATCAAATAATTTCACTTAGTCTGCCTTCACAACATGATGGTTGTCTAAAATATTAGTGATTTTGTAACAGAGTTCCACCAGAAGATAGGAAAAATACCACCTATTATAAACATGGTTTTGTTTGCAAGGAAACAGTACTGATAAGCTGCCATTGCATAGACTTGCTGGCTGCCTGCCTGCTAAAAAATTCTGCTGTGGCTGTGAAAACTACATGATTTTGTGCTGACTTTATGCATGTAGTGTCATTCTGTTTATTTCATTATTCAAAAAAATCTTAATTTGACTGACTTGTCCATTCTTTATATTGTCAGGATAATCACAATTCTGTCAGAGAGAATGATCTTTTCACTTTGGCCTAGGTCTTGAAGGTTGGTGTGGTGTGTGCAAATCGTACAAGAGTTTATCATAATTTGAAGCATTTCAAATACAAGGTGTATGTGGATTGCAGCACCTTCACTGAGTTGGATGGTGTTAAGGAGGAACCAGTCAAAGACACAGTCGAACGGCTTTTCAGCCAGTTGGACGACAGCGGGTGGATTCGGAAGGTACAGCTGAGTTATTTGACATATCCTTTTCCAAGTATCTAAAAGTAAGCTGAGATAAAATGTCTGATTGAACTAATCAGTTCTGAATAACACCACTCAGCTTAACCATACATCCACTTGTACTGACCTAGTCTCTCCAACAGTGGTGGGCTGCTGTGTTTGCAGAGAGTTTGTGTCAGTTTTGGACGTTAAGCTTTTTGACAGCTGCATGATCTCTGGATGCTGGGCAGGCTCCTGTTTCATTCAAAAGCTGCAACACAACAAACTCAAGCTGTGACTTAGAAAGATTGGAAACACGTATGTGAGGCACTGCAAGAATATTTTACTCTTCTGTTTATGCTGAAATACTTTGAATTATTCAGAAACATTTTATGTACTATTTTGAGATAACTTACAATTGCATTTAGCAAGCTTTTAGATGTCATTGCTTCTGAATTGTTATTGGCATGCTTGTATTGAAGAGAAAGAAAAAGCAGTTTTTATGTAATTCAGTTATTAAAAATTAATGAAATAATACAGATTTTATTTTATTTGCAGAGATATAATGATCTTGAAGACTACATGAATGATGCAGACAGTTTCCAAGAAGAGAAAATAGATTAAGTGGTCATACAGCTCTTTGAAAGACATCTTGTAAAAAATTGGATGGCCTGCATGCACTTTATCTCTGTTTGGTCTTTAAGAGTCATTTTAGGCTCTGTTATATTTAAATCCATATGCCTTTAAACTACTGTTTGAGAATGTGCTGTATCTTTTTTTCTTATCTGTTTTACCAAATGAGTCCTTCCCATCTTACTGCATAGGTCACTTTAATTTTCCTTCTGTTCTTAAAAGTAACATCTTAATATCTGTTTACCTGTGAAATAAAATTTCCACCTGCTTATATTGGGCTACATTGTAGGGATGGTGGGAGATGCTGAGCCCTTTAGCAGTAGGCATATTTGCAAAGGTAAGGCCATGTTCTACAAGAACACATGACTTGCATCTTACCTTCCTTGTTATATGCAAGTAAGTCCAAGCATTTGGAATGATAATTATGATAAACAGGACCCAAATACAAAGATCTGTTTCCCTTCTGAGGAATCAGTATAGACTGTTGCAAGGCAACAGAGGAAATATTCAGTAGTCCTGACTACATTTGCAGCACAGTAGTCATTCCTCTCTTTAGAGAGTAGGTGATGAGTCACATTATAGGCGTCATACAGACTGAGTCTGGTTTAGCCATCTCAGAGAACACTCAGGCCCACAGTGATAAGCAGCTCAGGCAATTTACAGAGATTTTAAGCATCAAATTATGTTGTGCAGTCATAATGGCAAAACCTTGCAGTAACTTAAAAATTAAGATAATGGATTAATCTGGCTGTGCAAGATAAGCAAGAATTCCTCCAGTGTAACTTAACAGGAGGATTCAGCATTGTGAATAATGGCTTACCTGAACAGCACAAAGCACAAATCGAAGTTCTTTGGAGCCAGGAGAGTAGATTTTTGAGGAGTTAGGAAGGGTTAAGTATCATCCATTCTGAAAATTGGACGTGAGCTGACAATGTGCACTTACAGCCCAGAAAGCCAATTGTATCCTGGGCTGCATCAAAAAAAGTGGCTATCAGTTCAAGGGGTGTGATTCCTGCCCTTCACTCCCTTGAGACTCCAACTGCTGTAGTAGTGCATCCAGCTCTCGGGACCCCGGAACAAGAAAGACATGGAGCTGTTGGAGAGAGTCCAGAGGAGGGCCACAAAGATGATCTGAGGGCTGGACCACCTCTGCTATGAAGACAGGCTGAGAGAGTGGGGTTTGTTCAGCCTGGAGACATCTCCAGGAAGACATTACGGTGGCCTTTCAATACTTGAAGGGGCTTTTTAACATATACTGAGAGAGAAAGAGGATTGATTTAGATTGGTCAGACAAATTTTTACAATTAGAGTGGTGAGATGCTGGAACAGGTTTCCTAGGGAAGTTATGGATGTCCTTTTCCTGAAAGTGTGCAAGGTCAGGGTGGGTGGGATTTTGAGCAACCTCATCTAGTGGAAGGTGTCCCTGGCCATGACGATCTTTGGAAGTCGTGTCCAACCCAAACCATTCTATGATTCTGTCCCTGTACTTTATGCTGCATATAAAATTAATTAGTTGTAGCCTAAGATAAGATAGAAGAGACAGGGTTTTGAATCCAGTTAGGAACTGTTCCTACATCCTCTGTATGCACATACTCTTCTGTTAGTCTTGTGGCTGAGCAATTTGGTAAAAGATAAGCTACTGTTAACACTCTAGATTCTTTTATCAAGTTGCTCTCTCAGAAGCAAAACTAATGAAACTAATTTATCATGGATTTGTCCATAAGAACTCCCTGCATTTGTTATGCCACTCTACTAGTAACACATATGCTGATCAGCTAGGCAGCCGCTGCCAGGTGTATCACTTGATGGGGGACATCTCTTTCTCATAGATTAGATTTGTCATTCAATTCTCTTTTTCCAGCATTCATTTTAAGAAACTGTTTTTATATTTTAAGGGGTTTATATGCTATTAGAGTGAGCTAAGATAATCAGTTCTTCATTGTACCACATACAGATACGAGATTTACAAACATTTTCAAAGATGAAAAGTCCCAGTAAATAGATTGAGAATTAATCTCAAATAAACTTAGATTGAAGATGTTATTTCCATACCTTAACTATGAGTTAGAGATGTAAATATTCTGAGATTTTATTTATCTTCTACCTATCTCCCTGGTTGCCAAAGCTGAAGGAAGTACTCTGTATTCTTTTTCCTTCTTCATTCCTGTTCTTCTGGGAATATTGGTGGGAATGCACCCATCAACTTCTCGGGAATCTGTTGTGAATATATCCCTTTTCAGAAAAGTAATGCCCCTTGATGCCCCACTTCTCTATGTTCACTTTTGTTGGCTTCCCTAGAATAATAAAATAACATTTATGTTTGGTGTAGCTTTATTCTTACAAATGAAGACTATTCTGAAATAAATGGGGTTTGTAGCACACAATGGAGTGTGTCCACACAGCTTTCCTTACTGGTCTTAATTTCTGCCACCTCCTGAATTTCCTGTAAACTCTCAAGACTGTATGATTTTTTTATTTAAAGATTTGCCATGAAAATGAATGGTCTGTTTCTCATTTTGCCACATTTAAACTGTTGCTATGAAGTTAAAAAAAATAACTGGGAAATTTTGGCTTGCTGATTACTGGTAATAAGTCAAGAATACATACATTTTGATTGAAAATTAAAATTGACAAGTTATTCCAGTGATTAATTCTACTCATTTTTTTTATATCTGCCACATCCCAGGTTCTGTTTCTCACCTCCTCTTGGTTCACGTAAAAAGTGTGAACTATCTACTTCTTGTTACTGAAAGCATTTTTTTCCAGATCTTATGTTTTTCTGTCTCTTAACAGAGATACAAAAGTATCCTGTTAAGAGTTTCATGGAAAGGTGCCTCCATAGTTTTACTAATCTTGTCTGTGACATCACTAGTTTGGCTAAGAACATGCCTATTATACTGATTCCTATTTCAATAGGAAACTGATACTTGATTTGGCTTGGCAGGGGCTGACATAATGTTTGTGTGTGCATAGTTGCTCTTCAACTTTGATATTCCCCTCACTGAGATTAAAGGAAGTGATACTGTTTTTGTGGCTGTTGCTTTACCTGAAGAGTTTCTACAACACAGAGAATGTGAAGTATCATTAAATGTTTATATTTTTCTTCACCACATGAAATTAAAAGATTATTTAGAAGAACCATATATGTAAAAATTTAAATTTTCCAAGACTGGCTTTATATACTTGTACAGCATGAAGAGCACTCTTACCCCCTGAGACTTTCTATATATGTGGAAATACTCAGAATATTTCTAGAAAAAAACCTGCAAATACCTAATGATGGGAGAAGTCAGAAGTCTGACCAATCTTTCATACTTCTTTTCCCACATTGGGAGAAGTTGAGTGAAGTTAGGGGGTGAGAAGATAAAATGTTTGTTCTTATAGGGCATTTTTAATTGTCTTTAGTGTTAATTTTTGAAGTAGTAGCTCTAATTAAGATAAAGTAGCTGTCTTAATGGAACAATGAAGAAAGCTCAGAATGTGATTAGACTTGGCATGGGTGATCAATTATCATACTTGGAAATTACTTTAGTTTCTGTAATGTTTTGATAATCTGCTCTCCTGTAACTGGAGACTCCAGATAATGATGAAGTTCTCACAAGGCATTTCTGCACAGGATCAGGCTCACTAAGGTGATGTCCTGGGAGAGAAGGCACTTTCCAGTCCATATTCTATGTCCAGTTCTTGGAGTGAAGTGTGACAAGAAGTTATTCATCTCTTTGTGTCTCTCAGCTTCTGGAAAGTCATTTGTGGATCAAATGGGTTGATAAACTTTGCTAATAGTAGATAGCTGTTACTGTAATTTTTTCAATAGTGAAGGCTTCTCCTGTTTCCAAAAAGCAGCTATTTCTAGCAGTTCAGTAGGCACCTACAGGCAATTCCCATGTGTAGCTCCTCTAGTTTACTTTTATTTGGATAAAGACTTGTAGTTTTATCCTTCTTTAAATCTGTCTGGATAAACAGAGTGGGTGTGCTAGATAACTACATGTAAATAAAATACCACTCCAAAAGAAACATCCAGCACACCCGAAACAGACTTTTGCAGATTTAACAGAGCAAAATTTAAGGACAAGAAAACTGACTCAGGTGCAGTCAGACTCTGCTTCCAAAGTTAAACAATTTACCAGGTGAGCTGCATGATATGGCAGTGGCACAGTATGGGAGCCTGCCTAGCTGGGATTACCCCAGGAAATACATATATCTAACTGTGGTCATTCAAAGTGGCTGAGAATCCCCACTGAACAGCAAATAATGGAAATGCCTGAAAAGTCACAGCTTTTATTTGCAAAATCCTGCACAGGACTGATATTAGACATCTGCTGTTCTGGAGGAGTTAATATAACTTTGAAGTAATTTGATAATATAACTTTGAAGTAATTTGATTTCTAAACACAAATGAAGGAGGTATACACCTGGATTTAAGCAGGTACTTAAGTTTTAAAGTGCCATAAGTTCAGCACAGTCTTTTTGTTCCATTTTTGGCAAGTTACTAGCACAGTGGGACATCTATGGTGAGAACTCCTGGCTGTGAACCCAGCACAAGTAAGTGCTTTGCTGCTAGAGGACTCAGAGCTTCCACAGCAGTAGTGAATTCACACAGAAAAAAATGCTCAAGCGTGACAGCTCATGTGGGATTACAATAGGATGTAAAAAGGTCACAAATTAATCTTGACAGAAGGGGAAAAAAAAAGTAATTAATTATTCAGGACTCGTTATGTTAATGTTTTATCTTGTCTGAGCTTATTAGAATGTCTATGACACGAATCTTGAGTGATGTTAAGATGATCCTAAGAACCCTTTGCTTTTAAGAAAAGTGACAACTAGCCAAACCAAAAATGATAGCGGTATCCAGGGGCTGGGAACATTCGCCAGGGCTTTCCGGACAACGCTTGAGAAGCTGAGGGATGGATTTGGGGTATTTCCCCCTCTGAACCACCGGGGGCAGCATTCGCTGTGTATTGAGCGGCCGGGGCTCGCAGCGCAGCCCCGACTCGCAGCGCAGCCCCGCAAGCGCCCGTCTCTCTCCCTGAGAGGAGTGTGTTAAACCACACAATACATGAGATGCTGCTTGGCAAAAAGCTAATCTTAAACGCCTGAAGTTAAAATTCCAAAATCTTTGTTTTGAAAGATCGTTCTCTGAGTTTCTACAAAATCTTTCAAGAGAAAGAATTTCTGCAGCCACCCTGGTATCTTCACGAGTAGCACCACCAATTTCCTAGTCCCAGAGCAACTTCGAAAACCCCAGCCAAGACTTCACTGAAAACACCCTTGCTTGTTCTCCGTGAAGTTTGTGTGTTACTGTTCCATGTGCGTTCTGTGACTGTTCCTCTTAAACCCAGCAGTGACACCAGAGCCATAAAGAAGGAATAAAAGCAGGGCCTGGAGCAAAGGCAACTCTGTCTCTTTATTTTACAAACATTCAAATTTCACTTTTTTTTTTCAACACTGCCAGCCCATTGTTCTCAACAGGTGCATGCTACTGTTGTGTATCAATTATTAACCCAGTCTTCCTCAGTTGTTCAAGGTTAAGCAAAAAAAAAATCTTCCTGTTAGCAATAATGCCTTCCTCTGACCACAGCACATCCACAAACCTGGCTTCCCTGGACCTTGTACCTCAGTGAAGAATCAAAGTCTTTGCTGGGGCAAACGTGGGTCTGAATGTGCTGGGGACTTTGGCTGCCACTCACACAGACGGATCCTGGAAACCCACATGGATGTTTGTTGTGACATGAAGGAAATGGGGGGCATAAAAGCGAGGGCTTTCATATTTTCCGTATGTCCAAGGCTGCCTATCTTTTATGTATTTTGGCAGAATTTCCAGGAATGTGTCATTTCACCATTGACATTGAAAGCATTTACATGTGTGACCCTGGAAGGGGATGAAACTACCTGGAAGGGTTATCACATAGTTCCTCTTCATCCTCAGCTTAATGCTCCCAGTATGTTGTCATCAAGTGTGGGTATTTTTTCTGAGTGAACCCACCACGGAACTAAAGGAGATTATATACACCCTTACATGAGGGACTGTAGAGTCCTGAAAGACTTCAAAGGCTTTCCATCAGGGATGTGTCTGCATGCTTGGATGCCATTTTTACTCCCAAAGAGGTATTTGGGAATTCAGCTAATAGAGCCACAGTAGCACAACGGTGTATTGCTTTAATAAAGCCAACAGGCTCCCAGCTATTTCTGCATCCTCCTTCACAGCTCACCTACAGCAACACGCAGAACCTGACGGCTGCCAGTTGCAGTAAGGCCAGTGCTGGGGGCCAGATCTCACAGTTGGCCACCCCTGCTCCAAACAAAGAAGTCAGGCGAGAGAAGCACCAAGACGGTGGCTTTCCCAGGGAGGAACCGAAGTGTAGGCGCTGCGTGACTTGCCTCGGACACCCAAGAAGCACATGTCAGGAGCCTGGAGCTCCCACATCCCAAGCCTGACCTCGTGCCGCGCATCATCCCGTGCATGAAAGCGCCCTAGAAGGCACTGCTTGTTTTTCTACCGTCTGTTCCAGAGAAATCCAGCTGGTAGAGGAGCGCAGCGCCGTGATTTATTTGAGAACTCCCTCGTACTCGCCTGAAGGTCTCGCCGCCGGGAGAGGAGGGAGAGCGGGAGGCTGCGCTCCGCGAAGGCTGCTCGGGCGGCGGAGCGGCCGCCCAGCGTGGCCCGGCACCCAGGTACCGAGCGAGGAGGGGAACGGGGATTTCCTTGGCTTCCTCCCATGCTAACACCCCCCGGGGAGCGGCGGCGGCGGCGGCGGCCC
>NW_009953481.1:711023-711783 GCF_000747805.2 Chaetura pelagica | reverse complement strand
AGGGGGGGGTGTCTTTTTTCCCCCCCCCCCTTTTTTTTTTTTTTTTTTTTTCCTCCGCCTGTGCTTTTCTTGAAACTGTACTTGAAACTATTCAATATCTGGGAGTATAAGGGAAAGTAAGCGAGAGGAGCTCTTTGCCGGGGTCCGTAGCTTGCTGCTTTATTACTAAGGGGGGAAATAAGCGCTGAAAGCAATACGGATTTTATCCTGTGGCTGGATTAATTGAAGGCGAAGCGTGGTCTGGAAGTCCTGTTACTGACATTGTTCCGGACCGGGGAATCCGTCGCCCTTATTTTTAGAGGAACTACAATTTAGCGGCAGACAGTTGGACACAGTCAGAAACTGAAGAGCAAAGAGCGGGCGAGAGAAATGAGAAAGCACAAAGACTAAACTGAACCGAGCCGCCTCCTCCTCTTCTTTATTTGCACACTTACTGAAGAGTTTTGTTGTTTTGTTTGTTGTGTTTTTTTCTAAAAAAACAACGAACAAACCCCAAACCCAACAAACCCCACTCTGCCAAATTACGAGATTTTTGGTCCGCCGGGGGGTTTCTCCGTGTCGCCAAGCACGGCAATGCCTTAAATTTCCCCTTCAAGCAATAACCCCTCCGCTCCCCCGAAATAAAATAAAATCAATAAACCTGCCAAGTCTCACTCATTCCCGGGGGAGATCTCCTTCATCCAGGGATTCATTTCGGAGGCAGCGGTTCGCTCTATTTTCTTTTTTTTTCCGCCCTCCTCCCCCCGGTGGAGCCTCCCCC
>NW_009953481.1:701547-710253 GCF_000747805.2 Chaetura pelagica | reverse complement strand
GGGCGTGAAGCTGGGGTTGGGGTCAGCGCCGGGGCTGGGGACCATTCCTGCCCGAGGGCCGTCTTGGGAGTGTCTGTGGCCGCCCCATCCCACCCGCTGCACCTCACGAACCCCGCCGTGGTTCGTACCAGGTGTTGGGCCCTGTGGTGGCATCGAGAGTGTGAGGAGCGGTGGGCAGGTCTGACAGGCCCAGAGGGACAGGTGCTCCTCAAAGGGATTTTGGGACCACTTGGGTTAAACCAATTCTTTGGCCTGAAAATGCATCGCGTGCCCCCGCTGTTGCCCCGGGAGGCGGTGGCAGCAGGCAGCCCCCAGCAGGGCCATGGGCAGCAAACTGCCAGCGCATCCGCAGGCAAGGGTGAAAGTGGCACTAAAGTATTGCTCATGTTCAAAATTACACCCTTGCCCCACTTTATCCTGTTTGTCAGGGCTTCAGGCAGCTGTTTTCAGTCGAGGTTTGCTGCCGTGCCCCTCGAACTCAGCTAACGCTTAAACACGAGGCGGACGGGCGGTGTGGAGAACTGAGGGCCCATGTGTGTGGCTTTAGCTGCTCACCTCAGCGCTGGCAGGCTCTGGCAGAAATGATATCCTGCAGAGCAATGCCCCGGTACTCAGACCATTGGGCTTCACCAGAAATTGTCAGTTTGTTATTATCACTGAATGTGTTTTGTGGAGCAGAGTTACAAGAGTTTTCCAGACACTGCCACTTTGCAAATGGTATGTTGACCTTTTTCAACTGGAAATTGCTCTGAACTTGTCAAGGAAGCGAAACATTGGCTCCATTACTTTATTACTAGCAGTCCATGTACCACACTTTTGAAGCATATGCTGTGCTCTGCTGCCTTCCAATGTGTTCTAAGCACACATGTGAAATATTACGAGGAGTGACTGCGTCCTGATAGGCCCGTGGCTGCTATTCGAACGGCTGAAAATAGATTGCTCCCTCTGCTCCAGACATCAAACCTATCTTAGTGCCTGATGTATGCTAAAACGGGACCTTTGTGGCTCTCCCTTCTTACCCGGGAGTTTGCAGCGGTGCGTGGATCGACGT
The DNA here is from genome assembly GCF_000747805.2 of Chaetura pelagica. Taxonomy (NCBI): domain Eukaryota; kingdom Metazoa; phylum Chordata; class Aves; order Apodiformes; family Apodidae; genus Chaetura; species Chaetura pelagica. The sequence goes on along the minus strand of NW_009953481.1, from coordinate 709,202 downwards.
TACTCAGCATCATTCGTGAGGGTGATGATGTAAGTGTTAATGCGATAACATTGTGTCCGAGGGGACTTTAGGCGCTTTGACCTGACTCAGTGCTCAGATTAAATCTCCCCACGTTCCTTGTCACAATCAAGAAAGCCATTATCTTATTTTTCCAGTGTGTATTAATGAAATGCTTTGCACTTGTCTTATGGGAAAAAAAGGCTTTTGCCTAATAATATATGCCCCAGAAAAATCTACTTTCTGAAATCAGGGTACAGGCCTGTGTGTAGGGTTTTTTTGTTTGTTTTCAGGATGTTTTACTGGTTGTTACTATTATTACACAATAGCTAGAGGCAGCTGTTTAAAAGTGCTAAATGAAACAACCCCAAAGAAAATATTGAAAGATTTTAATCTTTTCAATGCAGAGCGGTTGTTCTTACTTCTGAAATACCACTGAAGATTGTTAACCTGCTCTTTGCTGGACTAAGCTCTGCACAGCCCTCACTATGTTGTGTGTTGTGTTACCTCCCAGGTAACTCTGAGCTTATGTGTCTTTAACAAAGGAAAGGTCTGTCAGAGTCCCCCTCATTTTTGCATGGTAGTGTTCAGTAATCCTGCTGACAAGGTATGTGACTTCATTGAGCATGACTTTTGGGGCCCTAAACTGTGTTTTGACACTGAAAAAATGCTGGCTCATGAAGCAGTATTGTTCTAATGGTATCACTGCACATCGCTGATCCTCCCACTCTGTGCTTGACACAGGCATTCCTCATTTGCAGCTCTGGTAGGACTGCCTAATTAAAGACCAGAGAAAGGCATCAGTTCAAAGTCATATCTCTGTGTCATGCAGGCACATGTTCCTCCAGCGCTCCTAAGAACGTTGTTGCAAATATTAAAAAGAAAAAGCAAACCACACAGTGTCTGAGTGGGATGAATTCAAGTGGCTGAGGGTAGCACTCCATTGTGCTCCAAATTCAGAGGGCAAGGTGGGCTAGGAAATAATGAGGTCTTGCTTTTGCTCTGGCCATAGCTGAAGGAGGAGATTGCTCTACCAGTTATTCCAAGGGTACTTGACAGAGTGAGTTACAAGGCAGACTAAGCTTGTTATCCTGGGCATTACCAATGGATGGGGAGGAGAACCATCTCTAAGGCAGCAGAATTCATTCCCTATGGGGTGTTTCTCAAGCGGAAATCCAGTGGAAGCCTTATTTGAACTGATGGTGATTCCTCTCATTATATCTTTTTGCTTGGAGCAGGTGGCAGATCTAGGGCACACAGGGTCCTGGAACAAGGCTCAGCTCAGAGCTTCAGCTGTGGCAGGTACAGTTCTGGCAGAAGGAAGCACAAGACAGTAGTGTTTGTTTAAGTCTCACACTGGGCATGTGAGATTGGACACCTCTCTGACTCCACAGGGGAACTGTAAAGCTCCACCTGCCTTACTGTAGCTGCAGTAGGTAAAAAAACAGCTCAACACGGACAGGCATGAAGGCAGTCACAACTCTCTTTGGGGAGTTGTGTCTATCAGGACACTCTTTGTTCTCCAAAACCGAGATTGTTCCCATGCTTTGAAAATAGCTGGGTTGTTTCCTTTGCTTTACAGGCCCCACTGTTCTTGTTACAAGTGTGCCTGTCATGTTTAGTGGCATTGGATGGGTCATTTACACATTTGGACTCAAGAGTAAATATTTGACGCTCAGTAACATTTGAAATGATGTTCACTTGAACATATCAAAGAGTTTGAAGTGATTATCTGACATTGTTGATAGTATTATTCGATAATTATCTTTTCCCAGTGGGCAGTTTAAAGCTGCCAAAGAGAGAGTTTTTAGTGGGGTTTGGTTTGGGCTTAATTTGGCAGTGTTACTTTGATTTTCAGGAAGACATCTTTGGCAGCAGCATTTTCTTATTGGAGAGTGGCAAATAGATTTTTTATCTGATCCAGTGGATGCTGGTGCATGTCAAGGAGAAATGTATTCTTCAGGACACAGCTAGGAAAGCTTTTGTACTTTCTGCTTCCCTGCATTTCCCAAGAGCTGACATTTGATTATTTATACAGTGGTGTTACTTTTCATGGTGCAGAGTGGAACACATAAAATATTCTGTCTTTCTTTTATACATACATCTGTATGTATGTATACGCCCTCCAGCACTTAGCTGTTTATATTATTTATGTTATATATAAACAGTTAGCTCTGGAGGGCATTCCTCAGTGGCTTAAGCAGTGAACTGGTAATACCAAAGTTCTTGCACTGTAGTTTCAAATCTCTGGCAGCCGATTCATTCCTTCGTTCTTCTGACATAGGCTGAGCACTGTTCATTTTGCTCTGTGCAAGCCCAGAACTTTGTTTCACTGGCATGATTGTATTATTCTGGTCAGGTTCTTTCATTGCAGCCATCACACCAGTGGCTCTGAGTGTGTTAAGTGATGATTGTCATCAGTCACAGGTGACTTGTTCTACTTTCACCCATTCTTAAGTTGTGCTGAATTTATCATTACAAGGATTAATTTAAAATATTTATTAAATATATGAATCTTTTCTGTACCCAAAAGAGTGACTGTGAAAGTGGCCTGCTCTGCAGATGTAGTCTGCAAGCAAGTGAAAACAAAAAGGGAACACAGTCTTATAAAGACAATGTGGGCAAGGAAGAGGGGAATGGTTTATTTCCTCCTACTTGCCTAAATTCTCATTGATGGCAGTACAAATCTGGAAGAGTCAATGTGTTTGTCCCATTTCCTTGAGGACCTTGGTGTAAGACAGGGTTGTCTGACTGGTACCAAGAGCCAAATTTGGCTTGTAAAATCTCAATTTAGGCAGTAATTTTATGAGGACATCCTTTAATGATTATGGAAGCCCTGACTTTGTTTCCTAATAGTGCTTTTTTTATGATCCACACTGCTTGTTGAGGTTTGGTCTCCCCTGTGTTAGCATTAAGGATCCTCAAATATTTTTAAAGGAAGGATTGTGCTCTGGTATCTGTGGCCAGAGTTTACATTTCCCCCATCTCCCAGGCTCTTCGCTTTGTTTGCTAGTTGGCTGCCAGGCTATTCTACAGAAATAGTTGCATTTTATGGTTCTGCACATACAGTACTTTGGGAAGTAGTGTGAAGCAAGTAGTATAAGGTGACCAGCTGTGGGGTGAAGTGACGTTACAGTGCAGTAAGCACAGGTGGATCAAACGGAAGGCATTCTGAAAAGCTGGGGTGGGATCTTTTGACTAAAAAGATTTGGTGCCAAAGCTCTGAAATGTTCTGTTTGTGAGGTGAAGGACCTCTGTCTTGTGCTTCTGTGGGAGTGAAGCTGGCTTCTGACAAAGACAATTTATGTAGCTCCATCAGATAAAATTATTAAGTCACATTGCCTTTGTGGTTAGACAACTTTGATCTGCTGTTATGAGCCCTCTGGCCTTCTGGGAACCATTTGGTTAGGATGGACATGGGTGCCATGTGAAGTCTTTGTTTCTCCTTGGCTGTGAGAATATTTTCTGAACCAAAATCAAGAAGACCTCCTGGAAGCTGCATAAAAGCAACATTTAATGAAAAGTTCAGCAAGTGAATTTGTTAAATGTATGCTAGCATAGGAGCCTTTTCAGGCCTAGCTCTCCAATCAAATCACTTGCCTCCTTTGAAGATTTTTAAGCTTTGAAACATCTAATGAAATTCTCATATGTTCTGAAACTGTTTAACAGACTGTTTCCACCGCCAAAGTTTCCATAGGTAGCAAGCAGAGGAACAGTTTGTCCACCTGGATTTCACAGACTCTCCAAAGCCAACCCATGGGCTTCTTAACTTCCCTGACTATTACATCATGTCCTCTGATAGAGCTCTTGAATCTCCTGGATTATTTAAATTGAGTCCCTTGTGTGTAGCACCACAAGAAAGCAGAGTGACACACAGCTTCTGTTTCTTCATCACTGAGAGGTGTGACTCCAGCAAAAGCTGCTCTGTGGGGAAATCTGAACCTTAGAAAGGTATGTCTGAGCCTTAGAAGCTGCTTTGCTGAAACTTCAACTTATCTCACTATTACTACTTTTCCCTTTGCAAAGAACTCTATCTGCAGAAGGTGTATGTGGGGTTTGATTAGCTTGCAATGACCAAAAAAACCCCAGCAACTAGGTTAGTCAGTTAGCAGGTTAAGAAAGGCCATAACATGCCTCTCTTCTAGACTGCTGTCTATGGTCCTTTCTAATCCTCCAAGGCCAATTCTAGTCTGCCTTTCTTATCAAGTCTGTGTGCTTATGAAACAAACTTCCCTCATGCCTCACTCCTTGAAAAGAAGAGCTCCATCCTGGTTCCTTTGACAACTTCAGGAAGGGTAGTGTTCCCACTGCTCCTTTTTAATTTCAATTCCTATGTGATCTAGGAGGAGCTGGAAGCTGGCAAGCCGCTTCACTAGCAATGAACTGGCATGGACGTGCCAGCTTTGCCAGCAAGAGTCTCTGCAACCTTCTGCAAGTCCCTTTTGTGCCACTATTTCCCTTCTATGTGTGAGCTCTTGAGGTGGCACCATCTCACTGCCTAGTACTGCCTGGGACTTTAGTCTCCACTGAGGGCCTAACTCTACATAGAATTATAGAATCATAGGGGTTGGAAGGGACCTCTGAAGATCATCAAGTCCAACCTCCCTGACAACATAACTTCTATGGGGTTCAAGAAAGTGATTAAAGAAACCACTGTGCGACTCTTTAGAGGACACCCAGTCAGCTACAAGGTACGTAGAAGAGCTTTAGCAACCTGACTGCTCTGAAGAGAAGAAGAGGAACAAGGTCTTTGCTCTTTGGCCTCTCTCTGGTGTCCACATGTCAGTGTTTCCCTGTATGAGTCCCCAGTGATGGTACTCCCAGCAGCAATAGGATGAAGCTGATAGGATTCATGTCAGGGCTGTGTTTTCCACAAATCTGAATCAGTGGCTGTAAACCTGAAATGCATCTTACCCATATCACATTGCTACAGTATCTTTGAGAAGTGAAAAGAGGCAGCAGTTTTGGCTGCAGAAAAGGAGCTGGTGCCGATTCAGATTTGGATCACTTTTTCAACTTAATAGTATTAAAAGACAGACTTTTTCCTTGCAGCTTTTTGTTTGTTTGTTTGTTTCTACTTTACTTGCTTTTGATCTGAATCAGTTAGTATTCAAATTAATCCCCTAATCAAGTCATCTGTGTCTGAGCACTTCACGTACTTGATGCTTCAGCAAACTGGGAGTGAAGTGGGACTGGAACTGAGAACATATGCACAAGTCATCTGCTCTCCACCAAGGCTGCAGCTGCACCCCAGCACTAGAAGATGGGAGCCACCTTGTCTTTCATGAGTTGCCTCCCATTTGATGACTATACTGTAGCAAAAGGTTCATGGCTATGGCTTGGGGTGGGATGAAGATTATTTCTTAAATATTTCTTAACTGAATAACTGTCACAAACACAAAATTCCATCACACTGAAAAACTTGAAAGTACCTCATGCCCGTGGTTTCACATGCAGGTGTTGGCAACAAGAAACACCTTTTGTTCAGAAATGCCTCCTGCAGCTATTTTTATCTGTGTCACTCTGATGTTGTTCTGATATGCTTGCAAACCCAGCTAAATTAAGGTGCAAAGAAATTAGTACCAATTAGAAATTGACATTAAAGAGCTTCTGTCAAGTGAGAAATCAGATCTTAAAACCCATTTACCTTCTGCCTAAGACTGAAGCTAACTGAAAGACCTGGTAAGATCCTGGACTAGCAGATGAAACCCCAAGAAGGTTCATCGTGGCTATTCTGTTTTGAAACAAAACATGCTGTTGCACAAGAGTCATCCCTGTGGTACCCTGGCTTTATTACAGAGTTCTGCAGCCACCTCCCAAGAGTAGGTGTTACACAAACACCCGGTAAGCACCATGCCCTCCCCTACATACCTTAGGGTCTCAAGTGACAAGATAGACAAAGAATGGAAGGAGGAACAGAAGCACAGAAAGGTCAAGTGTCTTGCCCAAAGTCAAACAGCAGGTCAGTGGCAGAGCTGGGAACGGAGCCCAGATTTCCTGACTCCTAGTCCAGCACTCTATTAATCATCTCTCTGCTTTGTGTTCTGTGGACTGTTACTGTCCATAGGAAATGTGAGGATGACTTTCCGACAGTTTCAGAGTCACTTCTTAGTTTTGGAAACTATTGATCATCAGGACACTATTGAGATAAAGAGGTCATGTACTGGACATATGTACTAGAGGATTCAGAACTATGTGCTCTAGGTAACAATTTCATTCCAGGATGCTGAAAAGCCATATTTCATTCTCCCAAACATTTCTTGTAAGTCAGATTTTTAAAGTATTTTTTTCTTTTATATTGTGTACAAAGTGGTTTGTTTTTACAGAGTTACTCATCACAGTTAAACTCCAATATTGGTGCTTGCCCTATAAATTATTTCTTCCTTGAAAATGAGTTACAGCAGTTATTTAGTTAGGCTTATTCTTCTCCATGGAATTTGCAAATGAAACAGTCAGAAAACCAGAGAGTCACCAGTTCTGAGATTTTTATGACTTTCTTATTTTCGTTCCTCATTGTACAATGTATTCAGTTTTCAAAGTCTTTTAATGGAATTATCTTGATCACAAAGTTAATTACACCTGTGAGATTATTTTTTTTCCTTCCAAAAATTTTGACTTGAGGCAGAACTCTGGCTACCGTGGTAATAACTTATTGAGAGACTCTTGTAAACAATAGTATAATCACTTTCTTATAGTCATGGCAACAGCGTTTAAGCAATGAGCTTACTGAACACAATGTGCACTGTCTCTCCTGAATAGCTATTGCAGTACTGAAGTGTATGCTGCTCATTTTCAGAGGACTCAGGGACATAAATTATTCAGCAAAACAACACTGCTTCAGAAAACATATTTGAAATTGTTGTATTTGTACTAGCCAAAGAAGGATGCTTATCTGTGCTGATGGGGCTGTGTTTAGTTCCTGCATGACACTACTCTTTGGGCCAGGTCCATTCCCACTGAACTTAGGGGTGTCTGTCTTGAGCCATCTGAGAATGGTGCTGCCTGTTGATAGGGTCATGCTTCCCCTGCTAATGTTTGCCACCACATGAAATCCCTAACTTGGAGGGCAAAATGGTTCAGGAGGATGCATCCTGCACATTATATATGGTGCCAGAGATGGTGACTGAGTGCAGGAGGAATTTGCTTTAATGACCAAGGGATTAACTCCAGCAGGGCTATCCTTGCCATAGCTCAGAGTATCACCTAGATTCCTGTTCAGTGCTTTGGGGAGGCAGCTTGGAGAGTGGATGGCTTCACAGGAAGCTTCAGAATTGAACACCAAGACAAGGAGTTGCCTCTGATTTTTCTGTTTTGTTGTCTTGGGTTTTCAACAGCTCTCTCATTCAAATAATTAAACCTGGAGGAAAGACCTTGTTGGCAACAATTGTTGTTTTGGGATGAGTCATTCCACCAGATTTCAGAAATGCCACCCCAGTGACAGTTGGCAAAAATGCTGCTGTTCAGTTTATGTTTTTCACTTTGGAAAACCAGACCATTTATTTATAGTTCTGTTGCTTTAGAAACCATCTCCAGACACCTCTCCTATCCTCTCCTCTTCTCTCCTGTTCTTTCCTCCTCTCTCCTCCTCTCTTCTCATCTCTTCTCCTACCTTCCCCTTCCCCATTTCCCTTTCCTCTTTTTCCCCTTTTCCTCTTTCC
>NW_009953481.1:691470-701453 GCF_000747805.2 Chaetura pelagica | reverse complement strand
TGCCCTGGAACACGAGCGCTATGCAAACTTTCAGGACCCTCTAGGAAACAACTAGACATGCTTCATTCTGCCCTTTCCCCCCCCCCCCTTTTTTTTTTTAACCCTGTTCCCCTTTTTCTCATTGCCATGGTATCTCAACATCTGAGCTTTTGTGTCTCAGTTCTGATCTGATTGGCCCCTCCTGAAACTGTCTATGGGTAATACTTATGGACATCTTGTGGAACATGAGCTTAATGCAGGACCAAGCTCTTTTTTTCTGGCCATTGTGTTAGTTTATAGTAAATGATTTTGTTTTCCAAAGAAATGCATTCTCTCTGTTTCTCTAAAAGCTTTTGGTTCAATGTCCTTCTAGCTAGATGCACTTGGCCTTCAAATGGAGCTGCTTACCTCTGTGGCCCAGTTCCCGGAAACAGTTATGCATGTGCTTAATTGTGCACACATGGGTAATCACACTGAAAGAAAGATGTGTAGAATTAAGCAAGTTTAGAAGTATTTGCAGCATTTGATCTTCGTTCAACAAACAGGCCTCAGCCTGGCTGAGGCCCACTACATGCTACAAAAAGAAACCGAATTCAAAAGTTACTAGCATATTAATTATCAACTGACTTTTCCTAAAACCAGTTAGTTCTATATTTTAAAAAACTACTTTCCAATTTTTCTGCAAATCCAGCTGCCCTTCCTTTCACACTCATTTTTCCTCCTCACTGCTCAGCTCCCAGCAAACCTGAGCTGCCAGCCACATGATCCTCTTTCATAATGATTTGAGTTGTGACGTTTCTTTTTTCCTACTAACTTTGTGTCTTGCCATAATCGTTCCTAGGACAGATTTTGGCCAGCTTTTAGGGAGAGAGAGAGTCACAGTGTTGCAGACCTTCATTTCCAAGTGCAGTATTAAATATAATCCTTATAATTATAGCACTGCCACTTGGACCACTGTAATTCAGGCTATGTCAATATGTTGTCAAAAGCTCTCTTTCTCAGGAGCTGGAACACAGTCATGTTGATTGAATTGAAATTTGATGGCCAGCAGCTGCAAACACACTCTGGTCCCATCCCCCCACCTCCCTGTAATTTTTTTGCTTTTGCCACAAAATCCTCTTGCTTTCCATCAAGCTCATGAGTTTACAGAACAGAGATAATGGCTGATTCCAGGCTAAGTTATTCTGAGCCACCCCTTTGGGAATGTCTAGACTATCCTTCAAGGGGTGCCCTGAGGCAACCTGAAGGCATAATCTGCTATCTGTGCCTATGATGGTGAGCCTGAGAACACAGCCCTGGGTGCAGCACAAAGGCTGTCCTCAGACTACACTTGACCATCCTCCATGTTGGAGCTCTTAGGTTGACGTGTCGCACTTGATAGCTAAGCACATGCCTGGGCTGAAGTCTGTGAGGCTACTGTGAGAGCAAGGCTGGGAGGATCACAGTCCTCTCCCCTCTTGTCACCTTTGTCAATCACCACACAGGTCTTGCTATTCATCTAAGCAAAGGCATGAGGACTGGAGTAATCCCCAGCAGCAGCTTCTACTCCAAATTTAACCCACACTGGTGGAAAAAAAACAGTTTTGAATTGGAAAAAAGAAACAAAAAAATGTATCCAGTCATTGTGTAAGACAATCCTGTCATTTTAATACTTAAAAACCAAAATAAAACCCCAGTATCCATGACACGGGATATTCAGGTTTTAAGAAGTGCCACTTGCCAGTACACAGTAACTACTTTTCATAACGCCTTTTAGTCCCTGTATTTACAGGTGGACCAGAATAGCTCTGCAGAAGTTAACCCAGTCCCTTGAGAAAACAGTTTGTACTCCTAAAACTTTCTATATATACCAACCTTATGTAAGGCCTTTGACATACCTTAGTACCACACACAATACATCTGAGGGGCCCTGACAGAGCCGGAATGGCTAGTGAGGTTGGTAACCCCCTCACTAGCATACTGGAAGAGTGTTCATTCTGTTAAGCCCATGCAACTGTATTTGGATGATGGGTGTGTTGAAAGAGTGATTTACTGAAACGGCCCATTATGTGGTCTTGGAGCCCTTTCCCAGGACGCACTGTCTGTGCCTGTGTCTCCCAGGCTGTCACCAAAGCATAGCCTCTTTGACACAGGTCAGAAGGACTCTTCACCATAGCCTCATGCTGCCTCTTTTGGTCACAAAAGTCACAATCATTCCCTTTTCCTGGTAAAGTGCTTCCCTGCCATCCCCCTCCTCCACTTCCCGAAGCTATTAGCTTTTCCTCCTCCTCCACATTCACCCCTCTCTCACCTGGGCAATTGCCCTCCCTTCTCTCCTTTCATGCTCCTGACATAGCTTTGTAATGTTGTTTTTCTAACTTGGAAGAAGGGGCCAGAGGGCCAGGCTAACAGAGAGATGCTGAACACATGTTTTCCACATGTTCCCTTCATCTTCCCTCATACTGCTTCTCTAGCTGTCTTTCTCTCTTTGCTTCAACTGGAAATCTAATGACCATGAGTGTATTCTCTCCTTCTCGTTAGTTTTATAAAACATGAGCTCAAAGGTCCCATATCATTGTCACAAGAACCTTAGAGCTACAACTTCTGTGAGCTGACAATGCTCTTGTAGGTTCTCTGGGCTCTCTCTGCAGGTGATGGGTGCTCACAAACTGGGCACAAGGTTGGGAATGCTCAGGCTCCAGTACAGAAAAATACTTAAGTAATATGTGTAAAGTTAAATGCATGATTAAATGCTTTTCAGTTTAAGTGCTGCTTCCTTGCAGTGGGAACCCATATTGGAGAAGGTATCCTCATTGGCCTGATTAAAAAAATACTTAGGAGTATATCAGGCTTTTAAGAATAGAAGTATGCCCACTATCCTGTGTTTTTAATGACTTAAAGAGGGTAAGGTGGTATATAGGCAAGGCAGAAAATGTGGAGGCTTTTCTTATCATCTCTTACGTTTCAACTCATGCTCCAGCATCTGAGTGTCTCTGAACTCTAAATACATTTTGGTAGCACTGCTGCCAGCACACCACTGTCATGTTCTGTAATGTAATTGTGTTGTGTGTGCGTGTGCAGATTATTTAGAGAAATTACAATTAAATGAAAAGCAATTAAGTCTTAGAAAGGAAATGTTCTTACAAAGGTAGCAGTATTTTAATGACTGTTCTTGATGGTCAATTGGACCCTTGGATTCCTCTCCTGCATCCTAATGATCAATCTGGGCACAACTAAGAGCTCAAATCTTTTTGACTTATAACATCTAGGCACGTAACCTTCCCTGTATTGAACTGAAAGCAATGGGGACTGGACACCTAATTGGATTTTTGGATTTCAGCCTAAAATCTCTGGAGTGCTTTAGAAAATGTATCCGTAGGAGATTTTGCTTTAGTGAAGAATATATACTGGACACATTGCTCACAAAAAAGACCCAGTGTGTGACATCAGTGCATCAGTCAATGAGTCATCCATCAGTGCTATAGGTCAAAGTGTTCTTTGTATTTACCTAACAAGTAGTTACCTATTTACTTTCTGAAATTATGCTTGTAGTGCTAACATGACATTTTGGTTTGCTGTACAGTGAAAACACTGGTTTAAAATGCCTTGTATAAAGACAGACTTTGTTGTTTCTTTAAAAGTTAGAGATACTAGAGGACAAATGTAAAATACAAGCCCATTTCCCTCCTTCTGTGGTCTAGGAAAAATCCTGAATTGTGCTTGTAAGAGACTGTCCAGTCTTTATCTCTTGCCAATGATGTAAGTGTTGCTCCTTCAGAGAAGGCTGAATATTATTTTATCATTGTGTTCTTATCTGTCACTGTTTCTGCTTTTCCTCTGTTTTCGCTTTTCATTCTTTAAATATATTGCTGAAAAAATATTTTAAAAGTGAAGGCAATAATTTATTAAAAAGGGATTTACCTGTAAAGAACTCCAGGCATACTCTAGGCACGTTCCAGCTAGAAAATTCAGTGTTAATGCTGAAAGTCTGTCTCTCAGGCTTGCTGTTTCTTACAGGTGCTTGGTGCTTGCTGGGTGCTGGGATGTCTGGACTTCCCAGCACATGTGGTAACCATTGTTCTTGGTGTGGTGTCAGAGGCCAGTACTAGGAGCTGAGTGCAGAAGCACAGCTGAAGGGCAAAGGAGGAGAGTGAAATTTTGCTGTCAATGCCTTAGGGTCTCTCTCTGTACAAGCCTATGACATGTAAGCAAAGGAAAGTTGAAAATTACCCTGGGAATAGGCAAGCAAATTGGTACAGAGCAGGATAATAATCCTTTCAAGGAGAAGGAAAAAAATTTGTCTCCTGCCAACTTCTTTTTTTCCTTTTTTGAAGGTGGAAAAAACACCACCTGATCCAATTTGACCCTCTCCACAACAGCAATGAAATGGGCACCTAATGGGGGCCAATCTCCTGTTTCATGAGCCCTATTACAAAAAAAAAAAAAAAAAAAAAAAAGTGTTTAAAACTTGTGCCCTTTCTTCTGATATGCTTCATGTCCTCAGATCAGGCTTTCTCCTCCAACACTTAGTCCCTCTTTCACCATCGCCTTATCCTGCCTCACAAACCTCTTCATATTTTCACTTCGAAGCTCCTGTTGGTACCAACTTACTGTGAGTACTTTGGAGGGGAGTCCAGAGCCACTGCCTCTCACTGGAGCAACTAGCTACCTGTCAGGGCTTAGCTTTTTTCTGAAATAGTCTCTAAGGATAAAAAACTACAGGAGCAGTGGACTTGGAAGCAAAACAAAGCTGCCTACAGCAAGATACATTTAAGTCCTGCATGAACAACTGTGCTGGTCTGAGTTTCTCGTAACCCTCTCTTATCTAATCTAACATATCAATATCTTTACTGCATTTATTACCTTGTTATCAAGGAATGACAGGAAGGAGATTAGAGCCTTGGTAAAAGCATGAGGTAGAGAGGCAGAAATGAGAGGATATTGAGCAAAAGTTACAAAAGCTGTACAAGCAGGGCACTGAGCATTGCAAACAGCAGACTTTCTTGTCCTTCCCCCATCCCACGGACTTTGCAGTGGTGAGGACCTGGTTGCACAGCCTGTTTGGTGCAGGAGACTGTTACCCTATAGTCCAAAAATGGGTTGTGCAAAGTTTCCTGTGTCTAAGAGGTTTTTTCCAGCAAAATTGAAATACAAGGCCATAGATATCTGGAATACCTCTGATCATTCACTCAGGAACATTAATGAGATATTTTTTATGAGCATATTCTTCAGTTCATGCACCCTTGGATTTCATTTGACTTGCCTAATAGGAATGAGCTACAGCTACTGTCGGTGTTCATTTCCAGTTCATTTTACTCGTGGCATTGCTCAGTAGCCCCTGGTTAGGATGCTCCAGTTTATCAACTCTCCTCCCCACTGCCTCCCCATTTTGTTTATTTTTCTGCTTTTTCATCACAGAAGCACTTCCAGTGATTCCTCTTACACAGCAGTTACTGAGGCAAAGGACTGTCTAGTTATGCTCTAGCAGAAACTCAAGTAAATCCTAAGAAAGATGCATACTTTGCACAAGTGATTCCCAAACTAAGCAGGGCTGGCTTTATGAGGGCCCATTAAGGCCCTCATACTCTTTCAAACAGGGAATTGAACTCCCAGGACACAGCATCAGAAATAGAGGCCCTACACTAGCCCAAAGCTTCCTGGCTCTTAGCCACATTAGGATGTATTGATGTCAAGTCTTCCTGTGGAAGCAGGATGGTCTGCTTAGCAGAAGATACAGTCAGTGCCTTCCCTACTCACAGCAGACAGAAAAAGGTCTGCTTATTCATGAAAACTCCTGGAAAAGGGACAAAAAATTAGGCAGGAGTGTTAGGTTCTTATTTAAACAGTTGCAGCTTGCATTGTGTGTATGAAGGCTGTGGGCCAGCAGTAAATAGCACAGTGATGTAGTGAGGGGTGCAGAGACGCAAATCAGAGCAAGTGGTACCTGGGGCTGGTGTGCCTAATGGCAAGTGACACCCTTGATGTGAAGCAGGCAGGGCTGTCCCATAAAGTAGGACCAGTGGTTTGAAGAACTTCACATTTGGTTTTCCAGTGTGGACTAAATGATTCCTTGGGTTGCACAGGAACGCTAGGAAGATGGTTGAGCCCTATCAGTCTGTGAAGCAAATGAATACCTGGTGTTGCAGAGTGAACAGGTCTGATCTACTGACAGGGAATGGCTTTGCACGCAGAAAGACACTCACACAGCTGTGTACAAAGCAGGTAGGCCAAGACCCCTGGCTAGGGCAGCACCCTTCAGTTTTATACCCAGTGTCATCACTTTTTTTTCTGATTAACACCAGTGAGTGAAAGAAGAGAATCTATACTGATAGCAACAAGGCTGAAATTTCATCTGTGGTTAATAAGCCATTTGATCTTTGCTCTTATGGTCTTGCTGGAATCCAATCTGATCTCCTCTGGCTGAGGCATCCCCTTGAGGCTCACATCCTTTTGCACATCTGCAGCCATCGCCAGTGACATATGAGGGAGTGATAGGGGGAATGTCACGTCCATCCATAGGCTCCCCAGCCTATTGAAGGGAACGCAGCTGCAGTTGATGCAGACTAATGCATAGCTCCAGATTGCTTTTCTGGGTCTGTAGGTTTTGTAGGTTTTGAGACTGCTGTGCCAGTGCATCGCATGGTCCCTGGAGTCACATGAAGGAGTTGTGTTATTGGGTTTCAGTACAAGCCACTGAGGTTGTGCTAGTGATCCTGTTCACAGAAAAGACAGTGGTCGTGTTAGTACTGAAATAAGAAGGACTGGGCCTAAGCCTAAAGTGAAATGTTATGTTCTTAAGCTAAGGAAAAATAAAATAAAAAATTATTTTCAGAGCAGAACTCAGCTTGGAGTGACTGACTTTGTTAAGGTCATCAGCACATAATCATAGGGTAACCTCTGTTTTGTGTCCATGTCATGTTAACACAGAAACTTGCATGCTAACCACTCTCTTCACCACCATCAAATTCTAGAGGTCAAAGATCTCTAGAATTAAATTTATGAGCTATCATAGTGTGGGCTGAAGAACTAGCTTTTTAGGGTAGTAGCTGAGAGACTCATTTCCTCTGTGGATGAGCCACAGAAACAAATGCATAACACACACTGACCAGTGGGTTATATTTTGGCACCTGTACTGTGCAGATGTAACCCAGCAGCCAGGGTGAAGCAATCTTAAAATGGCAGAAAACATGTAATAATGCAAAGTACTGTTGATGTCAATTAGAGTTAAACTCAATGTAAGTTGTGGTATCCAGCTTTGTGTTAGTTGCTGCAAATCCTACTTGAGCTGTATGTGTGTCTATTGCATAGAAAGCTCACCCTCTTGCTTAAACTATTTACTATCCACACCAAAGTGTGTCTAATGGAGGTTTGAACAAGGGCTGAGGGTGGGGTTTAAAGCCGTTCTGCACTAACGTGGACAGAAATCCCTGTGACTGTAGTGCTGTTAGTGCACCAGAATCCTGACCGTTCTTGTTTGTACCGTTCGCTCCAAAGGATGAATACATTCTCCTACAGGTTGTGTGGGACCAAGGGAAATGGCAGACCCTCTGTACAAGGGGCTGTGGCCTGCAATGCCTTAGTTACATGTGTCAGTGAAGAAAAACTAATGGGGGCCGGATTTTTCTATGGAGACTGACACCCTCAGGTCACTGGTCCAGCAGCAGAGGTTCATACCTTTGTCATGTTTACTCCAAGGCCAAGCACACTGAAAGCACAATGCTACCTAAGCCTCCATTTAAGTATGAATATTTGGTGTATTATTTCAATTTTGAACTTTTTCCAGATAAATCCTTTTTTCAAATGTTATAAAAATAGCTAAATAATTTTGTAAAGCCTGAAGGACATTCTTTTGCACCAGGATTTGAATTGGAAATGGCTGTTTTGAGTCCAATTTACCTTCAAAATTCTATTTTGTCTACAAGGAGCTAGCTGGCCTGTGGCATTTCCAGCCTGCAAACATTTTTTTACTTTAACGAGGGCCTTCAAACTAAACAAGCAAAATCATAGTCCAAAGAAATTATAATATTGCTTATGTCAGGAAAACTATATCCACTCTTGAGTTTATGCTGGTGAGGTTTAACAGCAAACAACTGCCTATATTCTTATCCACAATGTCACATATACCCTCAAATTATCTGCAAACAGGGCAGCTTTCCTTGCACAGAGCAGGTTGCCATGTTCACAGGGGAATATAAAGCCTGTGGACATAACTCAATCTTTTACAAGTTGCAGATCCTCTAAGAGCTCTCCAATGCTTATGAAGGGTCATTCACAACTAATTTAGGCCTCATGGCAATTGATTTACTTTTCTTGCTTAGCTTTCACACACCCTTCAAAAGTAGTCCTCAGACCCTCATGGGTCTGCAGACCACGGCTTGAAAACTACCAGCTCTAAGTTTAAAGAAGATATTTTTGTACCTTCTGGGCCTCATTTTCTATTGCCTTGCAGCTTGTGAGGTATTATATACATATTCAAATTAGAGTAAAATGCTGCCAGCTGAGGATGGTGGTGTTCAGTCGTGGTATTGGACACCTTATTTGGACAGGTGTGAGAGACATCAATGCGAAGCAGTGGCAGATCAGGAACCAGTGCTGTAACTGCTTCCCCCTCCCTGCAGATCATGAGCAGTGCCACTCAGACGACAGAGGTGGTGAACAATCCTATTTGAAGAACCATCAGTCTGCTGTTATCTCCTGAAAGCCAGGCACCTGCCTAGCAGAAGTGCACGTGGATAAGCATGGCAAGGATCAGGCTGTTAGACACCTTGGAGTGAAACATGTTTCTCTTGGGCTAAAGGACTGCTCAGCATTGGACTCTTGATTTGTCATGCCGTTTGCACCCCTGTTCAATATGCTTACACATTTTTGCTTTTCATGTCTTGTAGACACAGCAACAATCTTTTCATTTAAGCAAAAGTACACTGAGAAGTGTTGAGTGTTTCAGTGCCTTTTCCTTCCTTTGATCTCACCTAAAGCTCCATGCAGAGGGTAACATGATCTCCGTCACTATCTGCTTTCATGCCCGATAATTAGCACATGTCCATAGGCTGGGTGCAATGCTATCCTTCCCTGTGCTAAGAGGGGAGACTTAGAAGGGGTTGGAGCGATTGTTTGCTGTGTTGATGACTGTGGCGTTGCCATGGAAAAGCTAGAGACTTCAGGGTAGTTTGTGTTGTGTTGGGCAGGGAGCCAACCTGCTCTGACTTATTACAACTGTGTGAGCGAGTGAGCCATGCAGAACTTTATCCCTCTGTAGCAATTCCAAGGTACGGAGGAAAAAAAAAGGACAGGACTGCTTTAACAAGGAGGAGTGCAGTGTACTTTGCTAAGGCTGATTGCATTAAATACAGGAGTTGTAAAAAAAAAATCCTTTGCTACTTCCCCCGCCCCCTCCTTTTTTTTTTTATCTCTTTTTTTTTTTTTTTTTTTTCAGAATGTGTCCACTCTTCTAAGGACTGAATTCAGAGCAGTGCAAATAATAAGATCTCAAGTAATCCTCCTGGAAGCCAACAGGGCCATTTAATTGGCTGTATCTGTACAGAAAGGAGCATTTACAGTTTTGTTGAGTCCGAGTCCATTAAAGTCTTTGATCTGTTCCAGAAACAAAAGTGGAAGCAGACTATACTGTTTTTATTATCTATCCTGAATGAAGTGCAAAAAGTAAATACATAGAGTAAACAGGGAAAAAATGAATCAAGGCTCAGGTTCAACAAAAAAACATCTGCATACTGAGCTTCCTGTACTCTAAGTTGTGCCATTATTCCCTGGAGGTGGAATTAATAGCGATGCATGCTTTCCACAATTCACTTTCTATGGGCAGATCTCAAAGCAATTTGCTAAGGCAGCCAGTCCCATTACTCCTACATTAGAGAAGGAATAACTAGAACCACAGGGCTCATCTGGGAGACTAGACTCCGCCTGAAGCCCTCGTTAGCTGCTGCCTTCTCACCACACTCCCTGAGTGTACAGAAACTAGCTATAGGTTGTCAGGGTTATTCTGAAGTCTTAAAACACAGCTGTATAGT
>NW_009953481.1:679068-691439 GCF_000747805.2 Chaetura pelagica | reverse complement strand
GCCATGCCATGTTCTTTTATTGTATTTAATTGGGATAGATTCATATGCATATTCCTGAAATGTATTTGAGCAGGTGGGAAATGGCAAGGTTTCTTTTTGAATTGTGTTTGCTTTCGGGGCTTCTGGATGTTTAAAAAAATCCTTTTTCTATAGGAAAGAACTGCTGTGGGGATAAATTCTTAATTGTTGTTTTTAAATCAGAATTTCCTGTAACATTGACTCTTCAGTGTTATAATGGATGCATCTTGGAATGCTATTTTAAAATATGCTTCTCAGGGAAAAGTGTTATAAATGTTCATCATAAATTATCATCTAGAAAATATCTGATTTCTATAAGAACAGGAGAAAGACAGGCTTGGAGAGTTGGGGTTGTTCAGCCTGGAAAAGAAAAGGCTGCAGGGACACCTCAGAGCAGTCCTCCAGTACCTGAAGGGGGCCTATGGGAAAGCTGGAGAGGGACTTTTTAACAAGGGCTTGCAGTGATAGGATGAGGAGTAATAGCTTTAAACTGGAAGAGGGGAGATTTAGGTTAGACATTAGGAAGAAATTCTTCACTGTGAGAATGGTGAAACACTGGCACAGGTTGTCCAGGGAAGCTGTGGATGCCTCCTCCCTGGAAGTGTTCAAGGGCAGGTTGAATGGGGCTTTTAGCAACCTGTTCTAGTGGGAGGTGTCCCTGACCATGCAGGGGTGTTGGAACTAGATGATCTTTAATGTCCTTTCCAACCCAAACCATTCTATGATTCTATGAAAGCAAAACTACTTTCTATATTTGGTCAGTGAACACACAGAGAAATCTTGGATCTGCAGCAGTCAGTGACAAACTTCTGATGTTTGCAGTCATCCCATGATCATACTCAGGAGGTGGATCCTGGAAAAAAACTGTAACAATATGAGACTCCTTCTATGAACTGCAGCCAAGAGCATCACCTGTTCACTTCCAGAGGTAAAAGACTGCCTGGGTACCATCCCAGTCTCTGGGGTTAGGCTGGTGTGCCATGTTCTGTGGTTGAGCTGGGAGCTCTAGCTGAGAAGCTGGAAACAGATCTTGCCAACATGGGAGATGACAGAAACTCCTATTGATTTCATTGTGATCTAGATAAGGTCTGAAGAGTAAATATTGCTGTAGGATCCAGCCATGGTTTATCAGTGAACCCACTGTCCTCTTGCTGTATCTCATTGCATGTAACAGGATTTATTCTGGGAGCTGATTTTCCGGTTGCTTGGTGGCTGTGATCTCTCAAGAAGTTTGCCAGTGCTGCAATAATAACTGGACTAACCTTGTGTTTCAATTACAGCAGGACAAATGAAGTAGTGTAAGTAATTGGACTTTATGGAGCTGTAACAGCTTACACCAGCAGAGGACTTACACAGGGAGTTGAAGAATTGTTGGTTTAAAGCTGAATAATCTGCTCAAAAGAGTTACTTTAACTTTTATCCTGCCTTTTTTTTTTTTTTTTTTAACTTCAGTCTTGGTTGTTTTGTGACATTGCTGGTTCAGTACAGAAATTTGTGTTCTCCACACAGACTTCTAATAGCTGTGTGTTCAGGGACACTCCAGATTAATGAGATCTGCAACATCTTCAATCTTCCCTCACAGCATGCTGTGCTTGGGATGCAACATGTGAGAAAGACCAAAAGTGAGGGACACAAGAAATGTATTTGCACAGGAAACTGAAACTGTGCTGTCATTCATTCCTGTAGTACAAATAACCTTTTCTGTAACCTCAGCTTCCTGATTCTCGTGTTGCTGGGGCCAGATTTGCCACTGGTGCAAACTGGTGCAGCAGTATTGACATCAGCTGAGATGTATCAGTTTACTCCAGGAAGTAATTTGTTTCAAGTCTTTTCAGAAACAAAATCAAAGGGACAACAGATGTAGATGAATCTAAAAGTGGTGAGGTCTTATGAAATGAAGGGATTGTTTTTAATAGTTGATGAGCACTTGCGCCCAGTTCTACCACTGTCTTGCAAAGGAAAAGCTTCTACTGATTGCACAGTGAAAGTATCCACAAAGTTGTTTATCTTTCACGGAGTCATCCTTAAACTGAACCACGTATTGAAAATGCATATTCTTTTGTATGCTGCACCATCCCAAGAACTACTGATGTTACCTTTTCTAAGGACCTTAACATTTCTCAGCTTTTCCTCCACTAGCCAGAGAGGAGCTGGCTAGTATAAACCACAGCAGCAGTTTTCTGGGGTCATGCATGCTGTGGTGTCAGAGAAATTTAGGAAGTTGGCTTCCGGAACTCCTGTTTTATTTTCCTACCCCAAGGGAAAAATGGTCGTAATAGCTATTGAGCTAGGCCCAGCTAAGGAAATGTCCAACAGCAGGTCCAGGTATGTTAGCTTTTACCATTTCCAGGCACACAGATACAGGTGTCAATGGTGCTTATGTTCTTTTGCAAGCATCAGGGAGGGAAAGCAGGCAAAACTGGGGTGAGGTAGGCAGAAAAGGGAAGGAAACCTCTGTGCACTCCTGTCTCTAGCCCTAGGGGATTCACTCCATTTGCATTGGGCTTGTGTGAGCTTAAGGGCAGTGGGCAGAGAGGAAGTTGGAGTGAAGCTGTAAACTTGCTTCAAACTTAACTGCATTCTTGTCCTGGTGCCTTTTTTTTGTTTTTTTTTCCTTTCAGGCAGAGGTGTACAAAGCTTCCCCTGTACACACTGAAGTCTCCTCTGTCTTAATGATGTCTTCTCACTGAAGCTTTAGTTTTTACCAGCTAGCAGCATCTCCAGCCAGCCAAGTGAGAAGGAAAGCTCACAGTTAGGCAGAGACTAATTACAGGGACTAACCAAGGGTGCGGGGAACAGTGTGGACAGGTTGTGAAGATGAGGGATGGGGAGATATCTGTATTCCCCAGCCTCCTCCTAACAGAGCCTTGCTACTACAGGAGCAAAATGGCTACTACAAACTTCTGCAAGGGCTGTGAATTCCTACTGTGTTTCTTCACCTCTTTTCCAGCCAGGTAGAAGGTCTGTGGAGGCAGAATAACTTGTGCTACACATCAACACAGATGCAGGAGACTGTCTTCCCTCTCCTGGACGTCTTGTGCAGCTGAGCAAGGCAGACTTTCTGCCTCCTTGAGATCATCTAAATCCCTCAAATAGGAAGGAGGTATCAAGGATACACTCACGAAGTGGATATCCCAGAAGCTTCTGGGTGCTTGGGAGTTTCTTCTTTGTGCTACTTGATAGTACTTTTTTCTAGAGCCTGAGCCACATGGAAACTGAAGCTCTTCAGATTCTGGCACATTTTTCCCTTGGGGTATTGCAGAGACTGCTGAATTCAGAGAGAGTTACACCAGACCTGTGTTTCTTTATGCTGTATTGAAACAGGCTCTCAGCCCAAAAGCACAATCTTAAATTTAATTGATCAAAAAAAAGCATTCTGAGCTGTGCTGAAGGCTAAGCACAGTTGGATAGCTTGTTTGCCACACTCATTTGCCCCAGATGAGCACCTTTTTTTGTTAAGGGCTGGGTGCAGCAGCTGGCTGAGTGGGAAGGGGCAAGGGATACTGCATAGGACTGCAGCCGCACGGCGCAGGTGTGCACGGCACATACAGCTAAATGCAAGTAGGAGGGGAGATGGGAAAGAGATCACTACAGTGCCCTGGGCTTCCCTGGCAAAATTGCAGGGGACTTTAAAGGAGCAATACAAGAGGTTGAAGCAGCATTTCAATAAACTGCATTATGATGATTTGGTTATAACCTATCCCTTGTTCATAACTCCATCCATGACTCAGGTGCCCTGCAGTAGTTTGGACATGTGACAGCTAATAAATTAATTTATTGCAAGGGCTGTTTGTTTCACCTTCAGAACTGAAAGTTCATCTGCAGGTGCAGCAGGGCTGTGCAGGGAACCAAATGCAGATTTACAGCTGTTGTCGCTTACTCCGCTATCTGCTACAACAAATCATTTTGTTCAGGAAAGAGGGTCTGCTGTTGGCCAACCAAGATGTGGTCAGGAATTCAAAACACTGCTTTGTTAGTTTAAAATAAAACATCACTGGAGATGTTAGGGTGGGCGTTTTTTAAAGATTTGGTGAAATCTGTCATAAATCAAAAACTGATGGAAACTGAACAGAATGTGACCTGTTTTCCACCATTATTTGCTATCTTACTCCTTTCCCATTGTGAGGGTGAATCAAGAGCAGAATTTTAAAGTGTTCAGCTCCCAAGGCCAGTTATTACTTCCTCCTGTGATCCTGTTTGATTTTCTGAAAATGAGTCAGTCTTTTTCTGCAAGAGTTTGGTGCAGGCTGAGCCTTTTCTCTCAGCTCCACTCTGCAAGACAAAAAAACATATTGCTTCACAGGCAAAGCAAGCCTGCACAATAGAAGACTTCCTTACAGCTAGGCTCTGCCAAGTCTGCTCTCAGCCTTGCACGGAGTCATGTTACTCCTCAGCAAGGTCATACAGGCCTAAAATAATCACTGATGTTTATCTTTCCCAGAGGATATTAAGCACCCCGAAACACCAAAGTAAGAAAATCTATTTTAAAAAATAAATAAATAAATAAAAAGAATTGAAAACAGCTTGTACCTCAGCTATCAGTAGGAGAATAGGATTATGGCTTTGCCTTTTTCCATTAATATTTTGTGATCTCACATGTGAAGTGCTGAATTACAGCAGCAGTGGGGAAGGAAAAGCTTTGCTATTTTTCATTGACATTGTATCTGGGTATTTACTTAGAAGCAGGCTGTGGACATTTCTCATCATTAATGCCACGCCTTGGCTTTGTGCTGGTTTTATGCTACTTTTGTCATATGGACAACCCAAAGATGGCTCAGTTAGGGCAGAGCTGTGGCTACGTTACAGCCTTGATACTTGTCTAAAGGTGCACTAGCTGAATGCTGCATGGATCTAGATCTTTGCAACACCCTTGAGAAGGAGCGAAGTGCTGTCAGCTTGTTTCCACAAACAGGGAAGGAGGAGGCTTGGGAGGAGCATGAACTGGTTTCCACTCCCTGCCCATGCCGGTGGCTGTCACACCACAGCTCCATCACCTCACCGCTGCTGTCTGTGCTGCTGAGTACCCTGGGGCATCTCCAGCTTAGAAAGGATGCAGAAGGAGCTAGGGATGAAGAAGGGAAAGGCAAATGGGCCATGCCCTGAGTCAGGCTTCTAGAGGAGAAGCAGGGATGGCTGGATACACCGGATCTAAGCCCACATCTCTGAGGCTCCCAAATCGCTGGGATTTTATCCCATTCAAGGGTGTCACTCATTGCTGTTAATGATTTGCAGTGCAGAAAAGCAAATATCTGAACACTTTGCAGTCCATATTCCTCTGGCTTTCACACCTTCATCTTTGAACACCCATTTATTCAGCCTTCCCTTCAATACTGTGTACTTGGCACATCCTCTCATGCCTGCATCCCCAAATTCACAAGCCCCCTCTGGCTGGTTGGGGAGCGAGAGACATTTCCTTGCCACAAAAGCGTTCGTGGGAAGATGCGTGTGCAGGGGGATGCAACAAGCTTCATGGGGGTTCTTTGTGTTTTGACAGACTTTGCTGGAGGATTTTTCTCCAACTTGAGCCAGACGTGGTACTGGCAGATGCTGTACAAGCTTCCCACGCAGCACTGGCAGTACTTCTCTGATACGACCTGCGACCACCGCTCCTCCCTGCTCCCCCCTTCCCTCTCCCCTCCCAGCCCAGGCCAGCGTCTAGCTTGAGCACAGAGTGCTCTCCCTGCCAGATTGCGTGGTGGTTTTCTGATGTGAACAGATGGGACTAGGGGGGCAGGCTACATCTGTTCGCTGAATTCTTCCACCTTCGCAATTGTTTGCAAATGGGTGAGGGCTTGGAGAGGCTGGGGAGCCATGGGTTTGGGCTCAAAATGCTCTTTTCCTGTAACATGCTCAAGAGTGAACCTGTGCTGCATAATTAAAAGTCTGAGGCTGACAAGAAAAACACCTGCTGGTGCAAACAAGACTAGTGCTTACACATTCTTCAGTAGAGTGGAAAAAGGCCCCAGACATCCTTCAGAATTCCATCCCAGAGCATCACAGCATCAGGGTGTCTTTTTTATTTTTTATTTTTTAAAAAAAGAACATTTATTTAATTCCTGTTTCAATTTCTCATTACATTTATGTAACTGATTTTCAGAAGGTCTCAGCTCTCATTTCTCCGTGTGTGCCAGACATAAACAGATGTACATAGCTAAAGGAGGCTGAACACTTTGTGAAAAGTAGACCATAAATTCTTTGTCTTTCTGATTGTTTTCTGCAGCCTTTAAGCATTTGCAGGTTGTTACTGTCCATGTTCTCCCACTTATGTCTTGCCCGATTCTCCTTACAGCTCTTCACTTTTCCTCATAAATCATGCTGCCTTGCCTTCTGGGCACAATCCCCTCTCTTCACTCTGAACTTGCCAGGGGATGAACATTCCCCATCCCTCTCCCTCTGTCTCTTTTCTCCAGCATGGCATCACCCTGTGGGCCACCCAAAGCCCCCAAGGCTGGAGCTATACATGCTGAGCTCTTGCAAACCCACTAAACACCAGTGCCAGGCAGGGCTGTCCTGTTGGCTCAATGTCAGCCAAGGATGCCCTCCCAGGCACCCCACACTGGGGAATTTAACCACTTAAGACCATTTTGTGTGTCTGTGCTCCATTGCCTTCTGCCTGTCTTCTCCTAGCACAGCACTGCTGAGACTTGGAAGCCTGTTGTCAGTATGTTGTGCTGATATTTTCCAGTCAGTGATGCCGCATCATGGGACTTACTTCTGAGAGGAACAGAGGGACTAGCTCTGGAGAAAAGGATTGTGAGCTGAGAGCTTGGATGCATCTGAGACTCTAGATTTGCATGTTTATGGCACTCATCTGCTCTTCCTCTGTACTCTCATCTTCTCAGGATCTGCACTTGGACTCCATCTTGCTGAATGTATGTAAGCCAAATAATTATTTTCCACAGGTAATGAGTTGCCATTTTCATGCCTGAGTTAAATTTCAGCTTCTTACACTTTCTAACTGCAGGTTTCATTCTATTTGCAATATTCCTCTGTTTTTGTCATTTCTTGTAGTTTCTCTCATTCTGTTAGCAGTTGGCTATTTAATTCCTGAGTTGTTTATGTCTTCTTTTAGATCATTAGTAAGTACTAAAAAAACACAAACAACCCTACCATCTTAATACACTAATTCATTCAGTGCCTCACAAGGCAGAACTCATTACATTTACATGAGCATTAGCCTTTGGTTATGAACCTTCAGCCAGTTTTCAAACCACATCACAGTGGCCCTATTCTGGCATACTGAATTACTTCTTCTTTAAGATTTTATCCATTGGTAATTGTGTATGTTTTAACAAAAAAGGAAACACTAATTTTAAATCTACACTGCCTATTATTTGGTTTTCCTTTTCCCTCTAGATGTTTAACTAATTATTAAGTCTTAACATAGTTTTCATTATTTTACAGTGAAGAGTGGCTAGATATAAAAGATCACAATTTCTACAATCACTCCAGCATAAAAAAGCAGTACTATGCTTGCTTTTCTTCGGTCTTTTGCTTCCTTCCCATTTTTAACTGACTTAAAAAAAAAAAAAAAATCCAAGAAAAACCTTGCATTCAATTGTCCCAAGTCTGTTCTAAAAAAAAAAAAAAAAAAAAAAAGTCAAGCATTTTAGTCAATTCATTATCAAATTCCCCAAATGCTTTATGAAGCTGCTGAGCAGGTCAGTCAGCACTGTGGCTGAGCCCAGTGTTAAGGGATTCAGAACAGCAACTGCCTTTCATTCAAAGCCTGCTGTGGCATTTTCCATGTGTATTGTGTCAGCTCCCTCTCTCCAGAAAATAGGGAGTATCCGTATTTTGATCTTCCTGGTGGCACAGATCCCAGTTTTGGCCTTATCAAAATAATTACTTGCTCTTCATATCAGAAGTGACCATTTTTCCTAGACCTGAAGGGGACTGAGGTGCTAAGGAAGGCATATATATACTTTTAATATATATTATATTCTCAAGTGAAATGTGTCAACTAAGTTCCAAGTGCATCTTTAAAAACTTTCTTCCTAGTGAGCACCAACCTTTCAACTGATTTCCATGGTGTTACATGTGACCATATTGGATAGCATTCACTTTTGGGAAATGTAGTGGAAAATGTTCTTCTGTGGCCAGCCATTCTGTCCTCCCAGATGACACAGGGTGCTTATATCTGTAGAGAATTCCTGCAAACCTCAATAAAGTACCCAGGACAGCAAGGAGCAGAAGCTACGATCAACAATGTCTTTGTCTTTTGATTAAGAAAAACTACGGACCCATAACTCACACACCTATAGCCAAGTTCTCACTGGCTTTAGTCCACTCTTGTTAAAAACTGGCTAAGAACAGTGGTTTTCATGTTGTCCAAGGAGTCCAAGAGGACATATATGGTGCTATAAATGGTATTTTAGTTATAGTGCTATTTTCTTGAGCACAGAAACAGTTTCTATCTGAGCTGCTTGCAAAATATGCTTTGTTGGTGGCTGCTTGGTTTTGCCGGTGGTTATGGACTGACTGTGGTGTTTGAAGGGAGATGTGGGAAATAGTCATCTCTCCGTAATGAGGCAGGTGCCAGTCCTATCCTAAAACATTGCAGGAAGTTTGGCTTAAGTAAGGAGATCTTACTGTGCTTGCAGCTATTTAGCCCTCCAGTGCCCCCTCTGAAAAGATGTCTTAAACATCTACAGCAGGAGCTGATCTCCCTGGATCTCTTTAAGATCTGCAAAGAGAAATAAGGACACCTTGGGTAGGATTTGATCTATGAACATCCAAAATAGGTAAAAAAACCTGTACCTTAGAAATACATATGAAAAAAAAAGAAAAAGTGTAGGGTGATTAGGTCCTGCCTAGAGCTCTATAAAGACATGAAATATGCCCTGTTCCTTAGAGTTTAACAGAGGGAGAGAATGACAAATATGACTATTTAAGACAGCAAGCTCATGTATAAGGCATGGACCCAGCTAGAACATATAGAATCATAGAACTATTCAGGTTGGAAAAGACCCTTGGGATCACCGACTCCAACCATCATCCCTACTCTACAAAGTTCTCCCCTAAACCATATCCACCAACACCACAACCAAATGACCCTTAAACACATCTAGGGATGGTGACTCACCCACCTCCCTGGGCAGCCTGTTCCAGTGTCTAACCACTCTTTCTGTGAAAAAAAATTTTCCTGATGTCCAGTCTAAACTTCCCCTGGTGCAGCTTGAAGCCATTCCCTCTTGTTCTGTCGCTAATTATCTGTGAAAAGAGACCAGCACCAACCTCTCGAGAAAAACCTTTCAGGTAGCTGTAGAAACTGATGAGGTCTTCCCTCAGCCTCCTCTTTCTCAAACTAAACATTCCCAGCTCCTTAAAGCATTCCTCATGAGATTTATTCTCTAGGCCCTTCACTAGCTTTGTTGCCCTCCTATGTACTCACTCCAGCACCTCAATATCTCTCTTGAATTGAAGTGCCCAAAACTGGACACAGTACTCCAGGTGTGGCCTCACCAGTGCTGAGTATAGGGGGACAATCACCTCTCTACTTCTACTGGTCTCACTATTTCTAAGACAAGCCAGGATGCCATTGGCTTTCTTGGCCACCTGGGCACACTGCTGGCTCATATTCAGCCGCTTGTCAGTCAGAACCCTTAGGTCCTTTTTCTGCCAGACACTTTCCCGCCACACTTCCCCAGGCCTGGAGCATTGCCCGGGGCTGTTGTGGCCCAAGTGCAGGACCTGGCACTTGGCCTTTTTGAAGCTCACACCATTAACATTAACCCAACGATCTAATCTATCCAAATCTCTCTGTAGAGCCTCCCTATCCTCATGCAGATCCTGCCTAGCTTGATGTCATCTGCAGACTTACTGATAACACACTCTATGTCCTTATCAAGATCATCAATAAAGATGTTAAACAGAAACAGTTCCAACACTAAGCCCTGAGGAACAGCACTTGTGACTGGCCCCAGCTGGATTTGACTCCATTGACCACTACTCTTTGGGCCCAACTGTCCAGCCAGTGCTTGATCCAACAGATCATATGCTCATCCAGGTCATGAGCAGCCAGGTTTTTTTATGAGAGTTCTATGGGGAACCATGTCAAATGCTTTTTGGAGGTCCAGATAGACAATATCCACAGCCTTTCCCTCATCCAGTAGTTGGGTCATCAGGTTATAAAAGGAGATCAGGTTTGTCAGGCAGGACCTGCCTTTCATAAACCCATGCTGACTGGGCCTGATCCCCTGGTTGTCCTCAATGTGTCTTCTAATGATACTCAGGATGATCTGCTTCATGATCTTCCTTGGTACTGAGGTCAGACTGACAGGTCTATAGTTTCCTGGATTCTCCTTTCTGCCTTTCTTATAGATGATTGTTACATTTGCTACCCTCCAGTCCATTGGGACGTCCCCAGTTAGCCAGGTCTTCAGGTAAATAATGGAAAGTGTCTTGGTGATCATGTCTGCCAACTCTTTCAGCACCCTTGGATGTAGCCCATCCAGTCCCATAGACTTGTGTGCATCTAAGTGGTGTAGTAGGTCTCTGACCACTTCCTCTTTAATTCTGATGACCACATTCTGCATCTCCTCCCTGTCTCCTAGCCCATGTAGCTGTATATCCATGGAACAGATAGTTCCACTGGTAAAGGCTGAGGCAAAGTAGCTGTTGAGTACCTCAGCCTTTTCCTCATCCTTTGTTACTAAGACTCCCTTTGCATCCAATAAAGGATGGAGATTTTCCCTAATCCTCCTTTTGCTGTTAATGAACTTACAGAAACATTTTTTATTATCCCTAACAGCTGTAACTAGTTTGAGCTCTAGCTGTGCTTTGGCTCTCCTAATTTTCACCCTGCATAGGTTCACTTCATCGTTATAGACTTCAGGAGTGACCTGTCCCCTCTTCCAAAGGTCATAGACCCTCTTTTTGTTCTTAAGGTCCAGCCAAAGGTCCCTATTTAGCCAGGCTGGTCTCCTACCCTGCTTGCTGGTTTTTCAGCACACGGGGACAGCAGCTCCTGTGCCTTTAAAACTTCTTTCTTGAAGTATGTCCAGCCTTCCTGGACTCCTTTATCCTTCAAGGCAGCCTCCCAAGGGACTTTGTCAATCAGTCTTCTGAGCAGGTCAAAGTTTGCTTTCCGGAAGTCTAAGGTGGCAGTTTTACTAACCTATCTCCTTGTTTCTCCAAGGATCAAAAACTCAATCTTCTTATGATCACTGTGCCCTAGATGGCCTCCAACTTTTACTTTCCCCACAAGATCTTCCCTGTTCACCAGAAGCAGGTCCAGGAGGGCACCCTCCCTGGTCGGCTCACTTGCAAGCTGTGTGAGGAAGTTGTCTTCCACACATTCCAGGAATCTCTTGGAATGTTCCCTCTCTGCTGCAAAGCCTATGAGACCTCACCTGCCTGAGCTTGGCCAATGGCTCAGCATGACACCATGTATGGCCAGACAAATGCCATGCCCCTAGAAGGGACAGGAGGCAGTTGTGGGGCACAGCACAGAGCACTTTGTACTATGGTGGAGATAGCATGAAGGCATGGGAGAGGAAGCCACTACAGGGACTGATTTACGTGGTGTAAGGATATGTATCTCCCTATTTCTTTGGCTACATGGCATGTCTTGTAATTAGGATTTATCCCAGTGTCTTAGACTTGGGATTCAAATATCCTCACATCCCAGTGATACTTCTAGAGGGGTATTGAAGGCTTCACAAAAAGAAGTCTCCAGTGCAGGTCTTGTGTAGATGGCTGCGCTGGTCAAAATGTTGGTTTAAAAAAAGGAGTTTGATCCCTATAAAATGTAATGCACAGAGCAGAACTTGAAGAAGAGATGTGTTTATGTTGGAGAGTTTGTTTAGTCCCTTTTGAACATCTTTGAACATCTTTCCTTCCTTCCCAGGCTTTTTAATGGTCGGAGAGAAGTATCACACTAGCAGTGTTGCCAGCTCTGTGATTTTATCAGGAGCCAGTATTTGCTATTTTGCTTAAAACCCCAGCTCCTAGAAACAATGGCTTATGTGAGAATCTCTCAGCTCTGATTTGAAAAACAAAGGAAATTTCTAGTGCCTTTGGTGTCAGAAAAATGGTTGAAACATGACCCTGATTATATCCCAAGAAATCCAAAACCATATTTGGAATTTATTACATTTTTATGTGTGTGTTTTGAAGCCAATTGTGTGATTTTTCTTTTGGAGGGGGGCATCTGACTCATGATTTTTGAATGCTTGGGGAGTGGTGCTATTACATTGGGGATACCGCTGATTTTTCCAACTCTGTTGAATTATTCCTGACACAAAAAGCTTTAGCTCTTTAAAGCAAATAAATGTTTTAAATTTGTAAAAAGTATAAGACAGATCCTGCTTTAAAAATGTACGGGTGATGCTTTTATTTTGTTCCTGCTG
>NW_009953481.1:662310-678354 GCF_000747805.2 Chaetura pelagica | reverse complement strand
CTGCTGAGAAGCAAAGCCATTGAGTAGATCCCATGCAATCCCTAAAGATGAATTGTAATGCTCTTTGGTATGCACAGAGAATACCCAAGCTGACCACAACATAGACTTCACCAAAAGGTCGAATCCCATGAATGTTCACTCCCTTTAGGGATGGTGCTGAGCTCCTGGGGCCTTGACACTTCCTAAGAAGCCCCCTCTGCACCCTTCAGAATTAGGGTATTTCATAAAGGCTGTGTAAGTGCTCCTTTGGGGCAGCATAACTTGTTGCCTTTAGGCAGCTGTGCTGCCTGGGGAAGCAGGTATGGTGGAAATTGCTGCTGTAGGATACCGTGACTCCTGTGGATGTGGCATAGTTCTAACCAAGGCTGTAAGCCCAATGTTTCCCATTGGACCCCTGCCTCTAAAAGTCTGTGGCCAGCCCAAAGGAGACTCTGTGACCATAGAGTTTGGGTGGGACCTAGACAGGGTTGAGCATGTTGTTGTGCCTCAGGTGCAGAAAGCAGTACCAGCCTATGAGAGCTACAGTAGCTATTCTTTGTTTGGACAGCATTCTTCATTTTCTGGGTTTAAACAAAGGGCAGATGATAGCAGTAGAGAACATGGCTAATGAACCTACTCCCTCTGGGAGCCCTGTAACACACATAGTGTTAGCACCTGATAGATGCCAGTGTTTGTCCAGAACATACTATAGGTCTAGCATTGCTGCCATGCACACAAGAACTAGTAAAACATCATCTATCTTTTATTTACAGGGAACATGATCCTCACTTGAGGAAACCTCCTTCAGCATTATCCATAAGATGAGTGTAAGGCCTATTTTTCTTGCTAAGAGCTCCATGAGGCTTTCAGATGTATTTGGTGAGCCACACATTTGCACAAGCACATCCTGGGTGCTTGCCAGCAGTCGTGAAAAATCACACGTGGGCTAGAGCTGTTCCAAAGGCCTAATATTCTTTCCCCCAGTGTAATCAAAAGACAGTGGCTGAGTCAAGGAGCCAAACTGTGTCCCTAATTACTTAATTTGATGGGCTTATGTATAAGGCCATGTAATTAAATGAGGCTGGCAAGACTCGTGCTTGGTATAAAATTCATTACACTCCTGGAACAATTGTATCTAGAGGGAGTTTGAACTATGTGTTTGCCACCCTCACCCTCTTCTTTATGTACTTTCACTATTCCTTTTTATCTTTGTTGTTTTGGATAAAATTTACCAGACCTTAATGTGCAGGAAGCATGAATTAGGAGCAGGATTGCTAATCCATAATTGCAAAATTTGGGATGTTAAAATTTTGCAGTGTTTCTAACAGTCAAGGTGCTGGTTGCTTTGCAGAGGACAAAAGCAGATCTGCTGAGATCTGCTGGAAATGAGTGTCTGAAGACACTCTGTGATGGACAAGGGTCCTGAAATGGTGTGAGACACCCCTTCCTCCTCCGCACGGGGGTCAGAAGAGGGGTGTGAGAGGGGCAGTGGCAGGGAGGGCACCTGCTGCCCTCAATCAGAGCGGGAGGCTTACAGGTCTGGAGGTCAGGTGGGTGTCTCCCATTTAGCCATCTGACCCTGGGGTGAACTTGGGTCCTGATGTCACCTTGCAGTGCCAGATTTACACTGACAAAGTTGGTGTGGGGGAAACAACCCCCTGAAACAAGTGAAGTAGTTCCATAGGCTGTGAAGAAGCGAGTCCTGGCTGCCTTGAGTGTATTCACTGATGTCTACCAAGGAATCAGACATTGCACCTTTGCCTCAGTGAGTTCATGAATACACTTCTGCTTTCTCTATCTGTCTGCCTACTGTCATTAGCTACAGAGTTACCTAAAAGTTTTCAGATTCATTTATATCTCAATGTTTGGTTAAAATTGGCCAGCAAAAATAAGAATTAGGAAGGCTAGACAGACGCAAGTATTATCATGGAAGTACAGATGGAGTAAGACCATATGTGCTTTTTTCCTTAGGAAAAAAAAATAAAATCCCACCCTAGTAAAAGAGAAGGCTAAGGAAAACTGTGATGCCCTATGTTATGGAGATCTTTGTGGTGGGACTTACTGTTTCCATGGTGAATGAGGGCCTCATCCTGACTTCCTCTACATGCTGTATCCCCACAGAACAGCAGCAGTGACTCAGCTCCTTTACCACTCACTGTGGGTACTATCTGTAGTAAATCCTCCCCACCCCCAGTTTTTTTTAAATTACATTTTTCTTCCATACCATTTGGTATAGTGGGCTACAAGAGACACTTTAGTGTAGTGTCGTTTTTTGAAACATGCCAAAAAGCTCTTAAACACCACATTCCATCACTGGAGACCACTTTTCATTCATTTAATAGCCCAAAGTCGTATTTTTACCTGATTTATCTTGAATAGTTCATTAGCAAGCACACTGCTTCCACTTTTATAGCTGATGGCTGATACTGCTAGTATAGCACTCTTTCATTTCAATACCCAAGAAGGAAATTGCATGTGTGTTTAGGAGTGCAGTTAGCCATTTTGCAGGCATGAATGAAATAAACAATTGCTTCTATGATTGCTGGATCTTAGCCAATATTTTAGAAGACATGCCATTGATAAGGACTTTGTGTAGTATAAAGTTATGGTCTTCAGTTTGCATTGGGTACCAGCTTCATGAACAGACCATCTTATTTGTCTTCACTGATTTCTCTCTTGAGAAGGACAAAAAATGTTGACTGAGGATCATGCAACAATCAGGTAGGTAGAGCAGCACCCTGTCTAAAGCAAAACATCACGATTCAATCCCCACCCCAAATTTACTTCTAGTTAACATAATTTTAAAACACATATTTAAGGAGGTTTTTAAGACTTTGCTCCTTAAAATGTTTTGGGTTTTTATTTTCTGAATCAGAGACTTAATGCTGTCATCTGTGTGAGAGGCATATTCAAAACTGTAAATGACAAAACTATTGCTACTATTTTATGAAGAGATTCTATTCCTACTCTGACACTTTTTGGTAATTAACTAACAATTAGCAGTTGAGTGGTTTATTGCTTATTATTTTGCCTGCTTTCCCCCTCTGTTAAATAAGTGACACAAAGTTAAACCTTATGGGTCTCACCTCTTTGTTTGCCATTGTTGATGGATTGTTTTCTGCTCAGAATGGAAATGATTAAATCATATAAGAAAGGATCATGCTTGCTGCTTATTCTCTGGCATCATATATGGAAAAATATTGCAGTTGGTTGAATCGTCTAGTTGAAATTAGCCTTTAAAGGAAAACAAAACAGGAGGGAATTGTGCAAGTGGGTTCATTAGGGCTTTATCAGAACAAGGAGAGAGTGGTGAAGAGGGAGAAAAGATGACAGAGTTCATGTTCCTGCAGATTAATTTATCACTCTTTATGGGTACATGAAAAGAAAATTATGGCTACCTATAAAGGTCTAATTAGGGCATCTAGTGTAAATTCTCTGCAGCTAATCTGGTACAGTTCATAAAAAGCTAACAATAAAAACATAATGATGTGTTGCATTAAATGGGCAATCTTCAGCAAATGGGGCTAAATTAAAAAAGGTCTGTTGGAAAAGTAGACTCTTTATAGGCCTTAAATTGAGGATAACTCATTAAATACACAGCAGGTTTTTCTGTTTAGCCCAATAGTGACTAATGTACACTAGAGTGCATTCCTGGGAATGTTTCTGGCCTTGGGAGCAAGTCAGAACTTTGGGTAAAACCAGTACCAGTCACACACACCATGAGCATTTGGGAAATAGTTTCATTTTTTAACGCTTCTTCACAATTCTGACCTTCATTATACAGCTTGCATCCTGCTGGTGAGCATTTCTTGGTGTAAGCAACACAAACAGATGATTTCTGTGACCCAGCTTTTGCATTCAGGCCTGGAAAGTGGACATATGAGATCTTGACAAAGGTGGGAGTTAAAAATCTTATGTTAAATGCTCAGTTCTGTCTGAAAGGAGTAATTAATAATTACTGTAGTCTGAGAGTGCAGGGAATGCACTCTGAAAACTCATCTCTAGAAAGCCTCCAAATGTAAAGGCAGTGTGAACAGAAAGGCAAATTAATTTATTCAAAGTGATGTCAAAAACATATTTTTCCTCACTCATTGCTTTGACCACACCATCATCTTCTTGTTTCATGACTGACTTCCCCTTCTCACTCACACCAGACTTAAGCTACGTGTCTCTGTTTTGTGGGCTCTCTGGTCAGTCCCCACCTACTCTGTTTCTGCTGCCCCTAACTGATTTTTCAGTGGCCTATGTGGCCGCTAATTGAATTTTTGAGGAAGTCTCTTTGCAGTTTTGGGGAGGAACTTTTCAAATGTACCAAACATCAAGTACATTTCCTCCCCTTACCCTCAAACCCTCTGTAAAACTGTCACAGGCAGATGTTTAGACAGAGCTGAACAACCATGAAGGACCCAAGACAGCTTCCCACTTTGCTGGCCATGATGGTATCCTGCTTCTCCTGCCTCAGTTGTCCTCAGCCAGTCTGCACTACACAGCCTTTAAGGTAGTGAGAGAGGAACAATTTCTGGAAGAGTGCTGCTCTGTTGTCAGCTTTCTTATATGGTAATATAACACAAGATAAAAAAAGAGTAAAAAATGCATTAGGAAAAATGACAGTTCATGAGGGTGAGGATGCTTTCATGGTGCTTTTTTTTTAAGAGCTGTGAGTCCTGGGGCCTCAATGAAAGACTCTGCAGAAAGTGGGGCTCCAGAGACTTTGAGAGGAAGCAGCTCTGCTCCCACATCGCTGAGCAAAATAGGAAGAATATAAAAACTGCAGAGGCCAAGCAGACCATGTAGATGGTGATTCCCTCCCAAGCCTTTCACTGCATGCACAAATAAGTGATAAGCTTGCAACGTGGTGTAAAAATATAGGTGAGTACCTTTAGGAAAAAAAAAAAAAAAAAGTAGTGAGTTATGTGCATTAACCAGATGTTATCCTTTCCTTTGTAGAAGAAATAGACTTAGCAATTATGTTTACATCTATATCGTCGTAGGCTGTTTTAGCAGACGTCCTTGCTTCCCTGGTGTGACTGCCAACTAAGAGAATTTTTAGGTTGCAGGCGATTGGTCTAATTGGTTGTAAAATAAACTATTTCAAAGACCTGGCACTCCTTACATCTTCTGCTCTTGGCCTAATGTGTTTGTGATGTATTTGCTGGTAGAGAAAAATGTTGCTGGATGTGTGTGCATTGGAAAGCTGTAAATTGTTTTTCCTTTCTTTTGTTTCTGTTTATCTTGGTTTGCAAATACTAAGCAGGCGTAGTTCTCAATATGGACAAATGTGCTGCAAAATGCCACTCAGCTGAGGAGATCATAGCTGCTTTTCAATTATTAAAAGCATATGCAGAGGAATAAACTGCACAGCTAATTTCAGAGTGAAGGTTTGCAACGGATGCATAAGCCCTGGTAACTAGAGGCTTAGGTAACAGAAATGCTGATGCATTTGAGTACATACAGCAAAATACCCAGAGACAAGGAAGGTTGTAGGTTGGCACAAATCATCAAAATAATAACCTGCATGTCTGAGAGAGTACCTGTTGAATTCCACATAGCCCAGTTCTTTCTGTTACACTGTTGATGAGCGTGGAGTTTCTTGTGTGTTTGGGTGGCCCTGAAGAGAGACTACGTCCGTACAGGTCATAGATGAGTGGGAGCCCTGGGTACATTGGTGAAGAGAGGTTTTTATCTCACTTTGCACATACTTCTCTAAAGTCTGAGCCTCTTTTTATTGGTGTAACTTGGGACAAAATTTTAGCCATCAGTTGAGATGATACTCAGAGCAGCATGACAGAGTTAGACATCCCGGCCCAGAAAGGTCTCACAGCTTCTATGGTGTAAGGAGAGCCCAGACAGTGCTAATACATCCCACTCCCAACCTCTGAACAGTAGAAGAGGATGCTCAGGCTGTTCCTCCCACTGCAAGGCACAGCAGGACCACATGCTAGGATGGCAAACCTGCCCTGTCTTTCAACACACGATGACTCTGCTGCTTGCTTGTCAGCAGGCGCTGGGTTTCTCTGCACTGAGAGTTTGGGTTGTTTTGTTGTTTTGGGAATAAAAATATACAAGTGACCTCCTTCAACCACGTGTCATAAAGGGCATGTTTGGGTTGGCTTAATGGTACAGCAGTATCTATAAATTTCCTTTATTTTGTCAGTTTGTGTCACAACCTTCATGTTGTTTGAGTGTGCAGGAAGGACGGTCAGTGTCTACCAAAGACATTCTTAAGCATTTTTTCTCCTCTTGGCCTATCAGTTATTTACAAAAGTAATGCAGTTAAAGTATGGCCAAATATCAAAAACCTCTGGCACCATCCAATGGATAAAGCAAACATTTCTGTACCCTATGGAATCAAGGGAGTCCCAGATCCTTTGTAATTGACTAGGTAGTGATATTTCCTTTATGTGCTTCCTGCAATATGCTTGTTCATAAATGTGTCATCTCCAGGAAAGATTTTCAATATAGATGTCAAGGATTCCCGTAAGGGCAAAATCCTTCCCTTTGCTTGTATGTCTTTACATGCTGCTCTTAGACTGTGGAGAAGGAAGGTGCACAGGATTCTGCAGAGCTACCCTTGCAGGACAGTGCACCCTTCTTCGAGATCAAACCTCCTGTCTGCTTGGGACTAAGCGTATCAACTCCAGATAGACCTGGCCCTGACTGGCCTTCTGTTGGGCTTGAGCCTTCCCAGAAAGGCTTACAAAGCCTTCCTTGGTTACAGGGCTAAAGCTCCCTCAGGGGAGCTACACAGCCATCTTCTCACAGCCTAGAAAAAAGATTAAATCAATGCATTTTTCTAGAAATGTTTTGAGCCCCAGCCAGACCTCTTAGGCCTAAATGCTGCTCAGAAGATGATGTAAACATAACTCCAAGTATGCAAGTCAGTATTTCTCTCAGCGAGAATAAACCTTTTCCTTCTTTATCCATCTTTGAAAGTAATTGTACCAGAGATCTATGGGGTCTTGGAGATCAATTTTGACATGAAAAGAATCAGAATCAATACAAGCAGATAATAAGATGGTCAGCTTCAGGCAGTCTGCAGCAGGCGTTATCTTAGTTATGATTCAAGGCACCTGCTAGGTAGGGTTGCCTTACTCCAGCTCCTTGTACAGTCTGCAGAAACAGTAGGACAGCAGGGGACCAGTTGTGGTTTGCACCTTGTTTGAAGGTCCCTGTTACTTTTGGGCAGCTTTATGCTTTCGCCACTCAAATTCTTGGGCCATCCAAACACAATCAGACCAAATCCTTGCCATTCTGCATGTAGGTTTCTCAGCTTAGACATGATGGCAGAAGGTACTATGTGAAAGGAACACCTGAGTGGCATTCTTTAGGTGTTAGTATTTGGACCAGTGCT
Organism: Chaetura pelagica; assembly: GCF_000747805.2. Taxonomy (NCBI): domain Eukaryota; kingdom Metazoa; phylum Chordata; class Aves; order Apodiformes; family Apodidae; genus Chaetura; species Chaetura pelagica. The sequence continues at coordinate 671,024 of NW_009953481.1, read as the reverse complement.
GTTCAGCATCTTTGTTGGAGACCTAGACAGTGGGATTGAGTCTATTCTCAGTAAGTCTGCTGGTGATACCACGCTGTTTGGAGTATTTGACACCCAAGAGGGAAGGGATGCCATCCAGAGGGACCTTGACAGGCTGGAGAGGTGGGCCAGTGCCAACCTCATGAGGTTCAACAAGGCCAAGTGTAAGATTCTGCACCTGGGTCAGCAGATTCCCAGGCACAAATACAGGCTGGGGGATAATAGCTAGAGAACAGTCCTGAGGAGAAGGACTTGGGGGTGGTAGTACATGAGAAGCTCAACCTGAGCCTCTAGTGTGCACTCGCAGCCCAGAGGGCCAAACCACATCCTGGGCTGCATCAAAAGAAGTGTGGCCAGCAGGGCCAGGGTTGTTATTCTGCTCCTCTGCTCTGGTGTGTCCGCACCTGGAGTACTATGTACAGGTCTGGAGCCCTCATTACAGGAAAGACATGGGAGCTGTTGGAGAGGGTCTAGAGAAGGGCCACAAAGATGATCAGAGGGCTGGGGCACCTCTGCTATGAAGACAGGCTGAGAGAGTTGGGGCTGTTCAACCTGGAGAAGAGAAGGCTACGGGGAGAACTTATTGCAGCCTTCCAGTACCTGAAGGGGCTACAGGAAAGCTGGAAAGGGGCTTTTCATGAAAGAGGGTAGTGATAGAACAAGGGTAATGGTTTAAACTGAAAGAGGGAGATTAGGAAGAAGTTCTTCACCATGAGGGTAGTAAGGTGCTGGAATAGGTTGCCCAGGGAGGTTGTGGAAGCCCCTCTCCCTGGAGGTATTTAAGGCCAGGTTGGATGAGTCTTCGTGCAGCCTGGTCTACTGTGAGGTGTCCCTGCTTATAGCAGGGAGGTTGGAACCTGATGATCTTTAAGGTCCCTTCCAACCTTAACAAAATAAACATAAAATAAAATAAGAATATGTATTGATTGTGCCAACAGTAGAGACACCGAAAGCTGTTTGCCTTACCCAGAGGAACCACTGGAAGCCATTGGCTGTGCTACTTCACTTCCACAATTGAACAGGATTTGGGCAGCACAGGCCCCTCCAGACTCTGGTTTTCCCAAAGCCATCCTGCCTTCATACAATGCTGCCTCACAGCTGCGTTTGTATGGGGTGCTCCTTTGCACTCACTTTTCATTTATATGATCTTCACCAGAAACCTTTCTTTCACAGACCAGAATTATTCCAGTAAGCTGGGTTTTATTGTCTCACTTGCAGATTTTGTGGACAATTATTCACAGGGAAAATATTTATCTTGTTTTTCCCAATCTCATTTCTACACCTGCCAAATTGCCTCACCCTTTCCAACTCCTTCTAATGCCCATGAAGATCCCATTGTATCATTTTGGTCCATTTCGTCAGCTGAAGAATGTATTGGATTGGGCAGGTCTGGCTTTATTGCCAACTATGACAGCTTATTCGAAAGTCTGAGAGTATCCCTGGGACAATATAATGTTCTAATCTTAACCAGAATGGCATCAGACTTCTGGAATAACTCCATCATAGTCAATGTCATTATTAGCAAAAATATTTACTCCATAATGACCACCTTAATTTGATTTATGAAGTGAATTAATATATTGATGATGGCAAGTTCTAATAATACTGGGGTTTTTTTGTAAGACACCAGCCCTGAAGGAAAGTCATAAAATAGAAATCTCAAGTTTGTTAAAAAATATTTCACCCTATGATGGCTGTACTGAAAAAATGTTGTGAACGTTTGGTGAATGTGTATTACAGCTTCAGAAACCTGGTAGTGAATAAATGTTGGATTCTTCTTATTACTTTCTTTCTTAAATCTCCTGAATTGTTTTGTTTTGTTTTTAAAGCCATTCTCATGATTCTGTGGTCCAGCTCTTGCATTTTAAACCCTGGGGGGTTGCAGTAATATATGTAACAAATTTTATCGCTTATTTTAAAACAAGTTCTATAAACTGTGGCTCTTAGGCCAGCTGCCAGATATTAGGAATATATGATTATTTCTTGATAAAAACTTGCTGTCACTGAAGAAGATTTATGGTTGGAACAAGAGATGAACTGGTAGGGGTTTAAGTCCAGGCCATGCAATGACAGAATTTATGTGTGGTTTCCCCCCCCCTTAATCAGTGATTAGAGTAGGAATGTGATGCATTTGAACCAGTGCAAACTGTGCTTGTGGAAGTTACTTGACATGACTGGGAGTAGTTATGACCCTCAGTTAGTGATTTCAGCTGATTGCCCTAGGAACTGAACAAGGCTCTGTGGTCTAATCTGTCCCCTGTGTTGGGGTTCTTCCTCTCTGCTTGGGGTTTTCATATGCCTGGTTATAATGCCTAGGGATGCTGAGCCTCCTTGACACCCATTGACTTTGACCTGAGCTGTCCAGTACCTCTGAGAAGTAAGGCCACATGGGTATTTGGTACATGAGAGCATCCCAAACTAGGACATGCTTTGACTGGCTTAAGGGCACAAAGTTTGGGGCATTGCCTGTGGTGCTCTGGGTGTAGTGGTTGTTCCAAGAACAGCTGGTAGGCTGGGAGGGAGGGGAGCTCAGCCAACAAGAGTGGAAAAGCCAAGAAAGCTCCAGTGGGAAGAGTTCCATTTCCAAGACCTTGTCCTGGGACAGTGGCACAAAAATGTTGGGGCTGCTACCCAGGGAGGCTGGTCTGAAGGAGGGACTGAGTGGCATAAATTGAACATGATCCAGCATTATAAAACATGGAGTGAATTCATAGGCAAAGCTCATGAAGCAAAAACTGTGAATAGATATAAGTGAAACCTTGACTTGTTTACAGAAAAGAGAATTGATGAGTATGTTGAAAACACTAGAAGGTGAGATTACAATCAACCAAAAGGCGGGGGGGGTGCATGGTGGCCCAGCAGCCTGTCCCTGATTCCAGCTGTGTCTTGTGGTTTGAGCAAAGCAAGGTAGCCAGGGAGAGAGGAAGAGAAAGCTGAAAGAAGGATGTCTCTGGAGGGATGTGCATGATGGAAAGGAGGGTGACCTCTCTTCTCAACTGACTTCCAAGAAGTGTTAAGAGGGAAGGCAGGGAAAGCAATCTTTATATTCTTGGTTAGTTTTATGTGCACCTGTACATCAACTTTACAATTTAGAGACTTTCCAGGCAGCATTCTGAAAGCCAAACTATCCTTGTACTGCCTTTGTTTTTTCCCTTCTCTTATACATGCCGCCCACTTCTCTGTATCATGCTACTGGATCTGCAAGAGAAGGACTCTTCCCAGCTGGACAAACCTGCTATCTGGCTGCTGCTGTTATCCCAGATGAGTGGGAAGGCAGGAGTGGGAGGAAAGAAGGATTTTGATGGCAGAGAAGAGAACAAGTGGCAGGGAGAGAAAGAAAAAAAGCCCTGCATCTGGAAGATGAGAAAGGACCGAAAAGGTACAGCCACATGAAGAGAGTATTTTGTCTTCAGCAATGTTTGCCACAGCACATATTTGCTGAGTATAATGGAGAGGAAATATCTGAGCAGTGTTACAAACACATCTCCCAGTCCTGGTTATACACACCAATAAATGGCTCAGGTTTCACTCCTGGGGATTATTACTGTATCACCACAACCTTGAACTATATTTATAGTCTTGTAAGCTGTGGAATTGCAGACCTGCTTCTTGTTTTTTCCTGGTGGCAGGCAGCATGGCCTGGAGGGATGACCACAGCTGAGAGTGTCAGTGGAGGAGCTTGGAGTTCAGCCATTTGCTCTCTGTGTGGCACTGAGCAAGTCTCTGCCTCTCTGTGCCTCAGTTTCCCCACAAATGATAGCAGGAAGGGTTGTTATCCCCAAGGCAATCATAAGCACTTTATGAGAGCTTCTTGTACCTTTAGTGTTGAGGGTGCTCTCAATAGCACTGTTAATATCATTAATGAAGATATTAAACTACACTGGGCCCAGCACTGACCCCTGAGGGGCACCACTTGTCACTGTTTTCCATCTGGACTTAAAGCCATTGACCACTGCCCTCTGGACACGATCATCTAGCCAGTTCCTTACCCACTGAACAGTCTACCCATCAAACCTCTATCTCTCCAATTTAGAGAGAAGGATGTTACAGGGTTCTCTGTCAAAGGCCTTGCAGAAGTCCACATAGATGACATCCACTGCTTTTCCCTGGTTGACTGATGTAGTCTCTTTGTTGTAGAAAGCCACTAGGTTGGTCAGGCAGGATTTGTCCCTGGTAAAGCTGTGCTTGCTGTCCTGGATCACCTCCTTGTCCTCCATGTGCCTTAGCATGTCTTCTAGGAGGATCTGTTCCATGATCTTCCCAGGCAGAGATGAGGCTGATAGGTCAATAATTCCCAGAGTCCTCCTTTCTACCCTTTTTAAATATGGGCATAACATGTCCCTTCTTCCAGTCACCAGGGACTTGACCTGACTGCCATGACTTTTCAAATATCATGGACAGTGGTTTGGCAACTACATCCGCCAGTTCCTTCAGGACTCTGGAATGTATCTCATCAGGTCCCATGGATTTGTGTATCTTCAGGTTCCTCAGATGGCCACGAACATTATCTTCACTTGTAGTGGGTGGAACTTTTTCTCTCTGGTCTGCATCTTGTGGGCCATCAACATGAGAGTTGTGAGGAGAGGGGCTGACAATGAAGACTGAAGCAAAAAAGTTATTGAGAACCTCAGCCTTCTCCTTGTCTGTTGTTACCATTTCACCATTGTGGCTCCTCAGGGGGGTTATGCTTTCCTTAACCTTCCTTTTCTGGTTTATATACCTGTAGAAGCCCTTCTTGTTTTTCCTAACATCTCTTGCCAAGTTCAGTTCTAGCTGTGCCTTGGCCTTCCTGACCTTATCCCTGCATAACCAGGCAGCATCCCTGTACTCTTCCAAGGATATATGTCCCTCTTCCACTGTCTGTGTAGGTCCGTCTTGCCTTCAAGTTTGACCAGCATGTCTCAACTCAGCCATGCTGGTCTCTTGCCTTCCTTACCCCATTTCCTACACCAGGGGATTGAGACCTCTTGTGCCCTATGGGAAGCATCTTTAGAGATTTGCCAGCTTTCTTCTCCTCCCTTGCCCCTGAGGGCTATGCTGGTGAGTCCAGCTGCAGAGTTCACAGCTTTTTCTTTGTCTTACACAGTTTTCTCACATTTCACATGACATGACCCTCTTGCCACCATGCCTGGCCCTCTGGACAGTCTTGTTTTGCCAAGATTCATTTGAAGTCTAAGGCCTGAAAGGTCACAATGTCGCATGGTTCCAACTCCCAGACTATCCTTTCTGTCGCCAGCTCCTCACTCTCTTACAGATCTCCTCCCTCCAAATGTTAAGACTACAGAAACCTGCTCTTCCTAATGTAATTTTTATCAGGCTTGTGATGTGCAGTAGTCTTTGTGACATCTATCTCTGATGGCAACTGAAAAGTGTTGACATGATTAGATGGTTACACATGGTTGTATTTTTTTCTTAATTTTTTTTTTTTTTTTTACAAATAGCTAGATCTTTTTAAATTTTCATTCCCCTCAAAGATTCTGTCATGTCCCTAAATGTAGGTGCTGCTTAGAAGTAGAGAGGGCTTTCCTTTTTCAGCACATTCCTAGCCTCCACTGGGTAAGTCCATGTGCCAAAGATGATGTGATCCTGGCAGTCCAGTGCTGAAAGTGCGCATTGTGCTGAGGCTCTTTGCCCCTGGAGTCCTCTTTATGCACTCCATGACATGATGAAATCAGGGATTGTAACTCAGCATCTAATTATAATGATGATAACACCTTATTCTTGGTGGCTGACCAGCTCGCCTGACTGCAGCAACAGTCTTGCCTTGGAGGATGGTCTCACTTCAATCTCCAGGTCCCTGAGTCCTGTGATTACTCCAGAGGTGTAGGTCTTCTGCCATGGTCCATTCTGCCCTGCAGCTGGAGCCCCGTGGCCTCCCTCTTTCTCTGAGATCCCTGCATCAGGCATAGCCCCCTCTGGTCCATGGCACACACAGGGATCACAAAGAAAAGCTGAGTCAAATAAAATACTTTCCTCCTCCATTACCACTTGTATTTTTTAAAAAAGAGATTAGCACTTTTAGAACCAATTCCTGATTGTAATTTTTGGGGATGGGGCAGGAAAGAGGAAAGGCTGAGTCACTATTTCTGAGCATTCAGCTCTTCCATAATGCTTCATCACCAGGGATGTTAAAAGTGGTTCTGACGTATGAATGAGTTAAATTTCACCACTTCATACTCAGGCCAGGAAAACCTTTGTTGAGTTCATTCACAGATGAAATGGAGAAAACCTTTAGGTCAGAGTTTTCCAACCTGGATTCTTGTTAGATACCAAAGCTATAAAAACCCTAAATTTTAGTGGATTTAAAGTGCATTTATCCATCCTTCTATTGTCACAGTAACAAAAAATTACCTGGATTAATTTTGGATTTAAGCAGACTGCTGAATTCAGTAGCCTATTTCTGATCTGGTAACACCAGACACCTCCTCTGCCCCTGCTAGAATTATCTATGAAGGGATGAAGAGGAGGCAGCTTCGCTAAATTCTACTGAAGGGAGGGCTTCCTACAGTACATAGTAGTAGCATCCTCCCTTCTTGCCTCTCTTCTTCCCTCTTTCTTTTTTAATGTGTTCAGGACCATGGCAAAAGCCTTCAGCATTTTCACCTCCAGAGACATCTCCTGTCAGGCTGTCACTTCTTCTACTTCTCAGATCTCTTGCATTGAAGAAGCTGACTCTGTCCATGGGGATATGAGAGTTGCCATGAATTTGGAAAACAAAACAGTGACTTGGACACAGGCCAGTGGGAATCCATGTGAAACCAACCTAAGTGAAGTGAGTTACCCTGGGAACAAGAGCTGTGAGTGGAGACTCCAAGGAGCCCACAGGACTCCTTGAGCTGCCAATATGGCAAGCTGGATGTGCTAAGTTGCTGACCTTCACTGAACCATCAGGGCTGCTCACCTTGGCTGGAGCTCTCCAGAGACATGCCTCCATTTTTGCACCTCCAGATTCCCTGTCTGAACCTGCCCCTGCTCATCCAGGGGGAAGCTAAGGTACCCCACCTCAAAGACCATCAAAATAAGTGCTTGGTAGCTGCAGAGGAGTCACTTGGGGTATACAGGACCAGACACAAACCTTTTTCTGGGTGTAAGATCTCTTGCAAAGGCTGCATTCTCTTCTTTCAGAGTGTCTTGCAGGCAGTGCTACCCCAACAGGATTTTTGTGATGGTGGCAGGTTACAAGGCACTGAGTATCCTCAGGGCTCTGGGCTAAAGTCTATTTTGCCTCTCTATCCTGACTATCTGAGCAGAAAGGCTGGCTTAGCTTGTAAATGTGACTTCACAGAAACATGAAAAAAGGCAGAGATACCTTAAGCCAGTAAATGTTTCAAGATGGGGACACTTCTGGTGAACTTTTTACTTCTGTGTCTGAATGAGGCACTGTTAGCTATTTACAAAGATTGAAAATATTTCAGCTTTAGGATTAAGTGTGATGAGACCTTTCTTTCTTTCTTTCTTTCTTTCTTTCTTTCTTTCTTTCTTTCTTTCTTTCTTTCTTTCTTTCTTTCTTTCTTTCTTTCTTTTTCTTTCTTTCTTTCTTTCTTTCTTTTTCTTTCTTTCTTTCTTTCTTTCTTTTTCTTTCTTTCTTTCTTTCTTTCTTTTTCTTTCTTTCTTTCTTTCTTTCTTTTTCTTTCTTTCTTTCTTTCTTTCTTTTTCTTTCTTTCTTTCTTTCTTTCTTTTTCTTTCTTTCTTTCTTTCTTTCTTTTTCTTTCTTTCTTTCTTTCTTTCTTTTTCTTTCTTTTTCTTTCTTTTTCTTTCTTTTTCTTTCTTTCTTTCTTTCTTTCTTTCTTTCTTTCTTTCTTTCTTTCTTTCTTTCTTTCTTTCTTTCTTTCTTTCTTTCTTTCTTTCTGTCTTTCTTTTTCTTTCCTTCCTTCCTTCCTTCCTTCCTTCCTTCCTTCCTTCCTTCCTTCCTTCCTTCCTTCCTTCCTTCCTTCCCTTTCCTCCTTGCTTCCTTTCCTTTCTTCCCTCTGTCTGTCTTTATCTCTCTTTCTCTCTTGATCTCTGTCTCTCTTTTTCTCTCTCCCTCATTCTTTTCCTTTATTTTCTTTCTCTGTCTTTTTCTTCTTTCTCATTCTCTTTTTCTATTTTCTTTCTCTCTTTATCTTTCTCTGTTTTTCTCACTTCCCCTCTCTTTTTTGTAAAACAAGGCAGCCAAGAAGAAGGAAAAACTGCTGTTTCAGTAAAAAACAGCTTAATATGTTCCTAGAAGCCTATAAGCAGAGATAGAACAGGCAAAAGAGGGAGCACAAGTAACTTTTGACAGTAATAGCAGTGAGCCAGTGGAACATCTTGAAAGGGACTAGCCTAGTCTTAGGAAATTAAAAAGGCGTGTGTAGCTGTGAAATAAGCCTGAGAAAAGTGTGTATGGTTCTCAAGCAAGGCAGTCCTGCAGGAGGAAGTTTACAAGAGCTAGGAGCAGTAGTATCCGTTACTTTAATCTGGTCTTGGAAATTAGTAGTTCTAAGCATGCTGGAAGGAATTAAGACCAAACAAGGGTTTTCAGTTTAGAATCTGAGTCTTTGATGCTTTATGAAAGTAATTTGATTGCATTAAGTGGGTCCCAGGGATAGGAACCTTAGTCCATAAATATCACTGATCCACATCATTAAAAAAGCCTCTATCTGCACTTTTTTCTTTTTCTTTTTGCAGTGCTAATATTCTCTGGACATAAGAGGCCTGCAGCTGAATCAGCAGGA
>NW_009953481.1:661166-662274 GCF_000747805.2 Chaetura pelagica | reverse complement strand
GCAGCAGGAAGATTGATTTCTCTTTCTCCCTTTAAAAAGAGGGAAAGAAGGTCTCTTTGGGTCAGGGTTAAGGGCTTGGAAGGGGCCTAATGGGAAAGTTCATCTCACAGCTGCCAGCGGTACGTAGTACCAGGCTCATGGATAACAACAGGATGTGGGTTTTGAGCACTGTCAGCTCCTTCATGATATATTTCTTTTTGATTTTCTCCTTTTAAAATAATACACCAGCAAAGAACATTCCTTATTATCATAACAAAATCTCTGCTCCAGTGACTCTGAGACGTTCCTAATTGTTTTCAATCTGTCAGAAGCCTTTCTGTTTGTGTTTCTGCAACCACTCAAGAGATTGTTGTAAAGAAAACAAACAAAAAAAAAAAATGGCCTAGGCTGACTCAGGGGCTGGGTAATGGGTTACAGCACGTTCACCTCTCACTTACTGCTGCCTAGCAGGAACCAAAAGCTGAATTGGTTGGTGCTAACTCGAGTGTCAGCTTTGCAACAGCCAATTTCAAGCTTTTGCAAATACCGGAAGTCACCAAACAGACACAGTGACAGTCAGTGAGTTAAACACTGGTGATGGTAGCAGGCACAGGGAAAACACCCCATTCACCCAAGTTTAGTGATGGAAAGATGGTAAGAGTGCATTCAAGCTCTTCACACTGTCATCTTCTGAATAACAAATAGCAATGCATTTCCTACAGAGAAAAGAACATCTGATCTAACTTTTCACACTGTTTCCTGAAAAGTGAGTTCATTAATGTGAGAGCAGAAAGATTTCTGGGAAAAGTCTTGTCCTAGCTGGTTGCTCTTGAGCCTACCAGAGCAGGCGTTGCAGAGCAGACTTACACCCCCATAGCTGCATCCTCAACAGGGTGGCTACTGGTCTCGCTGCGCGACAGAGGGAGTGGAGCAGTGGGAGCAGAGGGGTTGTGGGGAAGGCAGTGTACAGGAGGCCCAGGGCCCCTTGCAGATATCTGCTGGCAGAGCTGGGGCACACGAGCCGTGGGAGGAGCGCTGAGGAATTTTCCCAGCATCATTCCCTGCATGTGTGGGTGTTGCCTCCCACCACAGAGCCGGTGTCCTGTTACAACTCCCGGTATTGCAGCAG
>NW_009953481.1:659150-661079 GCF_000747805.2 Chaetura pelagica | reverse complement strand
CAGGAATGATGGACCCCTACTCCCAGGGGACTCCTTGCTGTACCACAAGCTGTAGAACACAAGTCCTACCTTGATGAAGTGCAGTACTAAGATGGGACAAAGAGCTGTCCCATACAACAAGCAAGCTGAGTACTGAAGGCAGGATTCACATAGTCCACTAGAAATTCTCGTTAGTCGTTAAGCTCGTGCGCTAGCAGTATAGTGACCAATGGTCTGTCTGCAGACTGCACCTCTTCTTGTGCTTGATGCTAACATGCAGTGGTCTTGGTGACTGTGGCCTCTAGCCTTGGAGAAACCTGAATGCTGACCTGATAGATGTTGAAGGAAACCAGAGAAAACAGAGGGGCTGTGGATCAAGTCCACGAAGCTTTATTCAGGATTGCCCAGAAAGATGAAGTCAGGACTGTACACTGAGTTCTTCAGTCACAGCTCAGTGCTGTAACCACATGTTCCACTGGGACCGTCCTCTTGTGGCTCTCCCTGACCATCAGGGCTCCAGATGTCTCTTAGTGCAGAAGGAGCTGAAGAAGAATCAGGGTTGGTTTTGTGTGCGTAAACAAAAAAGCGGAACCACAGGAACTGTGTATTAGTATGCTTGGAAGTCACTCATCACCCTGGTATCTGGTATGCCCTGAGCTGCTGTCAGCTACTGGCACTGAGAAGTATACACAAAAACTGAAGAGCTCTGACCACCCCTGGAGAAAGGTCTGAGTGAAGAGTGGGTCAGTGCAGAGTACCCAGAGCCAAGGGCCTGAGTCAGGGCTTTGTTATGGAGGATGGGAAGAAGGGCCTGTGTCAGAAAGAGCTTATTCTGCCGGACTAGAAGTCATAGCTCGTTTTGCTCTGCCACAGACTTCCAACGTTTTAGGCACATCCTTCAGCTCTTTGGCTGCCGGTCCTTCATGTAAGATGGAGATGTTTCCTTACTCTCCTTCATCAGGAAGCTGTAAGGGATAGTGTATTTCAAATTTGCAGGGATCTCGTGGTTGCTCATGCAAAAAAAACTTCAGCTTGGAACAAACCATCTTTGGGACTCCTGCTTCTTTTCAGTACTGAGGAAGAAGCCCAAAGCGAGAGAAAACATGAGGTTCCCTTTCCCCAACACTGCACGGAGGTGTCTGGAAACTCTTCTAGCAGGACATGGTTTCCCACCTGACTAGCACCAGCGTAAGGAGTTTAGCTAAACACAAGGCAGCAGTCAGGTCCATGCTTTCCCACAGGAAGTGCTGGACACAGAGATAAGCTCCTTCACATCAACACTGAGATAACAACAAATCTCTAGCAACTAGGAATATGAAGCATGGCAACCACAGTAGCCACGGGGTATGTGGAGGGTCTGTCACATTTTTTATAAAGAAGCAGAATTACTTGCCCTCTCACCTTCCTGGGAAGGAGGAGACAGACCCTACACTAGCCTGGCTAGTCAGGAGGGTCATTGCTTCTACTCCTTGTCCTCCCTGTGTTCCTCGACTGCCTTTGCTCTCTGCAGCAGCAGGTGGAGATATGCAGCATGGCTGCAGGCAGCAAAGGAGCAAACGACCTCTAGAACAAAACAGAAAGTGTTTTCATGCAAACCTCATTAATAATGGAGGGAGAGTTGAGGAGAAGTGCTAAAACACCTTTCTTGTTGGGAACTGAGGGGACATACTGCGCTGCTGCAAAGAGGGAACATGAAAGGTGAAGCCTTTCAGAGTTTGCGTCACTCCCCTGTAAAACAAAATGTAGGCTGTTCCACAGCTACCGCAAGATTTAGCCAGGCAGTGGGATGACAGACAAATAAACAAAGAAATCCCTTGTATATTGAGATTTTTACTATCTCTGGTTTTGTTTGGGTTTTTTTGTTGGTTTTTTTTCCTTGGTGCTATTTTAGTTCAAAATCTCAAATTTTCTTTCCTACTGTTGCCTCTCCAGGTAATTCAAATTCCTGCT
>NW_009953481.1:654978-658919 GCF_000747805.2 Chaetura pelagica | reverse complement strand
CCTGCTGAAAAGATAAAACATTTGCTCAAGTTAAGTGACTGTGGCCCATGCAGCAGTGCTCAGTAAATGCCTGCCTTTTGCAGACACGCTGCCAGCAGTAGCTGTGGCTTAGCAAGCAATTAATTATTGTGGGACACTGGGCTACTGCCTGGCCCCGTGGTCCAGTTAGGTGTTTGAAAGATGCGGATAATTGTAAATAGAGAGTATATATTACTCTGCCCAGATGTCTTTGCCATGGCATGACATAAAGACCTCCTAAGATTGCGGTCCACGCGTTCTTGCTCTTTTATTCTGGCCATTAATCTCAGCAATGCATATGAAATTGATTTCCTTTTCATGACATTGTTTTCAAATGACTCTTCTGTTTTTCTTCTGCTTGGTTTTTGGCAATCTCAGTGATTTGGGAGCTACAAGGAATATAATTCAGAGCTTCTCTGAATGATTCAGTGCGAAGTCGGCAGTGCTTACTCCCTCCCGTGTTTCATTGGTCATGTGTGTGCTGAGGAGGCTGCAAAGACCAGGAGCATCAGGGTGGTAAAAGTCAATTGAAGAATGAAAGTAATACTCCTGAATTATCAGCAATTAGATCCTTCAGAGCTTACAGAAGTAGAACCAAGAGCACAAGTTCCATGCTAAACCTTCTAGACCTTTGAGGTGGTGTTTGTTGGTTTTTTTACTACAAAATCCAGGATATCCCAGAAAAGTCAATTGCTTTCACACACACTGCACTTCTGAACAGCAAAGTTCCCAAATAATAAAACTCCCCCAACAGCTCTCCCTTAGGCTGTGAACAGCAAGCTTACATGCAGGGAGGGGGAAAAATGCAGCCACATTCCTTTCACACTCCCACTCGCCTCTGAGGTTCTTCCACTTCCTTCCTATGGCTTTTTTTAGAACTGTAGTGTTTTTCTCACGTCCGGCAACAAAGGATGTTTTGTGCTGCTGCCGAGGTTGTTGGTTTCTTTTTTTTCCTTTTTTTTTTTTACTTCAGATGCAGCTATCATGTTTGAAAATATTGCTCTTGTTTGTGTGGGTTCCTTACAAGTGTGATCAAATGCTGGGAATTTGGTTGGTTGGTTAGATAGTTCTACCAGATTCAACATTTGTATTTTCTTGTAACCCTCTTATTTACTTGTGAAAACCACTGTGCTGAAGCCCTAAAGGTAAAACAAAATTCAGGAGCTTGCAGAAATTTCTTTGTCCTGTTACTGAATAAGAAATGGAATAATTCCAGAATTACCGTGGTGCAGCTAGGAGCAAAGCATGGTGCATAAATTGCTTCATAAAATGTATAGCTCATAAACCCCAAAAATTTCTTGTGGTATTTCCAGTAAAAAATCCAATAAGGGGACAAGGAAGAGCTGATCAGTAACAGAATCATAGTCTACAGCCCCTAGAGTCAGCTCTCCCATTTTATGGTAGTTTAACATCATGAAAACAGAGTGGATAAATGCATCCAGGATTAAACCTTTGGGGCTTGACATATTATTTTCCCCAATCACTATAGCTGGGTGTTTGTCACAGTGATGGATTGACTGTGGTCACACACATTGACATTATTCACTTTGAGAAGTGAAAATCCAAAAATCGGCCCTTGCTGTGTCAGGGAACCTGGATATTGGATATTCAGGCATTCAGTGTTTCCAATTTATTATAATCTGTAGGCAGCTAGACAAGGTGGGAGGAAAGCCCATAGACAGCCTGGAATTATATCATAAATCTCCAAAAGCCCTAATATAATCTTTAAGTCTACCTTCAGTTCCTTGGACAGGGAGAATGAGTGATACAGTGAGCCTGACTTTGACCTTTTGCTCTGCAGTGCTTCACAGGTATTATTACACTGTTGGCTTTGGCTTCTGCAGGAGTCAGTGCATAAGCATCTTAGAAAGGAAGTATTCAGCTCAGTGAAAAAATGTAAGGACTGCTATCTCAATTCCTGCTTCATCTTAATAGTCAGGGAGAAGCAAAAAGAAAAGAAGAGACTGTGATTCTCCCTTGACTGGTGTGGGCATCCCCCCTGGTTTGTGCAGTTGGGGGTAGAGTGGGGTATGGCACACTGTCACGCTACAGACATCCTTTATAGTTAAGAAATATGCATAAACATCTTTGCTGGGTGTTCTTCCAGATTTCAGAGCAATACTAGCCCTATAAAATATTGTCAGCAAAATTCAGGAGCCTGCTGGAACTCTTACAAAAGGAGTTCTGATTAAAAAAAACAATTTGATTGTTACTTTTGTGGCATGTCTGGCTTCTGATCACTGCTGCTATGTTTCCCAGAAAAGAAGGAAGAATTCTCCCTTATTATACTGCAAAAGCCTTGTGGGAGCCTTGGAGCCTGCTCTTGTTGGTGTGAGCCCTTGGGTGTGCTTTGGGGAATCATCACATTAGGCACAAAAATGGGGGGTACTTGTGCAGACCCTGAGTGTCCCTGTGACTTCCCAGCAGCTTGACGGTGACTTTATTGCCTGCCTTCCCCTTAAAGTGAGACTGAGTGAAGGGAGAAACATCTATGCTGGATGGGTTGAGACATCCCCTTCGTCTTACCTTCCCTTCAAAAGTCTAGCTCCAGGAATTTGTGCTGCAGTGCCATTCATCCCCCCTTTTCTGCTAGATTTTTCCTCCCCTGCCTCCCAGAAAGCAACATGTACCCGAGCCACAGGCATCCCTGCAGCCCAGGGCTCAGACAAACACAGGGAGGCTGCTTCACACTAAGATGACAGGCAGTGAAGTGGGAAGCCCAAGGCACGTTTACTTGTTTTCTCCAGCCGGTTCTGCTACAAGGGCTGTTAATCCAACTGAGTCAAACACCCAGGGTGGCAATATCTTAAACAACCACAGCTGTTTACCAAAAGCAAGTCAGTCTTCCATGGGGTTTGGCTAACATGAGCTAGCAAACCTGATTTAACCTCAACCTTTTCCTTGGTGTAGGTGCAGCCAATTTGCAGCCACTTCCAGAAACACATTTTAGCTAAGGAGCAGCTGGGTGAGGATACCACCAGCTGAAAGGTGGTGTCAGATGGATGTCCAAGGTGAAACCTAGCTGGTACTGCAGAACCTTTCCAGCAGAAGCTGTTTTGGTCACTGTAATGGGGTGTGCCATAATGCACTGGTGAAGAGTCCTGGCCAGCCTTTCTGTGACTGGAACAGAGTGAGATCCCTGATGGTTTCTAACCCAGCAAGTACCATGGCTTGTGCCAACCCCACACCTCAAAAGGAGGAGGTGGTACCTGGTGGCCATAGCCGGTGTGCTGCGGTGCAGCAGTGCAGCAAGGTCAGTATGCATCCAGACAGAGAAACTCACCATTGTCAGGGCAGCCTAGGAAAACAGCCTGTCTACTGTCAACTCACTTCAAAAGTCAAGATAAATCAAACAAAATTGGTAAAACTTGTTAGTTTTAATTTACAGGACATAAACACCCATAACTACTGGCCCAGGTAGCTCAATAAAGAGCAGCAGAGAGGGAGATGCTGTGAAGGCTTTACCTTCCTTCTGCACTGCACCACAGCCTTCAGCCACTGCAGGCATCAGGCTCCAAGGTCACACCAGCAGCCTGGCCTCACTGCTACTGTTGCTTTAATGTTGCTGGCTTGCATTTATTTCCATCCTATTAGAAAAAAATACAACTCTAACATCCATCCCTAGAGGCAGCTGCAAACCTGTTACAGCAAAGGTGTTGCTGCCCCTGACACCAGCTAGGACCTGTTCTGCTTTCCCACCACTGCGACATCTCCCAGATCAGGAGGGTGATGCCTTCACAGCCATTAAGTGGAGTCTAACACAAAAGAAATGCACCTACTTTGCCCCTTCCAGTACACATGATTTATGAGCAGGAAGGATCCACTCTTCAAGACTGGCAAGCGCGGTGGGGCAGAGCTCCGCTAGCCCAACCAGGGCAGCGCCCAGGGCTGTGGCATTTGGTCCTGTCCCTAAAGCTGCAGGG
>NW_009953481.1:643001-654816 GCF_000747805.2 Chaetura pelagica | reverse complement strand
GAAAGAGAGACTGAAGCTTTGTGAGACTTTGCAAATAATCTTCATGGAAGCCCAGAGGCGCTGTGCTCAGCAGAGAAATGCAGCCCCTAGATTTACTCTACAAATCTCAACCAACCTCTGGATAAATTTCAGCTGAAAACTGGCTCTTTCATGCCTGCGATAACTGCACTTGACAGCCAGCCAGACACTTTCACATTTAAAAATAAAAAAGCAATTAATTATTGGAGTCGATATAAGCTGGGAGCTGGCACTGCAGCAGAGCAGTGTCTGTAGTGGTCTCACTGGTCTAAAGCCATAGTGGCTTTAGAGCTCATGCTCCATCAGCCTAGGGGAACCTCCCAGTTTTTGGGATGCAAAGCTGCTCAGACATGGGCACAAAGCTGATTCGTGCCCCATGGCAATGGGGTCAATAGGCAGCAAAAAGTGAAGGCAGTCTTTGAAACCTCCCCTAGGAGCTTGATGGAGCCAGTCCTACTTTGCAAAATGCAGCTTAGCTCACTGTCTGGGCAAACTCAAGCTGAAATGCTCGCATGTCTCCAGTTTACTCTTGCTCACTGGTTTACTCTTCTCTAGTAGTTGTGTGCTGCAGTGCTGATGTGTGAGTGACAAGCCTTGAAGGGAAAGACACCAGCAGTCAGGTTACTAAGCAAGTCCTGAGATGCCAAGCCTCTGACTTCTCTTTCCCATAGCTGGATAGTCTGGTTCGGTATGGGGTGAAGCATCTTACACCAAAGTCAGGCTTATCTTTTTCTATCTCTGTTTACCTGGGATAGACCATGGTGTGAGGTGGTGATGGGACTTTGGGACTCCTGACTAGATTGTACATGGGGTCTTGGTAGCATTTGACTTTTGGTTGGCACCGACTCCTAAGAACAGGAGTGAATGCCCCAGAAGGAAGCTTTCCTCATCCTCCAGGAAAATCTAGCTGTTGTTTTTTTTCTATAAAGCCCAGTTCTTGCTACTTCCTAGCTACTAACTGTCCTCTTGGATTAGCAACTTGGTGAGGTAATGGAAGTCAGCTGCCCTAGACGCTTCATTTTCTGCTGCAAGATACTTGCACATGACTGAGCCCACTGATGTTTGGTGAGCCTAAACTGAGGGGAGAAATGAAAGGAGAAGCAGGTCCTGAGCTAGAGGAGACTGTGGTTAGGAAACTGGGGTGGTGCTGCGATGTGAGCTGAGGAGAGACCTTTGAAGTGCAGTCTTTGGGCAGCTGCCTGGGCCCAAAGCAAACACTGCACAGGACTTCCACTTTGCTAACGATAATGAAAGCAGTTCCTGGAATGATTTGCTTGTCCTGACAGCAGCACAGTTTGGTTGAAATATGTGCAAATTAAAAAAAAAAAAAAAAAAAAAAAAAAAAAAAAAAAAAGAATAAAAGAGGAACTTGTCAGAGAGGCCCTTTCCTTGGGCCGGCTGTTCTCACAGCCTCCTTTCCCTGTCCAAACTGGTAATTCACAGTAAAACCACGATGCAAGCACACGGTGGCTGCTCTTTCAACATGATCAAAGGAATAATTATACACAGTGGAATTCTCCAAACACAAAAATTGCGTGTGATCCTCCCGGCATGAGGAACTGGCTGTGTGTCTGCAGAAAGCTCCCATTTGCTCCACAGACAGTCTGCCTCAGGTTGCAGCCAGGGACAGGCCCTGCCTGCTGCCACGGAGCTTTTTCTCAGCTGCCTTCCACCTTGCATGCTTGCTCGCTGCTTTTGGGCCAGCCAAGTGGCAGATGGATGCAGATATCCTTTATTTCTGTGTGTACAGGGGATGAAGGGGAGGTTTCCCTAAAAAGTGACCACTGCTATCTTACTTTATCCTGGAATGGAAACTTTATTTATAGGATCAACAGAAGCAACAGGCACTCTGCGCCCTAGCAACAGCAAAGTGAGCTCCACGGTTCCTGATGGGAAATATTGCAAGGTGCTGTGCTTCAGCTGCAGATTTTGTTCATGGTTTTCCCCTCTCCACTTTTCCCATTTCTTGAGGGAGCTGTGCATCAGAAATCCAGCCCTTTTTTTCTCCCGCTGTACATGTTTCTCTTCCTTCTCCTCGGCAGTCAATGTAGCATGGTGCCTCTGAGGAAGGGCACTGCAAAGCTCTGTGAGCTGTAGGCCAGGGACTGTGTCAGGTTGTGGGAACACATGGTGGGGGGAACCCTCCTAGAAGTGCAAAAAGTTTTGCTGGTGGCTTGAAGTCAGTGGGGCAGTTATGGGCCACCTGAGTGTTTGAGCAGTATGAGTGAGTTGAAAGTCACTGAGCTCTTTGACTCCCAACGCTTTTCTACCACATGCCTGGCTGCCATCCAAGTCCAAAGCCTCAATGCTACAGGATTAATGCTGGGAGATCCAGCTGTTGCACACCGATCTACCTGCATCTGCTCTCCCCAGACCACACAAGTTCAGGTCGTAGGAAATCCCTGGAGCTGCTCACGTTTGCACCATTGATAAAGCTCTCCTGAAGTCCCTGCCAGAGTGCATGCTTGCAAGGCAGCAGTGCAGATGGTAGGCCAGTCTGCACCTTATCGAATATATGCATCCTCTCTCATCTAAACTATTCCTGGCACAACCCCTGACTTTTCATTCAGGCACTTAGGATGAGCATCTGGGGCCAAGATTGGTGATGTAATTGATGTATAATGATGTAGAGTTTTGAAGTGGTCTTGAACTCCATCAAGACCCTCTCTGCACCTTTCTAAATGGAGTTTCAATTTGTCAATGTGCATTGTTGCCCCTTTCCATTCATTTTATTTCCTCCCTTCATTCAGTCATTCCTTAAACTAGTCACCAGGTCAGATGGGTACTGTTAAGATGCTGTCGACTGCTTGGTGATCCACACTAGATCATCTTAATCAGTTTTTCATATCTCTTTCCACATGTGGCTGTAGATTATCTGGGTTGGTTTTGTTAATACGAGACAGATGGGAATTTGGGTGTCAAGTTGTCATTCTGAAGCGTAGGAGCTTTGTAGCTTTTTAAAAAATGCATTATATTAAAGAACATGTAAAACAAAATTAGTTTCTGGCATTTAACAGTTAATGAGGCAAAATAGATGCTCACCAGAGACCAGTGGGGATAATTCTTTAATCTGAGTAGTCACCAGTGAGCTCCAGGCTGACATAATCACATCTGGTCCAAAAGGCCAGACTCTTGCATGCTCTGAATATCCCATTTTTGCCCTGGCACTGCACAGCTCTCAGTTATTTTGCCTGTGTCTATTAGTTGAGCCTTCAAAATCAAAAGCAAGAGGGGTTTCTTGGAGTAAGGAATACACAATTGTAAAATGAGCCACAGGACTTTTACACATGGCTGAAGAACTGTACTGGGTCTGAAAAGGGTATGTCAAGTCCAGAATCATGTCCTAGTTCTGGACAGAAATGGATGCCATAGGAAAAATGTATGAAAATAGGTAAACATGGCACAGTCCTTTTCCTGATGCAATCACAAGGCTGGGAGTTCCTCAGCCCAAGGTACTATCTGTGTTCAGTAATTCCAATGGACTTTCCCTCCACAAGTTTTTCTAACTGGTGTTTGAACTTTAATTTGCAATGGATGGAAAACTGCTTATGTCAGTTTGTCTGAAACCTGCTGCCTAATAATTGCATTTAATGTCTTTTTTTTTTTTTTTTTCAGGGGGGGGTGTGGAAGGGAAGAAAGAGGGGTGGGACCTCAGCAGATCACAGGTGCCTGAGTGTGAGGCTCTCATTCTTCACCTCACTCAATCACTGCATGGCTCAGCTTCCTGCCCTCTGCCCTGAGAGCATCTGGTGAACTGTGACCTTCTCACCAGCAGCACCCAGAAGGCAAAGGCCCCATGCAAAACCTGTTACTGCAGCTCGACAGGTTAATGGGCAGCAACACCAGCTTTCATCTTGCTCCATCCTGTCTCTTACTGCTTAAAGTAAAATTGATATTGTCTGGGATTTTTAATATGCATGCATTTGCACTCAATCAGGTGCTCCACACCCCTTGGAGGCCAAAAAATGCAGAGAGCAGGAAAACTGGATGCTTGAGAAGTGTCCCCACTTGGATCAACTGGAATAGAAAGTTACTGCAGATCTTAAATAGCTGGTTTTCAGATGACCTCCAAAGACCTATTAAAATTCACTACCACTGTTGCATGGGCCACCACAGAAATCTTAATGTGGCCATGTAGGGATGTGCAGCAGAAGCTCTGACAGCAACTGTCTGCTTATTTACTTACAGAAAATAATTTATGTTCCTACATTCACTGTCAGCTCCATTTTTTTCTTTTTGATTTGTGCTCCTGGAATACTTTTTTTCTCATCAACTAGTAGCAGCTGCCCTTCTGAATTAGACCCCAAGGTTGAATATTCAATGTTATGTAGTGTCTTGATGCGTCTTTACTTAAACTGTCCTGCTTCTTTTTGTAGAAGGATGCACTCTACCCCCAGGTTTCATACTGTGTGCAAGGGATGCTTGTAAACCCAGTTTAATCTAGCAAAGCACTTCTAGTCTGGGCACATCTGGCAAAGCTGTATGGGTATTAGAAAACTTCTTTCCACAAGCAAAACAAATTCTACCAGTAGAAGTGTGAATTTGTCACTGTAACTGGGACTATATCAGAAATGGCAGGATTGGAGCTCTTATTTCCCATGATCTGGAAAAGAGGGTGGATAGAAAGATGGCAATGTTTTCTACTGACAGTAAGCTATTAAGGGTAATAAGAATGGAAGTTGACTGCAAAGACTTGCAGAAGGCACTTGTTATAGTTAGGATTGAGGCAATAAAAGAGCAGACAAGATTAGTTTAGATAAATGTGAAGTGTTGTACATGGGAAAAAACTGTAACTGTGTATGCCAGCTGATGGACTGTGAGTTATCCATGTCTGTTTAGGAATGAGATCCCAGAATTGTAATGGTTCTGTGAAAATAGCAGCTTGTTTCTTGATAGCAGTGCAAAACAAATCAAACATCAGGAGCTGTTATGAAAAAAGAGGAAAAGCAGAGCCTATTAAAAAGGTACTGAGGCTACAAGGATAACTCAAAGTATATGACAATTTCTAGTTGTCTTGGACTCCCTTGTCAGAAAAAGGAATTAAGTGAGAGGATACAACAGAGGTGCTGACAAACAAGCAAGCTCTCCAGAAAGTCAGTAGGGAACAACTGACTGTTTTTTGGTACAAGCCCTATGAGACATCCCATATGACAAAGTGGTTCTGGGCTCCAGAGAGGCAGAGGGAGCAGTCACAGTTAAATTGTGGAACTATTGCTGCATCATGACTCTGTATGTACTAAAGATTTGCAAGATAAAAAGCAATTAAACATATCTCAGGAAGAAAATTCCATTGACAACTACAATATGCAAACACTCCAACTGTGTCTCAGCAGATTCCTAAGATACAGTCAGCTGGCAATTGATGGAAAATACAGAGGGTTTATTCCTATGTATTTAACCCATTACCATCCTCTTTGCTTGTACCTGCTGTCAGCCCAAGCTGGAGACAGGGCACTGGGACAGGCTGACCTACTGCAGGAGTTTGAGATAATCTAATATCAGTTTTATTCAGATATAACACTGGAATAATGAGAGGAAGCTGTGTCGTAGTTCAAAGAACTACGTAGAATTAATGTAAAAGTGAGGTTCTCCTGCAAGAAAAGTAATCTGTACTTCAAAACTTATTACAATAAAATAAAAAAAAATAATTAAAAAGCATGTAGTAGAAAATTGGAAATGAAAAAGAATAATCATTTGAGCACAACTCTTAGGCTTCCTTCCCTGCAGAGTTTGCTGCATATTGTTGCTGGGCAATGGATTGTCAAGCTTAGAGGCAAACACCCAGAACATTCAGAAGAACTGCAGAAAGTAGATAATTAATTATTAAGAAGCAATTAGCAAATAAAGCAGTTTACTTCAAAGTAGGCATTTAAAGTTTCACTGGAAGACTGGTGCTCTTCCCTGTAGAAGTTTGTGAAGAAATGTGGAGTTGCTGATAGTGCCAAACATGCACGTTAACATCAGCGTGTTGATTCTGGATTTGTGAGACATTTAAGGACAGCGGGAGGGGGCTGCACAGCTGATATGCATCACTTGCACAAATGGCTCACTAAATAGCCTTGATCCAAGGTACCACAGAGTCGTCATTGCAATTACTGGCTCTGGAAATGGAAAGCTAGGAGAGCTCTCTCCTAGCCTGGCCATCTGGCCAGGCACAGCCACAGCACTTTGGTGCTGATGAGGAAGGACCAGTGACACTTCCTGCAAGCCTGTGCTCATCCCAGCAGCAGCACTCAAACGGGAGAGTGAGCATGTTGGAGAAACTCTTCTTCCCTCGCACTCTGGATGGCTGCTTGGCCTCCTCAGGGAGGAAGCGGCTTCCATTTAAGGAGCTGGAGAGGTTCTTGGCAAGGACTGCAGCAGAGCATCCCAAACTCTGGGTCCTGTTGGCAGAAGGGCTGGGGGCAGCTTGAGCTCGTGCTTTGGAAATGCCTTCTTTTGTCAGCTTGAGATTTTCCAGAATTTCAAAGCGGAAAGAAAGAGAGGAGTACGAGGAAGCTATTAAAGATATGTAAAATAAACTTGGAAGTGGGGAGAAAAGCGTGTTTCATTGAGAAACCACGCACTTTATTTGAGGGAAGGATCAGTGAACGCTTATTATTTTAACAAAGACTTTTTCTGTCGTGAACAAGAGAAGCAGATGTTTAAAAGACGGACAGGAAGCGGCTGTGACAAATGAAAGGATTTTTGATTGAATTCATGAGCTGTGTTTCCTGCCAGTAATTCATTCAGCTGTAGGCTAGATCAAAACATAATATTATGGTTTAATCAGCATGCGTCTTAACACGAAGCCAGAATATACAAGCTCTTGGTGTTACAGGTAAAAAGCCATTAGTACAGTTAGCTCAGAGGCTTCTTTTTCATTCATTGTTCATTCTTTTTCTCTTAAGCAAATATGTTGTCTATCAGCAAACACCTGAGAACTCCTAGAGAGCTGTGTTCTGGAGTTTGCACAAGCAGGTGTAGAAAGGGTAAAGCACTTTCGTGGCATGGCAGATGAAATAGGCTGCCTAAAAGTACAATCTGACTTCTGTTGCAGGCTGAGAAAACTCAGCTTCCTACCAACTCCAGGGAGCATTAGATCAAGCTGGTTATCCTTGGGGAAAAAAAAAATAAAAATAAAAATAAAAAAATAAATAAATAAAGCCTGGCATAAGGATTTTTGTGGTTGTTTTTTTTTCTCAACATATTTCTGAAAAAGCAGTGTGTGTGTGTGCGCATACAGGCGTGTGCACACGTGTGTTAATTTTGATGTTTTCTGCTTCTCTTTCTTCCTCCTAATGAATTCTATTTGTTTACAGCCTCAAGGAAAGCTTGTCACTAGAAATTTCCTTTTGAGTTTTCAGCTCATGATTTCACAACCCCAGAGCCATTGCGACACAGTGATAAACAAGCTGAGGGAGGCAACTCTGGAGAATTGAGGCTTCTCTTTTTCACCGTTTACTTAAGTAAATAGTTACCAAATGTGCCGAGAGATAAAGAATGTTATCCCTAGCTATAATGAGTATTAGCAAAAGTGGATTTTTTTCCTTGTCATAAAAACTTTCAGTAGGCACCAGAAAAGTTTTGAACAGTTTATCCTTACACCACTTTTAGTCAGAAATAGTCAGATGCTGGGCTGTAGTCCTGGGACACAACACCAGGCTGTAGGCTGTATGGGAGCAGGGGAAATAGAAAAGAGGGGTTGCAAAAGCTGCCTAAAGCTCAGAGTCACAGTCCTGGATTTGCATTTCCCAGAGCAAATGCAGGACCTGGCTGAAGCCAAGAAATTATAACCAGGATATCACAGAATCACAAAATCCTAGGGATTGGAAGGGACCTTGAAAGATCATCCAGTCCAACCCTCCTGCCAGAGCAGGATCACCTAGAGTACATCACACAGGAACTTGTCCAGGTGGGTTTTGAATGTCTCCAGCAAAGGAGACTCCACAACCTCTCTGGGCAGCCTGTTCCTGTGCTCTGTCACTCTCACAGTAAAGAAGTTTTTTTCTGATCTTTACGTGGAAACTTCTATGTTCCAGTTTGCGCACACTGCCCCTAGTCCTATCACTGGACATCACTGAAAAAAGCCTGGCTCCATCCTCCTGACACTGCCCTGAACGTATTTGTAAACATTGATGAGGTCTCCCCTCAGTCTCCTCTTCTCCAAGCTCAAGAGACCCAGCTCCCTCAGCCTTTCCTCATAAGAGAGATGTTCCACTCCCTTCATCATCTTTGTGGCCCTGCACTGGACTCTTTCAAGCAGTTCCCTGTCCTTCTTGAACTGAGGGGCCCAGAACTGGACACAATATTCCAGATGCAGCCGCACCAATGCAGAATAGAGGGGGAGGAGAACCTCTCTTGACCTACTAACCACACCCTTTCTAACACACCCCAGGATGCCATTGGCCTTCTTGGCCAGGTCATTCTCCTGTCCACCAAGACCCCCAGGTTCTTTCTCCTACACTGCTCTCCTGCATGTCAGCCCCCAACTTGTACTGGTACATGGGGTTGTTCTTCCCCAGATGATATGCCCCATACACAAATACTGGCTGCCCTCCATCCACCTTGGTCAGGCTTTTGTGGAGGAATGAGGACACTGAGGCACCCTCGGACAGGCTTCCTCCTCTACAGGGGTGCAGTCAGCATGGCCCAAGTGTCTCCTGTACAGGTCTTGATCCTTAGATTAAACACAGTATCTGTGGATCTGCTGTGATTACCATGTAGACTTTCTCTGCTGCTTTTAATCTATTGTAAAGTTTCTATGGGTGATTCTCTCATCTATAAATGTATCTGTGGAAGCCTTGCAGTCATAATTTCCAGGTGCTCTGGGATAATGAGGATAAAGGCTGCTTTCAGGAGGTTGGGATGAAGTTCTATGGCACAGACTTGAGTTGCTGCGAGAAAAATGTACAGCTATGGATCAACCAAAATTTTTTACCAATACTTGTGAAATTTAGCAAGTGGTTTTGGTGATGACAGAGCAGGCTTATCTTGACATTTTCACTAGAAAAGAATATTTTGTTTTGAAATTTCTCTCATGTTTGTAATAATAAAGAAAAGTAAGAAAGAAAAATCCTTCTAGAGAAAGAAAAATATTTCAATTTAAGTTAAAGGAAGATTTTTCATAAATCACAGAATATTTGGAGTTGGAAGGGACCTTAAAGATCATTGAGTTCCAACTCCCCTGCATGGGCAGGGACACCTCCCACTAGAACAGGCTGCTCAGAGCCCCATCCAACCTGCCCTTGCACACCTCCAGGGATGGAGCCCCCAGTTTTTCCATTAAATCCAAATTGAGTAGAATGTTGCACTTCTTTGAGGGAGGAAAAAAAGGAGCTTTGGGCCATCAGACAAAAAAAAAAGGCTGTCTAAGGAGTAATAATAATAAAAAAAACTGCCTATTTTTGTTTAGTTGGGTGGGCAGTATAGTTACTGATATGAGGAAACACATCAGATGTGGAGTGCCAAATCCCTCACTTACGTGGAGAAGACACGTAACACATTTGAAGACTCACACACTAGACCTGCTGATACGTGGAAACTTCTATGTTCCAGTTTGCGCACACTGCCCCTAGTCCTATCACTGGACATCACTGAAAAAAGCCTGGCTCCATCCTCCTGACACTGCCCTGAACGTATTTGTAAACATTGATGAGGTCTCCCCTCAGTCTCCTCTTCTCCAAGCTCAAGAGACCCAGCTCCCTCAGCCTTTCCTCATAAGAGAGATGTTCCACTCCCTTCATCATCTTTGTGGCCCTGCACTGGACTCTTTCAAGCAGTTCCCTGTCCTTCTTGAACTGAGGGGCCCAGAACTGGACACAATATTCCAGATGCAGCCGCACCAATGCAGAATAGAGGGGGAGGAGAACCTCTCTTGACCTACTAACCACACCCTTTCTAACACACCCCAGGATGCCATTGGCCTTCTTGGCCAGGTCATTCTCCTGTCCACCAAGACCCCCAGGTTCTTTCTCCTACACTGCTCTCCTGCATGTCAGCCCCCAACTTGTACTGGTACATGGGGTTGTTCTTCCCCAGATGATATGCCCCATACACAAATACTGGCTGCCCTCCATCCACCTTGGTCAGGCTTTTGTGGAGGAATGAGGACACTGAGGCACCCTCGGACAGGCTTCCTCCTCTACAGGGGTGCAGTCAGCATGGCCCAAGTGTCTCCTGTACAGGTCTTGATCCTTAGATTAAACACAGTATCTGTGGATCTGCTGTGATTACCATGTAGACTTTCTCTGCTGCTTTTAATCTATTGTAAAGTTTCTATGGGTGATTCTCTCATCTATAAATGTATCTGTGGAAGCCTTGCAGTCATAATTTCCAGGTGCTCTGGGATAATGAGGATAAAGGCTGCTTTCAGGAGGTTGGGATGAAGTTCTATGGCACAGACTTGAGTTGCTGCGAGAAAAATGTACAGCTATGGATCAACCAAAATTTTTTACCAATACTTGTGAAATTTAGCAAGTGGTTTTGGTGATGACAGAGCAGGCTTATCTTGACATTTTCACTAGAAAAGAATATTTTGTTTTGAAATTTCTCTCATGTTTGTAATAATAAAGAAAAGTAAGAAAGAAAAATCCTTCTAGAGAAAGAAAAATATTTCAATTTAAGTTAAAGGAAGATTTTTCATAAATCACAGAATATTTGGAGTTGGAAGGGACCTTAAAGATCATTGAGTTCCAACTCCCCTGCATGGGCAGGGACACCTCCCACTAGAACAGGCTGCTCAGAGCCCCATCCAACCTGCCCTTGCACACCTCCAGGGATGGAGCCCCCAGTTTTTCCATTAAATCCAAATTGAGTAGAATGTTGCACTTCTTTGAGGGAGGAAAAAAAGGAGCTTTGGGCCATCAGACAAAAAAAAAAGGCTGTCTAAGGAGTAATAATAATAAAAAAAACTGCCTATTTTTGTTTAGTTGGGTGGGCAGTATAGTTACTGATATGAGGAAACACATCAGATGTGGAGTGCCAAATACCTCACTTACGTGGAGAAGACACGTAACACATTTGAAGACTCACACACTAGACCTGCTGAGCTAAGGAATAAAGACAGGGAAACTAAATGTACCTTTCCTTCCTTTAGTAATAGAAAACAAAGGAGCTACCTCATCTGTTTGGCACACAACCTGATCTCACATCAGAGCAGCTAAAGAAGGAGTGGTGGGATATGCTGCCAGCCAGCTGTTTGAGGCAACTCAAGTCATAGAATCATAACATGGTTTGGGTTGGAAAGGACCTTTAAAGGTCCTCTAGTCCAACCTCCTTGCAATGAGCAGGAATATCTTCCACTAGACCAGGTTGCTCAGAGCCCCATCGAACCTGACCTTTAATGTTTCAGGGATGGGGCATCTACAACCTCCCTGAGCAACCAGTTCCAGTGTTTCACCACCCTCATCATAAAAACTTTCTTCCTTATAAGTAGAGGTTTCAAAATGGTTTGAGTTTTCTGGTGTTCTACCCAAGGCACAGCGTGCACTAATCCTCTCTGTGGTGGCTGAGCAGGAGGCTCCGCAGGTCCTCTTGTTCCATAGTGCATCTTCACTGCCAGAATTGTGCCCAGTAAGTGGCAGTTCCTGGTTAAACAGTATAATCATTAAATGTCAGCTACTGCTTGCAGTTTAATTGCTTTTGAATTTTAGCAAGCAGCTCCTCATTCATAGCAAATTGGTATTTCATACATTCAAGATTGTGCTATTAACTGCACAATAGAGAGGCTGGTTTTCTGTAAATATTGAGATTTGGTAATTATAACCCAACAGTTATTAACACTCCATGGCAGATAAATGCTTCAGCTGCTGAATGC
>NW_009953481.1:635479-642807 GCF_000747805.2 Chaetura pelagica | reverse complement strand
AGAGTGTCTTATCAGTGAGTGGAGGAAGGCTCTAGCTGCCATACTCCATTAACACTACATTAATGAGCCAAGAGCCCACGCACCACAATGAAAACATACCCTGAAGTGTAGCAGATGGGCTCAGAAGCCAAAGCCACACAATGGGGAAACCTCAGAAATCATAACTAAATTCAATAGAAAACAAAAGCTGGGCAGTTTGGTCTTCCTTGTAGTAAATTTCCTTGAGTAACAGACATTCCTGGATCTTAGTGGGTGAAATTTTGGATTTTCCATTGACTTCAGGAGGACCCAGGTCTCATCTGGTTGCGGGCAGTCTGTCAAAACCCATCTGTAAACCGCTGCTGATCGCCTGTTCTCTGCACTAGCGTCTCCAGTGAAATCCTTCAGCGATGCTCACGGAGGACTTGTGTTTCAGTCCTTCAGACAACTGCACTGCTCACCCACAACAAGGCTTCACACATCTTGTTGCTAGAGATGCTTAAAATAAAATAAATTAAAGCCAGTTGACAAATGTGACTGAATCAGCGTAGGGGAAAGCACTAACATGTTAATCATGTAAGTGATTAACAAGTCTCTACTAGTCATATGTGAACAACACCTGCCCACAGACTAGTGAAAGTGCTACAGCATCATTCATAATCATAATGACGTTATAGCAGGAAAGGCCCCAAACTTAAGTATATTGGCTGGGAGGCAGTGGCTATTGCACATGGTTTTCAATAATTTATTCCTTTACAGACCAGTGTAAGTCTGTTAACCTTCCCACTAGCACTACCTCACTCTATCTCATTGTCATTCATGAGGATTTTATGTATGTGAAGCACAAAATTAAAATTAAGTAGCTTTCAGTTGTATATGCCAGACAGAGCAAATGCATCTTTCAAGTCCTCTGATAAAGCTATTTGTAACTAATGCTTTGTTAGTACTCTGGTTTGTAGGCAGTAATACTAGTATCATCAACATGATAATTCTGTATGTCAGTCTGGTAAAATTTCTTCTATTGCTGCTTATGAATGCAAAATTAATTTTAATGGAGGAAGACACTGCGTGTTTTCCAGATGTTTTGGTGCAGTCAGGAATTTTTTACATAACTGCTTGCCCAACAGGTATTGAAACAGTGGTCTCTGGGAAAGGCATTTTGGTCAAAAATGCAATTTCCAGTCATCCAGAGGGATGCTGTTTGCATCTTACATCTCTGCCCTGGTGTCTGTGTCAGTGTGCTCAGGGAAGAGGCAGCTGAGCCCCTGTGGCACTCAGGGCATGGTGGTCTGTGTACCATGGAGAACCTCAGCTCCATGTGTGCCTGCTTAGAAAAAGAGCAAGACCCAGGGAGCAATCATACAAAAAAGCCTTTTAAAAAATGGGGTAAGGAAGGGGTAAGGACTCCAGTGTACACCTGATCCTCTGAAGGGGCATCCTGCACACGTTCGGGCTGGAAAGTGAGGTGCTTGGTAGAGCAGAATTTGGCCAGAGTTCACAGTGCCGGGGCTAGTGAGATGGGAATGCAGCCTCAAACACATGCTTCCAGTTTCCAGTGGCCAAGAAGAGATTTTTCATAGTAATACAGATGCCTGTATTAAATATAGTAG
Source organism: Chaetura pelagica (assembly GCF_000747805.2). Taxonomy (NCBI): domain Eukaryota; kingdom Metazoa; phylum Chordata; class Aves; order Apodiformes; family Apodidae; genus Chaetura; species Chaetura pelagica. Next base: position 641,218 of record NW_009953481.1, on the reverse strand, counting down.
AGTGATAGTTAGCTCTGTGATCTTCCGCACCAGACCTGCCAGGCAGTGGTGAATGTAAGACACCCTCACCATATTGTTCTCACAGAGGGTTCTTGTCAGGGCCATTTTCTCATTAGCCAAAACTTTCTTTTCCTCCCTCTTCTGCAAACAGGGCTTGTCACCTGTTTCTCATCTGTTTTCATTATAGAGGTGAAGTAGTGTGCTACTGCAGAAATGTCTTGGCTGAAACCATAATGTGGTAGGCTGAACTGGGCCATGCCAGTGCATTTTAAGTACATTTTCCTCTGAGTGTGTGCTATTGTCACACATCCATTCAGATGGCACTTTTGGAGGAAGAGGGAGGAGAAAGAGAGGCAGCATGAAAAGCTGACCATGCCTGACCAATCCTCTGCATGTGCAGTAAATCTTGAAGATACAAAACTCCTACCATGACAGCAGAAAAACATCACTGTGCCCCACAAATGGCTCATTTTCCAAGTGGCTTGTTTTCTTGGAGATTCAGTTATCCTGTGTGTGACAACTTGCTTCTGGTCTTTTGTAATTGCAAGGACACATCGAGCCAAAATAGCTCATTTTCACTGTTTTGGTGGTACTCTCTGCTAAACAGCAACACATGCCTGCTGGTACACCACAGAAGCCAGTAACCTCATGTAAAGCCTGACAGCAGTCTCTGGCAGCAGCCTGTGCTGTCTGAAGGAGAGGGAGAGAGTACAGGGAACCAGGAACCTCAGATGGCTCTGTCTGGGGGTGTGTGTATGTTTTGAATGGAGGTCCTAGACACATCACTGCAAAATCCCAGCCCTCCCTCCCCTAGGTGACACTTTTAGTGCAGGAGAAAGTGTTTGAAGCCTCACTGGTGTTTTGCATCATCAGTGGCACATTGCAGAGCTGCACAGTGACAGAGAAGTTGAGGTTGGAAAGAGCCTGCAGAGGTCATCTGATCCAATCCCTTGGCTCAAGCAGGGCAGCCTGGAGCCGGATGCCTAGGACCACTCTCAGGCAAATGGACCATGTCCATTGCACCAGGTTGGTAGCATCTGCTTTGTGCCATGGGGTTTGGGTACAGTTCTGCCTAGGCCAGGTGCATGTAGAAGTTCAGAGGGGTTTGTCTTGAGGGAGCTTGTAAGTACCAGTGTAAGATGCTGTTGCAGTAACTGCACCAGCCCCATACAAAACTGGATGGGTGATGGCACTTGGATCTTCAGCCGCCTCTTGGCATGTCAGGGCTATGCTGTAGGATTAGGAGAGGTATAGGATTTTAGAATGTAGGGGAAGGATAAGCCTGCTGGAGTTGGGCATGTTTCTGGGGTCACTCTGGCCTCCAGCCCTTGTCCCTTCCATAGTGGGTGTTCTGCATTCACAGGGGAACCCCATGGTCAGCAAGGGGGTTTTCCCAGGGTGGGGCTCATTTGCCACACCCCATGGTGTGCCATGCCCTGCAATTTCTCCAAATGCACGAAACCTACCTGCATACTTTGGGGCAGTGGCAGTTTGTGTTCATACTATTTCCTCTTTCCGTTTTTCTCATTAAATTGTCATACCTCTGATCTGGGATGAGCAACATATTATAAAACATATTAAAATAGATAGGTATAATGGTCTTATCCAGTACATATGGAAAAGTCCAGACTGAGAACGGGCAGAGATTTTGCCGTGACATAGAGGAAAGTGGCATTTGCAGAATGCAGAAGACAGAGCAGAGCAGGGTGGCATTGGCACTGGACCTCTGCAAGCTCCACACCAGTTTAATATCCAGCTTTATTTCCATAGCCAGACATTACCATTTTTGTTTCTTCATTTTACCTCTTTTCCTGATCAGGGAAAAATGATGGGTTTGGGCTTGACTAAAATGGAGCAGTCTGTTCATTTAGCTGCTGAGAAGGGAAATTAACTTCATTCTTATCTGGCTACCTTATTAGCACAAATATTGCAGCTGCATTATCCTATCCCACATAAAACCCTGTACAGTAGAGCCTTTTAATTGTCTGGCTAATTGTTTGGCCTCAGAGCTGTCTATTTCTGATTGTCTAATTCTCATTAGAATGCCAGCTGACACCAAGTCCTCCAAAGCTCCCTTTAGCTGCTTTTAACCACTTCTGGACTAATTTGATGGTGTTGAAAGCACTTACAGAAAGGCAACCAACAATAAAAAACACAGTGAAAATGTTTCTTTTCTCTAATGCATTCAACATTTTAAATCTTGGCCATAAAGGAGTTTTGATGCTGGTTTAAATGCGTCGCACCATTGTTGTTAGTGTTCAGAAGTGTGTAAAATATGTGGACTGAAAACCTACGCGTAAAGGCTTCAGTCCTTGATCTGAAATATCTCCTTCTGAAGCCAATAGGGTTTTTCACCCTACGAATAAAGGATGAATCTCACTGGCAGGCCCCCAACGAGAGAAAGCTCAGTCTGTATTACAGTGCTCTTCGTTAATCCTATGTTAAGCATTTCTGAGGACAGCCTACAAAACCCAAATTAAACTAAATCTGGGTTCACACTTTAAATTCAGTACTATATATTATTGGCATGTAGCCCTTTTTCACTTTGTCATACTGCAGCACCCATTTCAGGATCTCACTTAGTCCACAGCATTACTTAGAAAATTTTCCTGTTGCCTGTTCCTTCAGTTTTCTTCTTTCAACAGCTTGCAGCAGTCTCTTGAGTCACTTCGGACTGGCCAAAGCTTGTTCCATGTTGCCATCAAATTGAACAAACACAAGCAGGTCAGAAAACTCACTGGGGCAGCACTCCCTCAGAGTTGTGTTTCTTGCCATCACCACTAGTCTGAGAGAAGATGGGTGAAAGAAAGTCTTCTTACCACATTAATAACATGGCAAGGGTGACATTTAATAACCTAAAACCTAGAGAGGGATTAAAACACAGCCTGCTACTAAAACTGGGGGTAGAGATCTGATGAGGATTGATTACCAGTTTTAGCACTGGATTCCTTGATCACAAATGCAGAAGAGTAGGAAAGGCATCAGTGCTGCCATGGTGGAGGGTGTGCTGACTTCCTGCATATCTGTGGACCTCTTGCTTAACTAGGAGGCCTTGGCCATTGGGAGCCAGTGCTCCAAGGCTGCCTTTTTTTGCATCCTATCAGTTCATTAGGCAGAACAAAAGGTTTTAGGGAGCCTTAAGGCTTGGGAGGTGTCCTCAGGCTTTCCCAGCTTCTCTCTCCAATGCAGCAGATGGGCAGGATGAGGGAAGCCCTGGCAGTATCTCTGCTACCCTGTAACAGCCAGCACCACACCTATGAGCCAGGGCATCCAGGACATACAGTGCCCAGGCCACCCATCCCTGGAAACCACAAAAGTGTATTTTCAAAGCATTGCATTTGACAGGCTGCCCAGGGAGGTGGTGAAGTCACCATCCCTGGAAGTGTTTAAAAGAAATAGAGATGTAGTGCTTAGGGACATGATTTAAGCACTGAACAGGTAGATTAGGTTATGGTTGGCGAATTTAGGTTATGGTTGGGGAATTTAGGTTATGGTTGGGGAATTTAGGTTATGGTTGGGGAATTTAGGTTATGGTTGGGGAATTTAGGTTATGGTTGGGGAATTTAGGTTATGGTTGGGGAATTTAGGTTATGGTTGGGCTTCATGACCTTCGAGGTCCTTTCCAACCAGGATGATTCTGTGATTCTGTGACAGCTTCCAAAATGAAATACTGTGAGATTGCTGCACCTCAGGGTTTGGAAGCATCACATATGGAGTTCATGAAATTCTTGCATGTTCACAGGCATATTGTCCCAGCCCATCCCAGGACTTGGCTTGTGTTCTTCTTCTCCCAAACATCTCGGCACCACCATCCCCCGAGATACATTTAGCTGCCTGCTGCATCGCTAGCTATAGCGAAAGCTGATAATGATATTTCCTGCCAGCAAGGGCAGCTGAGCCCTCATGTCTGGCTTATACAACTTCTGTATATACATGTTCAGAAGATGTAGTAGCAAAATTTTATATCAACAGCTTCTTCTTATGTGGAAGATAAAACGGGAAGGAGAATAAATCTTCTCCCATCTTGCAGCTTAAGGTGTATGTTCCAAAAACAGGTCAGGGAGACTGCAGACAGAGCCATCATGGTTCAAAGAGCAATACAAGGCCATCAATTCAGACTAGCAGCTTTTTCTTCCATCCTGAGATGGGGCATTTCCCACACTTTTCAGTACAGTTCCACTGCCCTGATAGCCTTCATTTCCCAAGCAACCTTATTTTAAAAAATACTTGAATTGCTATTACCATGTGTTTCACTTCCTGACTTTCTAGAAAATCACAGTGTTCTCCCGTGACATTTTCTTCTGTCTCATGGAAGTGGAGACTGAGTTACTGGTGTCTCCTTCAGCTGTGAACACAGATGGAATTTATGGGTTTTTGGGTTGTATTTGAAACTGTTTTAAAAGCATGGCAAATGTCATCTAGAAAAACTCCTGCAAGGCTGTTTCTTCCCCAGACACTGCAGGCTTCACAACTGCTGTGGCACATGAGGAATGGATCCTCATCTTGGCCTGAATGATGGTTTTTGTAGCTATAGACACTTCTTTGCATTGCTCAGGGATTTACCTGAAGGTGACACTTACCTGAATCGTACACTTCATGTGAGACACAAGCTTTCCATATAGAGGAACCACACACACCAGCACTTCTGCCCGTCTCATGTAAGTGTAGGTTAAAATGGAAGAAAATGCCACATATTGTCTATTGTATGCATTTTTTAGGTTTCTGCCTGCATTTAAACTTCTACTTGCCATTGGGTCTCATGGCCTTTTAGATTTCTTTGGCTGTGTCTTTTGTAGATTTTTCAATTATTACTGGTTGTATCTGAGTTCTCTAGCCTGATTTTTTTCAGATATTTTTTCCTTTTAGCCTAGGTTCCTATGGAAACAAATCTCATCCAGTCATGTTTCTTGTTTGTAATAACTTCTGGGCAATTTTTCAATCAAACTTGATATAAAGGTTAAAGGTCTGCAATACCTAAGTTCCTGCAGTTTCCATAAAAATTAGTCTAGTTAGAAGAAAAAGAAAGAAATTGAGCTGGCACTGAAGGTAAGGCAGCTGTCACTCAGTTTTCAGAGGCAGAAGCCACCAGGATCTGTCCCAGCAAATGGCTTAAGAACATGAGAGGGAGCTGAACAAACTGCTGGATGGTGGTGGGATTTTGAGGACAGTGGACACCAGCCCTCAAGAAACTGGAGTTTACTAGATCCATTGCTCGTGGAATGACTTTATGAAATAGGAAGGCTAAACAAACATTTTCCTTCCTCCTGATTTTGTGTAATTTCTTTTCAAGCCAACACTTCTGAAAACAAGAGCCTAATGTTAGCACAGCTTCCCCAGAAGAGGTTTCCAAGATTCTGATCTCCCAGCTCTTACTGAAATTAATGGGAGCTGCTGGGTCTCAGTGCTTCCAAAAATAAAAACACTTTGCAAATGGTACAGATGCAGATGTCTAAATTTAAGCTGTATTTTTTGAGCATCTGGGGCCTAAATCCATGTCTGAGCACTTCAAAACAAGTGGCCTGATTTTTTATAGGTACTGAACAGCCTTGCTGAAGTCAAGGGACTTATGTGCTGTATAGTTCAGCCTGTATTTGGAAGTCAGTGGGTAAATAGAGGTAGCTGAAATTTAGGCACTCAAGCTGGAGCACATGAGCCATGCACCTGACAGTGGGGGTTTTCAAAGTGTTCAGCTTTAGCATAAGTGACTTTATTGAAGTTGCTGGAGTCCAGAGGGAAAGA
>NW_009953481.1:626879-635354 GCF_000747805.2 Chaetura pelagica | reverse complement strand
GGAAAGAGTTAAGTCAACACAGAGCACTTCAGAAGGCTCCTGGCTCAGCATGTACATCTGTGTTTGAGAAGGATGCTGGAATAAAAAATACTTTGCAGGTGCAACACAGCCAAATTAGCGTCGTGGAAGAAACTGTAGGTTTTTTAAGTCCTTGGTCTGGAGCAGCGTCTCTTGCAGCTTAATGCTACACACATACCAGGGGCTTTTTGTATTTATTTTCCCTGTGTGCCTTGTTGTTTTAAGAAAAAGGAACAAACAGGGAACAGTTGGCTGGCAGAGCCTGTGAACTCGGCGGGAGCTGCCAACGGGCCTTGCTGGCTCTTTGCAGTGAAAGAAGCGGGCTTGTGGAGTTACAACTGCTCTGCAAACCCCTCCTGCCCCATCCTGCCCCAGCTCAATGGGGCTTTGTGTAGAGGCAAGGGCTGCCGGGCAGAGCTGCCTACTGATTCCCTCCCTACCATGGAGACAGGCTGCCTTTAACCCTTTCCTAGCTCTGCAGCACAATTTTGATTCAAGCTTGCTTTTGGGGTTTGTTTTTCCTTCTTCCAGGCTCAGGAAATAAAAACAACAAAAAAAACCCAAAACCCTCAAAAAAATCACTCAAAAAGCCTCCCAAACAACCAAACAAAGAAAAAAACACTTTCTTCAGACACCAATTAGGCACAAATTAAACAAACAAGAGTTTAGATGTTGCTTATGAGGGAGCTGATCTTTAAGCATTGAAAAGTTCATTTCATAGCTATCAAGCCAACACCCCATCTTTGATAATGCAGGAAGGGCACCATGGTTGAATGAAAAGAGGGAGGATTTATTTTATTAGAGGTAGATGATTTATCAGCTTTTGTTTGACAGTTGTAGGATTAAATGTACTATTGAGTCAGAGGTGGCTGCCTATAAGGAGATTTACCTGTAAATGTGCCCCCAGAGTGAAACAATCTGGATTTAATAAAGATGCCAGATTTACCACAAGCAAATGAGAGGCTAGAGAGGCCTACATGATTAAGTGACAAAATGGAGGTTGAAACTGGGAGGAAATGAGGTGAAACACAAGGGAACGACAGCTTGAAAATATGGACTGAAAAGCAGAAGGGGATAAAACACCTGGGCAGGAGACTTGAGAGGCTCTTAGGTGCAAAGAGGCAGGACAAACACTGTTCAGATACCCTTATATAGCACTGGCCTTGAGTCTTTGCCTGTCCTCCACTGGAAAATGTGGCAAAACATTGCCAAAGGTTCCTAGTGCTATTTATGGAAATGAGATAAAATTGAAGCCAGGTTTGGGGTAAGCAAAATCTCCTTGTTCCAGAGCTGTTAAACCAAAACCCTGGTTTGGATTAAGGGCCACTGGATCTGCATCTTCTGAGCTGGTTAGGGGAGCTGACGGGCAAGCAATTACACCAGCATGTCACTCTGCCTTGGTGAGCTCCTGGGAGCTGGCTGTCACAGGAATGCAATACTGCAGAGCTCTTGTTGTCTGCATATTTGTTTAAACTTGACAAAAACTCAGGCCTTTAATCTGCAACAGTTTATTTAAACAGGCTGGGAAGACAAGGTTCTTGTTGGTGTTGTTTGAAAGCCCTGTGATTGGAAAACTTATACTAAAGATTTGTAGATGTATGTCCACCTAAGTATGTAAGGATCTGCCTGTGAAGTACCCAGCACTGGGAAGTAAAAACTGCATCCACACAGGGAAGAGCTGGTGTCAAGGTCAGAGTCCTGAAAGACAGGCACTGAGGAGTCATCTGGAAGAGCTGCACACAAACACCACCCACACAAGGTCCATGGGATATGCCCATCCCTGTGTCCTGCACAGAGCTGGTCATTTTCCCTGTCTCTTGGCATGTTGGGAGTGACCTGTCTCTTTGGCTGAGTTCACGCGTGCTCAGCAGACATGTCTTCGGTGCTGCCTTCAAAAATCTGGCCCTAATTTCAGACCAATTTACTATTCCAACAAAATGAACCTGCAAAACATATGGTGCAAATAGCATTTGCCTAAGTGGACTGCACGGCTCAGGTTTGATTTGTGACTTTTCTTTACATTCCCTTTCACGTGGGAGTCTGTGATAGGTCTTTAAACAGAATAAACTGAAACCCTGTCTGCAGCTGCCTTTCATCAGGGAGAGGGCTGCAGACAGGCTATGGAGTGGAGCCTCTGACTGAGGCAGTTGCTGGAACTACTGTGGAGGCTGGTGCACACTCAGTGCTGGCTGCTGCAACAACAGCGAAGCTGCTGTTTGACTCGTGCCTGTTTGTCTTTGAGACAGATATTAGGGCCACTAACAGAACCTCAGTTTGAGGTGGAAAAAAACAGAGATATAGAGGAGAAAAAAGGAAACAATTAAAAAAACCCAAAACACACACACAAAAAAACCCCAAAAACACAATGGAGATTTGGTAGTGGATTTTAAATCACATTTAGACATAAATCCTTTGAGTTCACAATTTCCATAGATTAGTGGCATCTGTGGAACCCAGATAGACTGTAATCACTAAGGTTGTTCTAATCTTCCTATGGGAGGTTTTTCAAAGGAAGTATTGAATTACACCAATTCTTAGCAGGGCTGGGTTTTAACTTGCAAGAAAGTGCTTTATACCCAGATGCATACATTAGTGCCAGGCCTATGAAGTGAAGGTATAATGCTTGTGACTTTCATACATCCTCATGTGTCATTTGTTATCCAGACAATAAAACTTCACAAGAGACACATATGATCAGCTGCACCCAGCAGTAAATATATTGCAAATTGTCAGGCCTGTGGACTTTGGACTTTCTGTGTGACAGTCCCTTGAAGCACATCTCTCCTCTTTGCAGAGAGACCTTTTTGACTTGTCCACCAAGGTTGAATCTTGTCCTAATTGAATCTCGCCAGTGTTGCATTTTCTTCTGCTGTCCCATGTGCTCGCCCCTAAATCCTGGAAAGGGTTTACACACTTTTGGAAGTAAACACTCTGGAAGTAAAGAGTTAAAAATGGTGTGGTTATAAAGAAAGAGATCTATTTACTGTGGAAAACTTTCTACAATGAGGGCAAACCTGCAGTCCCTGCTCATGATCAGAGCGTGCAAGGAGACATCTGAGAGTATCAGCAGAACAAAACCAATTCTGCTAACACCTATGTAAGTGCAAGCTGGAATTCCTTCTGCTGAACACACTAGAGGGATGTGAGAAGCTGGTGTCAGATGGAAATCCCGGTTGCTGTGTCAGATTCATCCCTGGTACACGAAAATGAATGGAATTACACCAGGGATTATACTGTCCCCATATGGGTTTTTATGCCTGGTAACTCCTCAGCTTTAATGGGTATCAAATTTGCGCCTGCTATACTGGGTTGCACAGCTGAATGCTTTTGCTCCAGTGCTAAGGGATTAAATAGACAATTGAGGTTTCTCAGAAAAGATGTAGAAAATGTAAATCAGAGAGTCACTGGAACTGGTTGGAGTGCTGACAGCCCTTACAATGGATGCTGCGTCTGACCGCTCCCAGTGACCTGCTGCAGCAGAGCCTGGGCTGATGCAGAGCAGCATCGGGACCGTACCATTGCCCACAAGGAGAATGGGGCACGGGGTGAGAGCCCTTGAGTCCCCAAAAGTCTGCTCCAACGGAGCAAGCTGGGAACATGAAAACAGATTTCCTATGCGGCTAGGACAGCTGATGTGTCCCCGGGTGCTCTAAGGCGGAGCTGTGCTCGCAGGGCTGCGCCTCTCGGCTCAGTGGCTCTGCCTTGTTCAGCACGCAGCTCCCAGCAAAACACAGTACAGAGATGTTTGCCTTTGCATTGTGTTTGGATAGCTCTGAAATTTTAGGGACTGTCAGGAAAGTTTGGAGAATTCTAAGGCAATGCTACACCTGCCCTGAGCAGAAAAGTGCTGGAGAGAAGGATCTGACCTTGAGAAGAAATTAATGCTGTGCTAGTACTCTGCTATCAAAATGAACCAGTCTCCTGGAGGGTAAACATTTTTGTTACCTGCTTGGGAACCTGTCAGCACTTCTTTTGTGACAATGCAAATTTCCAGGTTTGGGTTTACTTAGGGGGAAAAAAATATCTTTTTTGTTTTATTTGGTTTGGGGTTTTTGTTTGTTTTGGAAGAACACTGCTTCCCTGCAAGGGACCACAGAAATTAATTCTCCACAGCTGTGTGAAAGCCAAGCTGTGCAGAGAAAACCTGTTCCAACACTTGTTGATGTTAATGCTTTAGGAAAAAGTTCTTCCCTATGAGGTTGGCAAGACAGTGGAACAGTTTGCACAGAGAGGTTGTGAGTGCCCTATCCCTGGAAATGTTCAAGGTCAGGTTGAATGGGGCTTCGAGCAACCTGCTCTAGTGAGAGGTGTCCCTGCCCATGTAGGAGTGTTGGAACTACAAGATCTTTAAGTTCCAACCTGAACCATTCTATGATTCTATTTTTCTATGATAGAAGACTGTAATGACTCAATCCATCAGTGTGGTGTTGTTATCATTATAATGTTGAGCTGGTTGACTTGTCTTAAGTAGAGGAAAAGAAGATGAGAATGTTGAGAAAGACGGTGCCAAGCACCACTACAGTGTGCTCAATGTTTGTAGCTGTTATCTATCGTGCCATGGCAGTGTGAAATGAATCCCCAGGCTCCTTTCTGAAGATAGCTGTGGAGTGCAAAGGGTGCTTTTGGTCAGCGTGGTCTGCAAAGATACTGAGGGTGCTAAGGGGAAGATGGTCACACTGTGGTGTGGTTTTTTGAACCAGGGTTGTATGGTTTTGGCAGCAACACTTACTTAGTTTCCTTTCCTGTGTGAGGTTAGCAAGATGACAACCTCACCATGCCCCCATGTTGGACTCCCCGAGGTACCGCAGAGCTTGGTGTGGTCTTCCTCTCCATTGCCCTGGCCTAGGACCTGGGTATCGGTGTATGCATGAATGGGGCAAGACTGTTGCTTGTGTTGTGGACCTTATGCTTGTTAGTATGCTGGGAGTTTCTCCCCTCTGTCTTCCAAGGGATGCTTGGACTGATTTTGTGTGCAGAGCTTAGCCCAGTTTCAGTGACAGTGAGGTATTTCCTATGGTCCAGTAAACTGCTTTGTCTCTGAGTGGGCTTTCTCCAATGTTCAACTACTTGTTCACTGTAAATGTCAGCTTTCCTGGCTTGCTATGGTATAACTCTTTCTGTAGCATGCTTTTGGAGTGGTTATCTCTGTTCCCTCCTAGCTGAAGCAGTACAGCTTCTGTCCATGGGTCAGTTCTCTTGGCCGGGAACTGCCAAATTGACCCCTTGGGAGAGATTGTAGGGCACATGCCTTCTTAGAAAGCAATCAAACATTTGAGGAGACACTGCACATCCTGGATTGCCTTCAGGTGAGACTAGACTGGAGCACTGTTGGTGAGCTCTGTGCCTCCAAAAGCTGGATCTCCACAGCTGTGCTATGGAAAAGGAACATGCTGCATTTCCTGTACATAAGCTTGGTGGGTGGTTACTTCATTCCTGTCTTCTTATTGACATCTCCAAGAGCACTAGACAAAAGTAGGTCTGTAGAAGACTACAAGGTCTGTCCAGGTGGTTTGTGCGGTTTGAGAAAAGACTCAGGACTCCTTGCATGTGTGATCAGTCTCAGAGATCAGATTCCTTCTCCAATGCCTTCTTGCTCTGTGGGTCTTTTCTTTTTCACCTCCTGTTTATTTCCTCCTTGCTGTCAGCAGATCAGCAGGACACAGTAGCTGAAGCATAATTCTGGACTAGAGCTGGCTCCCATCCACTGAGTTTAAAGTGGCCTCACTTCGCACAGCCATATATGCATGTCCAAAAATATTCTTCAACTTTAGCAAAGACCTATGGAAGAGCAGCATGTATACATTCAACAAGAACAGTGGTAAGACTGACTGAGCTGCCTGAGTTGTCACAGGCTTCATGGAGACCTCTGTCTCTCAGACTGGATTGCATTCACAACTCAAATGGATGCTTTATCTTGATTTACTGGAGGTTCACCTACAAATACAATAGGATTATGAAATACGGGTGTCCTCAAGTAGATCATTCTTCACAGAGGAGTTATTTTCTCTGCCTCTTGCCTCTCTGAGTTTAAGACCAATGATTTAATACCTAAGAAATATCAGGGGAAGACAGCACTCCTGATTTTTCTCTGACATATGCTACAGTGAATTAATGGTAATTCTGTGGAAGTCGATGAAATGGTAATAAGCAAAATAAATCTTGGTGAGTAAGAAACATGTAAGCACAAGTCCCGTTTATTTTCCACAGCACTTAAGCAAAAGGTTTACCCATTATGCATAGCAGTTCCTACTTTAACCCAGTTTGAAAGATTTTATGGTCAGATTTAGGCCTAAATTATCATGACTGAAGCCACTACAACTTAACTAAGGTGTGGAGTTCTCCGTGAGCATACATGCTCTTAGTCTGGTGACAATCTAAAAGACTTACTTCAAACCTAGTTAATTACAGACTAAACTAGGACAAATTATCTTGCTGCAGTTTTCTAGTATGTGCAAGGTGAGTAACCATGACTCACCCGACCCATGTGTAGTATCTAAACTACTTCATTACTCAGTGGAGACCTATGCAATGCAATAAGTAGAGTCCTGGGTGCAATTCAGCTGACCAAACTTTGCTTTTTCCTCTAGTTGAATAAGGTTGTGTTCATCTATCTTAGCAATGTCACGAGCCAATGCCAGGGGGACTATCAGCTGATGACAGCATGTTAGAGCCTGCCCAAATTCTGAGCTATTTTTTCAAGGTGGGTAGCGTGTCTCTTGACTTCCACAGAATAAAGCTTTATACAACCTGGATAAGAGTATCAAATACTCTGAGACAGTGAGATGCAAAGTACTGTGTCAGGGCACTCTTTATTTTATTTGAGCTGTTTCCAAGGGGCTACATACTATCAGTGCTTTGCACCTCTGGGGCCAGGACTGCAAGATGCATAGCAGCCTTTGTTGACTTACTAGATAATCAGAATTGTGCTGGAAGATTGCAGCATTTCATAAGATTATACTCATATTGATCTTTCCTATCTGTGATAATTTCTGTCACAGAGAGATGACATATTATGACATCTTAACTCCGTAGAACCGCTATGGTCCTTTACTGGTAGATGGAATGCAGAGTGCCAGAGACCCAGCACCACAAAAAGTGGTGTCATAATAATGTTGAATAACCCATGGTTGATTTATGTCTCAAACTAACTCAAACATTGCACTAGCATAGCTCACCGTTCCCAGTAGACTATCTGAATTTGTATTCAGAACCTGCTCTGGAAGCTCGAATGGATGTGGTCTGTGGTGTGTTGGTGGTACTAAACACCAGAGAACAACCCCAGGGGTATTTAATTTCCTAGTAGAGACACAGGTATATGGGTTGTCCATAAAGTTGCACAAAGGTTTAACACAGATCAAGGAAATTAACTCAGATCTTTTGCCTTCTAAATCTTTGCTTTAACATCAGTTCAGTATACCTGGCAACTATATGAAAAGAAAGCAAAGCATGGCTTGTAAGGAGATGGAAAAAGCCACAACAGTTCCTCCCCTTGGAGAAGAGTGCAGGACAGTGATGCCCATGCTGGTGGAGATACATGCTGATGAGTCACAGTTGTGTGTGCCACATGGCATAGTGTGGCAGAATGCTGGGAACCAGCTGGGAGCCATGAGAAAGTCAGGGGAAGCTAGTATGGAAAATGTGGTGTTTGAAGTATTCCATGTATTATTTTTCTAATGTAACTGTCATTTTGTTTGATGCCGTACAGCCATAATGGCCACAGACTTTCTCATAGGCCTTAGTGATGGAAGGATCATTCTCTGAGCTTGTAATTTATTTCCTTTACAGACAATTCATAACATTCCCTCATTTAATGTGGAGAAATTCAGATAAAAACTACAAGAAGACAAAAGTGCAGTCCATCACCAAAAACTGTGCCACTTCCCTCCATTTGGTGACTAATTGCAGAATTCCTTAAACCTTATCCCTTGATATCATTTGGACTCCTGACAACTTCAGTCTCTCGTGGGATGAGTAAATATCAGTCTGTTCCCAGGAAGATTAACTGGTAAAATGATTGAGGGGGGAAAAAAATAACAACAACACAAAAGAATACAACTTTTCAGCATGTTGCACTTCAACTGCCTTCCAGTCTTCCCTTAGACTCTTCAGGCTTTATTTTTAAGGTGCTTTAAATTGCCTACATTCATAAAATCCTGGAATGGCTGGGATGAGTAAATATCAGTCTGTTCCCAGGAAGATTAACTGGTAAAATGATTGAGGGGGGAAAAAAATAACAACAACACAAAAGAATACAACTTTTCAGCATGTTGCACTTCAACTGCCTTCCAGTCTTCCCTTAGACTCTTCAGGCTTTATTTTTAAGGTGCTTTAAATTGCCTACATTCATAAAATCCTGGAATGGCTAAAAAAAAAAGCCTTTCTTTTTTCTCTCACCAAAGCACCTAATTTGAGGAGGGATTTAGCACTTTGAATAAAAATCTTTGGTCTGCTAGGGAA
>NW_009953481.1:620232-626496 GCF_000747805.2 Chaetura pelagica | reverse complement strand
CTACAGTCAATCACTGCCTGCAAGAGAAGAAAAAAGAATGTATCTTGCTTGATTTAAATCAAGCTCTCTGCACTTGAGCAGTAACAAAGTGTGGAGCACCAGGCAGGGTTGAAAACAATCTCTGTCCATTGCAACCCATGAACTTCAATGAAGCCAAATTTCCCCTCAGCATCACTGGGAAGAGAGATTTACTTCATTTTTGTGATTAGAAACTTGGGCCATTTGTCTCAGATGCTTATCTAGATTATCTCTGCCATCAGTGGAAAGAGACAAGCCTGTTCAGAAAGTGCCTGGCCTGACCTTCAGTTGAGTTGAATCACATTCAGGAGGTGCTTCTCTCCCCACTGCCTGAAGGACTGTAGTCCTGGTGCAGAGATGGAGGTTGAATCCCATGTTGTGCCAACATCTAGCAGCAAACATGCAGGGCTGTTTAGTAGTAGGAAGAACTGGAAAGCAGCAAAGGCAGGATGCCTCGGTGGCAAAGCTTAACAGAAGCCTCACCATTGCAGTCCTTTCTGTAACCCTGTCAAGGGTTTTTTGGAGCTTGAGTCCTCAAAGTCGACTCCTCCTCTTCCCTGTGTTACAGTGAGGCCCATATTGTCTACCTCTGTTGAGGGGAAGGCCTTTCTCTTCCTCCATGATCTGTTTCACAAGAAGAGTTTGGGCAATGCTAGTCCTAGGGCAGGAAGAGGCTGTGACAGGTCTTGTGGACATCTTCTAAGCGGTAACATCTTGGTTACTCAGTCAACTTGATGTTGCCTCACCAGCTGGGTTTCTGCTTATGTCATCTATCCAGACTTTCCTGCATGTCCAGAAATCAGGATCTTGGGCAGGCACTTCACTTGGCTTTAAAACCCCATTCACTGTTGCTGGTACTATGGAAACATGAACTACTAGCAAAGTGGAGGACTTGGCTCTCCTTTTGCATTTCCAGCAAAGACTCAGGATCCAGCCTTTTAAACTGAGCTCCTAATTGCATTTCACTGAAGATGGATTAAAATAGACATCTCAAATACAGTG
Organism: Chaetura pelagica; assembly: GCF_000747805.2. Taxonomy (NCBI): domain Eukaryota; kingdom Metazoa; phylum Chordata; class Aves; order Apodiformes; family Apodidae; genus Chaetura; species Chaetura pelagica. The sequence continues at coordinate 625,476 of NW_009953481.1, read as the reverse complement.
AAGTGATTTATAGCATCTGGCTCTAAAGGCTTCTGCAATTCAGTTTATATAACAGATGCTCAACATACACCAGCTAATCCCTGCCATTGACACCAGCTGAGGACTGTATACTTCATTACCCAGACATGATAATGGCATGCTCCCACTTCCAGAGTCATTTTATCCAAGGAACACAAAGCTCACTCCTAGTGTTAATAAGTTAATCAGCATGACACCCATCTGAGCAAGTTTGCCCAAATGTAGAACAAGGCACAGAGAACCTAAAAGACATACACACATTCACCCTGTGCAAACTGGGATTCAACTGGAAATGCCACCTACCATGTCCCTAGTTGTTAGGAACTGCCTCATCTAAAGTAACACAATTGCACATTAAAATATAGCTCTCCATTTGTTTTCTTACTTGTTGGTTTGTTTGTTTTATGGTATTGCTACTAATATCTTAGAGGATCACTTACTATCTGTTAGGTCAGGTCTTTTGCAGTTGTAGCTAGCAAGGACTTGGAGTGCTGAAACACCAAGCTGAAAAATTTCTTCTTAGGTTTCTTCTCAGGATGACACATGTGGTTTTGCTTTAGAAATGCATTAACCACCTTGGGATTTAGTGCAGTGTTGGGCTTTGAGAATGGAGAGGAGAAGAATGGACTTGGGCTTTCTCTTAGGACTTAAGCTTCATGTTAGGTAGGAAACTATTTGTATGACTTCAGGACATTCCCCAGATCAAGGAGGGGAGTTTCAGGAGTTAGGTCTGTGCTTCTTGTTAATTAAATGGAGCATGCACACTGCCTTTGAGAGTGAGTCAGGAATGTGGGACCGACCTCTCCAGTGCAGTGGAAGGTTAAAATTGTACAGTCTAAACCGAAACACACATTAACCTGGGTGAGTCCTCTCTGATTGCAGTGAAGATTTCCAACTAAGACTGCAAAAAAGCTGCATGCCCTGTATGACAGATGGAAGTCTCTCTCTGCTCTTTGACTCTTCAGCAAGGGATAGCAGGCACAAGGAAGCTGCTGTCCCAGTAGCCATGCTTGTTTGAGCTTGTGCCTTCGTACTGCTGTGGGAGAGTCTGAATGTTAAGAAACAAAGTGTATATCCTAAAGCTGTGAGAGGTAGCGTATCTGCTTTGCACTTGTGCATCAGTGGCAAATTCTTGAGCATATGTTTAGCTTTAGCTGTGGCATGTGGGTTTTATCAACATAAATAGAGCTGCTCACCTAGAGTAACAGATGATGGAGCTGGAAAGATCTGCAAAAGGAGGACCAAGTCCAACTTCTCCCGTCTTATCTCAAGGCAGGATCATCAGCTTCTGAATCAGATACTTGTATAGCCTATTCCTGCAAACTTCCAGTAACAAGATTACTCATCCCCTGAAGGCAGCCTGTCCTATGGTACTTACTGTGTTTCAGTCTTTTGGTGGCTTGGGACCAGATTCAAAGAAACAGTAAGATATCACATGTCAGAGTGCAATTTTGTCAGTGGTTGTACTCATTCACTTATTTCACATGGAAGCAAGGCTCTAACCGTTGTTGATTCAAAATCATTGAGGTGTAGGGGTGTTTTTCCTGGGTATCCTGCATTTATATTTATCAGAAGGTACAATGGACATCAGAAAAAGTAACATTGATAACTAAAGTGACTATGACAAATATAGGTGCAGACTTTGTAGTAATGAGGTCTTTTCATGTCTAGTAATTTTCCACCACCAGCTTCCTGGACTGTACTCAAAAATTAAAGAAATTGGAGGTAGTTTTAAAAATGGATGTGTTTAGTAAAAGAGGATCGAATGCTTTTCAATAAATATTTATTACAATAAATACATTTATTTTGAAAGAAATCTAGTTATGTGGAGAAAGAAGCAAATGCTGTTTTAAGCAGAAAAGGCTGTTATTTACTTCAAGTTAATTGCTTTTTGCATTCTCCTGCTACATTTCATGGGCACTATTAGGTACCAAAAAAATTAGCAAGTATTCACAAGAAAGCTTTACATTCAGTTAGACTGGTAGTTAATAATTTGTCAGAAATACAGGAGGGAGTCTGTGATCCCTCCAGGCAGGACGTAGGTGACCACAGGTCTATACCTGTCATCAGAGATCCACCTTGGCACGTGACGATGGAGAAATAAAGCCAAGTCTCTGCCCAGTAACCTCCCTTCAGCAGGCCAGTGAGAGCAGGCAGTGGGCTGTGCCACCATCAGGACCTAAAAATGCACAGACTCGCCTTGGATATGAAGGCAGACCCTTGGTTCAGCTGTGGTGATGAGACCTGTGTCACTAACATGGGGTTTAGCCCTTTATGAGCTGGTGTAGGGTTAGATCTACTCCTCTCTCAGGTTACGCAATGGCAAAGAGCAGTTGATTTTGCTTTAGCTTCCAGTTAGCCTCTAGTCTGGGTGGCCCGTATTTGTCTTTAACAGTAGACACCAGATTATAATTTATACCTTGCCTGTTCAAGGATGCAGTTGTCATTTAAATGAAGATCTGTGTTCTCTGTCCTTAACACATTGCAGCAAACTTCCTGTTAGGAGGTGGTGGATGCCAGTGCAGATGAACCTGGAAGGGCAGACAGGGTGGGACCTGACACTTGATCTGTCCCATCCAGGTGTTGCCCTGCTAGTGAGGGGCACCCCAGCCCTGGTCCTCCTGACCTCAGACGCAGGTCTGGCACGTGGTGTGGTGAGGATGGATGGTTTGGCTTATTGTCCCCTTGGCTGTGGTGGTCAGACACAGGGATGCACCACAAGGATCTCCAGGCAGTACTGCTCACACAGCTTACATGCCTTATGAAGCCTTTTCCTATTTCTTGACTCTCCTTTTCATCACTATTTCTCACCTCCACTGTTTTCCCAAATAAATGACCCACCCATAGTCACTTTTCCCCTTGTTGGTCCCTTCCCTCAGAAGCAGGTGAGCTTTAAAGGCAGCAAAATCTGGAAATGGCACCGGTGTAAAGCTGCTTGTGGAGGTGTAAAGCATCACCATTTTTGGATGGATGGAGCCTGACTTTCCTCAATTCAGGATTTGTCAAAGCATCTTGACCTCAACTCATTTATTTTTTTCCACTCCTCTCAAGAAGCCACTGTTGGACTACATCCCTGTAGTGAGCATTGGCCAGATCTTTCACAACATTGTTTACAGCTCATTTTTAGGCTTGTTGCAGTGAAGGCTCATGTCATTTCAGGCAGCAGCAGGTGAAACACTGAGGAGGGAAAAAGATTAAAACTTCTGCAGGAGCACTCTGCAGCATTTTTGCTTACCCATGCATGTGGTACATCTAAAAATAACAGCTAATGGAATGGGAAGCCAAGATGATCTGTTGATTTATAATGGCTTTTTTTTCTGGTTTATTGCTTGAGTGCCCTGCCCACCAAAATTTGACATTGCAGCCAGACTGCCATTAGATAATGAACGAATGCTCTTTTCTTTGTTACTGTGCAGCCCTCTGAATTTCCTGGCACGAGTCTTTCTTTCCTAATATCATCCAGGTAAATTACAAAGATGAATTCTAAACTAATAAAAGAATTTTCTTCTCTTCCAGCAGTAGTTACAAGATGATGCATATAGGCTAAGAACCAGTGTGAAAGATACACATTCAAATCTGACCTGCAGCTAAGAAATGTACTTTGGCTGGATTTAAATTTCATTTTAGATTTGAGTTTGTGTGATTGGTTTGCATCAAGAAACACAAAGATAATAAAATGTAGGTGTCCAGACTTTTTTCCTTTCCAGTTTCAAAATTAATCCTTTAGTTGTCTTCAGAACAGCATTTTGTCATCAGTAAAAGAAAAACATGTGAGTCTATTGATCTCTTTGTATATTTTTTACTTTTAAAGGCACAGTAGATCATACACTGAGAAAGTAGTATTTTATATGGTTTGTAGAAAATAAATCTGTTTTATCACTGCAATAAAAAAGCAGCCAGATGTTTAGAGGAACACGTTCCATATGGAAGGGGTTTACAGTTGTGGAACTTGCTAAAACCATGCAAAGCTGCAATTATGGAGAAAACAGGAAGACAGTTTCCTCCCTGGACGTACACCATTTCCCAAGGAGGAAGCGAGTCTTTTTTCTGTGAGCTTTGTTGATTTTGAAGCAGAGAGACACCTATTAAGTCATGACCATAAAAGGCTTATGCTGGCAATGACATCAGTGGTAAAACTGCCCTCCTTCCCTCCCCACAACAACTCTAACTACACTTTTAAGAGACTTCTGCTTCCCGTATTAAAAAGTGGAGGATGCATTGGTTTCTTTGTTTTATGGCCAATATGCAGTTTAATATAGAGATACCAACACTGTCACTTTTAGGAACATATTTCCAGCTTTGCTGAAAGCTGAGGTGCCTACTAAATTTCCATGAAAATTTCCTCCCATTAATTAACTAATTTAATTTCACTTTATGACCCAAAGCCCCACAGTGCTGAGCTGTGGCCTGCTCCATCCCCAGGCATGCTTTGCTGCCTACTGATGGAGGTGGAAGTTTGCTGGCTGGCTTGAACCCAGCGACTGGCAAACACCAAATGTTTATGGCTTTAAGTGTCATTTAACAGGAGGAGGAAGAATATTGGTACTGTGCTATGAAGAATGTATAATCACATTTAGCTTTTAATGGAGGCAGGAGAGGTCTACATGCTACTAGAGGAGAGCAGTGAGGGTCCCATGGCTTTCTGGGGACCTATATGTTCCAGTGCCAAATGCTCCTGAGTGAAGTTGGATGCTGGTGTTGTCAGCACTTAGGATTTTAACCTGAAAGCGCAAAGCATTTTGGTCCAACCCCCGGGGAAATTCCATGAGAAACCAAGGCTTTGAATTCCCAAGAAGCATCGTGCTGTGCTGGGTGTTGTAATACGTTAGCTGAGTCAGAGTCCTGTTAGCACAGCCTGCTGTTACCTAACCCAGAGGTGCCATGGGGAGGTGTGAGGAGCAAAGGAACCTACTAAATCCTGACTCTGGATACTGGAGTTGAATCTTGCATTTACAGAGTGTGCTGTGAAGCATTTGATTTGTGCCCGTCATTGTCTCTAAAAGTTTTTAGCAGAAAAAGGAGACAAAATATGACCTACATTTGATTTTTGTGCAAATATATCCCAGGAGGCCAGTAAAAAAAAAACCAAAATGAAAAAACAACAAGCAACAAACTGTACTGCAACTTTACCTTTGGTTCTCTATGTATTTTTCTGACTTTTGAGGCTTTATCCATTGCCTTGTGAATGCTTGCAGTTGCCCATGTATTTCCTCTCCTGCATTCCTG
>NW_009953481.1:601577-619853 GCF_000747805.2 Chaetura pelagica | reverse complement strand
CATTCCTGCCGAGCAGTTCTGAGTATGTGTTTGGAAGAAAAAAATATTTTCCCACTTTTAACCCATGCAGTGGGTATCCTTTCCCTTGTGATGAATTTCCCCATCTTGCTGCTAGATACTACTGCCTGTTTTTGAAGCCATGCTAGCTGGATGTGTCTCCTGAGTCCTATGGGGACCACCTTGCAAACTAGTGACCATCATGTGTATGTGACACTACAGCAAGAGGACGAGATGGGTGAGAACGATACTATGATGTTGAGATTGGGTGTTCAAGTCTGAGAAGGTACAAGTGGTTTTTTGAATCATGTAATCACAAGGGAAGGTGTCATTTTGGGCGTCACCAGTGGCATCTGACTTTCTTCTAACCTTCACCTGGAGCATACGCTGGTCTCCCCCAAGGAGGCAAATGAACTGAAATATCTGGGCTTAGTGTAGGAGGACCTGGGCAATGATAAACCAGAAGATCAAACTAGGTGATTCAAGAGTTCTTTATAATTGCCAGCACTTTCAGGAAAGGGTGCTGTGTTTGTGGCCTGGAAGGGAGCCAACATGAAGCGTCATCAACCTCAGCTTAATTTAACTAAGAGTGCTTTTGTTTCTAGCTTTCTTTATCACATCAGACCAGTTACTTTCATGGGATTTGGAGTAAGTGCTGCTGCACTGCACTGGAAGTTTTGACAGTTCTTTTAGTACCCTTTAACAGGCTTAAGAGATGCGCCAGCAAGGAACCAGGCTGACTTCCTCTGGAGCACAGAGCTTCAAAGCAAACAGATTCCCCCATCCCTCCGCCCCCTTGTCCCTCAAAGTGCAGTGCCTCAATGACTTTGGAGTTACAGACTCTGCAGCTGCAGTGGAAAAAAAAGAAGTGTTGCAAATTGTAAGGAAGCAAGAAGCATTTATGAGATCAGAGCCAAGCAATTTATGAAACACTAAAAGGAAAAGACATAGCAGCTTTAAATTCTCATGAACCCATTTCTAGATTACAAAGCTTTTTGGTAGGGAAATAGTTTTTTTAATCCCCACCTTTTCTTCTTCCTGTCTCTCAGTACTGTGCAACAGAACCAAATTCCATGTAGAGTTTTTTTTTCTTACTTCAGCATCTCTGCCTTCCCCAAATACACTTAAAAACATTCTTTTCCTCTCTTCTGCATTTTCATTTTTTAAATTTCAGTATCAAATTAACCATGTCATTTTTATTCTTCATGTATTTTCCACTATTAGCATCAATTCTCTACAAATATTTCATAGCCAGTGGTAGAAAGTACGACACAATTTTAAGCTCAATTTGCTCATTTTTTAAAATCAATTTCATCTTATATATTGTCTGGATGCACTGGAAATTTGGCTTAATTTATGAGCTAAAGGTATGCCATTATTAATGTATACATGTAGACAGAATGAGTTAAAATACTGCTCACAATTGTGATTTAAATCAGCGAGTAAATAACTTCAATTTAAATAATACTTCATCAGTCTTAGTTTACTTTGTATAATTCAGATATTTTCCAAAGGAAAAGTCAAAGGTGTTGTTTCATAAGAACTGAAACATATTGATTTTTAATTATAAAATAATTTTGCACTAAAATTTGGGTGGTTTCAACAATTTAAAGGATATATAGTACATACACATTGAAATCATAGCATGTTTGACCCCATATACATCCTGATTTTAATTATATCTATTATGGTATGAAATAAGACATTTCTATTATTGAGATTTTTCTGGTAATTTGTATAAAATTTCATGTGCATGGATTCATAACAGAAAAATAGATTAGAAGACTGTGGTGGGGGTTGAGCTCTTCTCCCAGGCAACAGTGACAGGACGAAAGGGCATGGCCTGAAGCTGCTCCAGGGAAGGTTTAGTTTGGATATTAGGAAGCCCTTCCTCATGGAAAGGGTGATCAGACGTTGAAATGGACTGCCCAGGGAAGTGGTGGAGTCACCATCCCTGGAGGTATTGAAGGAAAGGCTGAATGTGGCACTTAGTGCCATGGTTTAGCCAATGTGGTGGTGTTAGGTCGTAGGTTGGACTTGATGATCTCAGAGGTCTTTCCCAGCCTCAGTAATTCTGTGATTCTGTGATATTAAGTTGCCTGTTACTAACTGAATATGCTAGATACTTCAATAATAAGTATGTCAAAACTAATCTATTTTTTTAAGACTACTTGATGTATTAAACAAAAGGAAAACCATCTTTGGGAATGGAATTGGACAGATTATTTCAGGCCATCTTGTTCTTCAGTTTCAAACTAGTGGGTGAAAACATCTTGCACATAGTTTTTATTCCTAGACTAGAGAGGGAAACGTGGTTTGCTTTTTTTTTTTAATGCTCAAGTGGTATCATAACATTGAGTGAAGTAATTACTGAACTGAACTGAGCTGAAGGAACTGAGAGGAAGAAGTGCTTTCTGCACCTGCAGAATGAGTTGCAGCTGTCAAGAACTGGTTTATCACTTTAGCAAATTCTTGTTCCAGGTGCTCAGCAAGTGACTTCCCTGAAGCTTGTTATTTTACTTTCTTGAAACTTCAGTAACAGCATCTGCTGCCTAAATGCTACTTGTTTTTAATTTGGATTATAGAAATAGATTGCTTTAGTCTTATGTAAAAGATGTAATGATTTTAAATGTAATATAAATAGGTTTATTCCTAAAAAAAACACATTGTATTTAAATTGGATTAAAACAACAGTACTATCTGAATGACCAGAATGATAGAGGCACAAAAATCCTCTATGACCCACACATTCTCTTTAGAAAACATAATGAAGTAGCATTTTTCTTGAAATTATTGTTTAAAATTTAGTCCTTTTTTTCTTTGTCAACAGAAGGAATGTGTGAGTTACTGAAAAATGTTGTCTCTCCTTTACTCAGTTTATTAATATATTATTAACATTTTAATGCAATGTTTGAAGCACCCAGTGACCTCCTGGCTATGGCATATAGATAAAAAAGAAAAATTTAAAATGTTACTATTTTTATTGGAGACAATTCAGATGATAGTTTGCAGAACATTCCATTCACTACCTGTGCTGAAATTTAACCCTAAATTCAGATTTTTCTTTCAATATTTTTGCTGGTAAGAAGTCATGAGCTAATCTGACCAAGGCAAGATCCATCAGAGCTCACTTTACTGCACACAAGGATATCCCTAGAGGTAGCAAGGAAAAGTCCATCTAACCTGGTGCCTATGTCTAGTAATGACCAGGACTGGATATTCAGACCAAAGTGCGGGACATTGGCAAACATTGCCAATTTGCAGTATTCACCAATGTAGTGAAACCAGAGGTGGACACCACTGAACCAGTCCTCTATGAAGTTTTCTGTTTGCTTTTTGAACCCACTTCGTCTTTTGGCAGGAACTTCCCATTTGATTCCACCCACGATTTAGTTAATTTTGAGGAAGATGGTTTAAATGGTGTAAAATACACATGATAAATTTCTGCTTTTCACAGTGTCATTGAGAGATTTTTGGATGTCATTGAAGGAGCTGCATTAATTTCAATGGAGACTGTTACCTGCAATCTGAGAGTAGCTTTTGGTTGGGAGGATGGTTACATACCTACTGCAGCAAGCTTTGGTCATCTTGAAGTTGTTTTGTAGATGATGCCTTTCTCCAAGTCTGACTGGCAATTTTCCATCATTATTGCTGCCTTCAGAAGTGTTAATTGGTGCATTAAGCACAGAGTGTGCATTCAAAAGGACTGAGGGGTGAGTTTCCCACTTCTTCATGTATGAAAGAGTTATGGCAAAGGAACTCTGATTCCCCTGTGCTGGGAAACAGACTACAGAGCAGTTCAAAGCACAATGTTTTGGACCGCAATGTAGAATTTCCTCAAATCTGAACCTAAAACAGAGCTTTTGGTTTAGTTTTACACTCTGTGTGTGGGTCTTTTGCTCCAAGGACTGTCAACACCCAACCTTGCAAAAGGCAGCAAGGAATTAGGGATCACCCAGCATTTGTAACACACTTAATTGCTTGTATAACATATGACTTCCTGAGATCTAGTAAGAAGGCCAAAAGCAGTCATTACAGCTGGGCTCTCTAACTCCAGCTCAGTGGAGGAATCAGGAATCATCCCTCCTCCCTCAGTTTTTGGAGCAGAGTTTTGTCCATGTAATCTGAACTGCTGGATGAGATAAAACCAGATCAAATGTAGACTCAAAAGTTATATTTGGTCCAACCTTCCAAAGCAAACCTGCCATCCTGATGGGTAACCTATTTGGGAACAGCCTATTGCCTTTGCAGTGGGGCTGGGAGAATCAGCAGCAAAGGGGTGAATGATGCATGCCTAGGTTTGATCTCAGTGTGATGTCAGGAGAGGTCATGATGGTCATTTAAAGGGGTTTGGAAGCCTTACTGAGTTTCAGCTGTGACCTCCCAGACTCCCCATTAAACTGAAATTATCCGACTGCTCTGAAACTCTTGGAAGAAAAGGGAAGGCAATTAGACAGGCAGGTGGGCAGCGTAGTCATATAAACAGCATTCCAGTAGGAGATCAACTTGAAGAAGTGGGTTTTGGATGTCTTTGACTTAGATACACAAACTGATTGTGCATGAGGACTAGAAAGAGTCAATTTAAAGAACAAAAACAAAATATCAACTAATGTAAGATTGAAAGGTGAGACCAATTATCCTTGTTCCAAAAATTCCAGGTACTTCCAGGAAAAGACTCACATCTTTGCACAAAGGAAGGTCAGTCTCAGAAAAAGACAGAACATTTTGTTAAAGAATCCCTGTTCTGCTGAAAGGTAGAATGTATTTTTCCAAAGGGTCCAATAATTTGCCTTTGCAGTTATATACCAATGAACACTGGGGATAGCTATGGAATGGCCAGCCCTAGTCTGAAGACCATTTCTTTTGGCAGCTAAGGAAAATAAGTTTTACAGTTCAACAGTTCCTTCCCTGAAGAATAAAACATTCACAGAAATCTGCGGGGGTCCTGGCTGAGAAGGGAACAGAATTCCTGATGGAACTTGTAGCCCCATACCATGCTCGAGCGTGTAATGTGCTGCAGAGCTGCACTTGGGCAGGCAAAGACAAGGAAGGGACTTCATGGTTCACATACAGATCCTGAGCCACCAGAATGTGATGGTCTGTACAGACTAGCAGTGTTGCACTTGGTCTGGTCATGCATTCCCACAGTGCTGCCCTGTAGATAGATCTAGCGTACCCATTGGAGAGCACTGGCTGGTGAAAGAGCTGCAGGGTGGCCTATAGCCTCACAAGTTATTTACCACCCATGCCTGCCTATGTGCAGACACCCATATTTCATGCACAGCCATGGAAGCTTGCACACCAACCCCAAAGTGCCTGGAGAGCTGGTCTGCCCACAGCCTGCAGGTGAAAGTGATGCAGCCTGACCCATGTGCTGCTCTTGGCATTGAGCCTGCTTACAGGGAGCAGTGCAAGCTAAGTCTACATTTAATATCAGGCAACCATTGCAAGGCAGTCAGCGTTGATTTAGAAAGAAGAAAGACAACTAAAGAAAAGACAGAGTGACATTTAGCCCGAAGGGGGTCCACTGGTGCTTACAGAGAGGAGTTGCCCCAGTGTTTAACCAGGTGGAGGGAGGCACATGGCAGCAAAAAGCACCATGGAAAAACCTGCACGGCACACACTGTAGGATGCAAAGATGTGGCTGGGTTCCAGGAGGAGTTTGCTTTGTGGCTGTCAATACAATTCCTTGATTCATAGCTGGGTTTTGTTTCTCTCTTGACTTGTTGTTTGAAACACATGTGCAAACTGGCCAGAGTTTTGCTTTTCATACTGTTCAAGGATGATCAGAACATAAAGTGCTGTCTCATGAGTTTTGTCAACCTGATTCCCTTCCAGAAATTTGCTCACATCTGATTTTGTTTCCTCTGCCCACTCTCTGTAGACAACCAAGTTTCCAGTGTCATTTGCCTCCTACGTACACTCATTAACCCATTTCCCTCCACCTCTGATCCTACAATGCCCATTTTATCCAATTAATGCTAGGAAGTAAGTGGGGGTTTTATAACAAGGGTGTGAAGTTCCTCTGACACTTTGCATCTTTCCAAAGAACAATGCTTTCTTGATAATTATGTTCAAATGACCATTAAGTTGGTGCTGCCACAGTTCTCGCCTCAGTTTTAATGAATATAATAAACAGGAATGAACCTCTGCTATCTGCAGCTGCTGCCATTGTCTGTGAACCACGCGTTGCTTCAGAGAAGTTTATTTTAGCTTTAAACCTTTTTCAAACAATGTGCAAGAGAGTGAAAAAAAAAAAAAAGTTGCTGCTTTTTTGTCAGCTCTCGCCTTTCCCAGATGTTTTTCACATGAGAAATGCTATAGCACAATTAAAAAGAAGCCTCATTTTCAGAAGAGTTTGGGAAGCAGGTCCCCAGTAAAATCCCAGGGCTCTGAGAATGTTCGGAAAATCATCAGCACTGGGGTGCAAGGTCTCTCCCTGGTTGTATGACCATGAAAATCCCAGCTCTGTCAGTGGCAGAGCAGTGGTGTAACAGAGCACAGGCTTTTCAGTCCTGCTCAGACAGGGAGAAAATCCCGGCCTGACAATCTCCTTGTTTGGGTGAAATCTCTTAAGCTTTTTAAAAATGTCATTCTATCCAAGTAATGCTTTGCACCTAGAACCCTTCAAGCAGGGGTTTCAGAGCATTTTATTATAGTTTCCAGCACTAGGCACAGACCTGTGTGAGACACAGACCCCAAGAGTTGTGTTACATGGTCCTTGCTCTGAGCACTAACATTTAACTGATAGAACATTGCAGATGGACAAACATTTATTTCCGTCTCACCAGACCTGAGTTCTTACTTTGTGTATTTTGACCTTTGAATTTTTTATTTGATACTCAGTCTGAACCTGGGCTGCATAGACTACCTTTAGTGACCATATCCCAGTTAAATTGCTCTTCCCTAAATATTTTGTTTCAGATACAGGTATCTGTGTGGGTCCTGAAAAGTTCTGAACACTGGAAACATTTAGTTTAACATTATTATTATTATGTACATAAAGCTTTTGCAGCGTTGTGATTAAGGTTGTGTCAGCAACTAGCATTTAAAAGCCAAGTTTAGGGACTTTTAATTTGCTGAAGAAATTCACTTGGGGCTAAAAGTTGGCTTTTCAAACAGTTCTGTGGGAGTTAGCCAATATCTTTGAATTTCTTGGCTTCTCTTGACTTTGTGTTATGTTACTGAATCATGAGTTTCTTATTTTCTGTTTAAAAACTGATCACTTGTCTTCCCACCCATAATATAAGGTAGCCCCAATTGTTAATGTTTGACCTAAAAATAGTTATATGTTTCTTATTCAAGGGCAGAAAATTGATCAATTACAGACAGACTAACTAAATAACCAAACCCACATTGTACCGTGTTACTTAGTTTTATTTCTTAAGAAGATGGCTGATACATCTCTTTGCTGTGACAATTTGTAGTATCATTTCCACAGGGCTGATCATGAGCATTTGTGAGGTGTTTTGAAGATTTATTAATTCCCTGGAGGAACAGTATGCATGCCTAGTGTTATTTGTCTTGCACATGCATGACAGATAAAAATCCAAATTGTTTCACCTCCAAATGAATGTGTTAGATGATAACTTGACTACTATTTGTTTTATTTGTACAGTTGATGATTTGGGGTGTTTTTTTTACCTCACTTTTATGTCTAAAGGGTTGAAAACACTGGAAAACCTCTTTTCTCTGAGGCTTTTCAAGGGTTAAATTAAGGCTTGCAACAGCCTTGAGAAGCAGATTTTCAAGTCACCTGTTTTTATGAAACATGTGCTGATACTATACCATGAATAGGTAGCTGTGTTTGCTCTGGCACTAAGTGCATTGTTGTAGGGCAGTACATACCATTATCTGTACTAATACCTGAACTGCAGGCCTGTCAGGCTGACCTCAGTGCTGAGGAACATTTTGGAGCTGATCATTTCAAGTGCCATCATGCAGCACATGTGGGACCACTAGGTGATCAGGCCCCATCAACATAGGTTCATGAAAGAAAAGTTCAAGAAAGGTCCTGCTTGACAAACCTAATCCACTTCTATGACAAGATGACCCACTTGGTGGATGAAAGAAGAGCTGTGAACGTTGTTTACCTGGACTTTAGTAAATCCTTTGACACTGTTTCCCACAGCATTCTCCGGGAGAAGCTGCCTGCTCATAGCTTGGATGGGTATACACTTTGCTGGGTAAAAAACTGGCTGAATGGCTGGGCCTAAAGAGTTGTGGTGAATAGAGAGTTAAATCCAGTTGGTGGCTGGTCACAAGTGGTGTTCCCCAGGGCTCAGTGTTGGGGCCAGTTCTCTTTGGTATCTTCATCAATGATCTGGATGAGAGGATCGAGTGCAGCCCCAATAAGTTTGGAGGTGATACTAATTTGGGAAGGCGTCTTTGTCTGCATCAGGGTAGGAAAGCTCTGCAAAGGGACTTGGACAGGATGGATTGATGGGCAAAGGCCAACTGTATGAAATGTAACAAGGCCAAGTGCCTGGTCCTGAACTTCAGTCAAAACAACCCCATGCAAATCTACAGGCTTGGGAAAAAGTGGCTGGAAAGCTGCCCAGGGGAAAAAGACCTGGGGATTCTGGTTGATAGCTGGCTGAACGTGAGCCAGCAGTGTGCCCAGGTGGCCAAGAGCATCCTGGCTTGTATCAGCAATAGTGTGACAAGCAGGACTAGGGAAGTGATTGTGTCACTGTACTTGGCACTGGTGAGGCTGCACCTTGAGTGTTGGATGCAGTTTTGGGAAGGACATCATAGTGCTGGAGTAAAGCCAGAGAAGGGTGACATAGCTGGTGAATGGTCTAGAACACAGCTCTGTGAGGACTGTCTGAAGGAATTGGAGTTGTTTAGCCTGGAGAAAAGGAGGCTCAGGGGACACCTCACCACTTTCTACAACTATCTGAAATGAGGTTGTAGTAACATGGGGATTTGTCTCTTCTCACAAGTATCAAGTGATAGGACAAGAAGAGATGTCCTCAAGTTGTGTCAGGGGAGGTTTAGACTGTATATTAGGAAATTTTTTCCCCTCAAATTGTTGTCAGGCACTGGAACAGGCTGCCCAGCATAGTGGTTGAGTATGGTTGGAGGTTTTTAAAAGATGTGTACATGTGGTGCTTAGGAACATGGTTTAGTGGTGGACATGGCAGTGTTAGGATAACAGCTGGACTCGATGATCCCAAGGTCCTTTCCAACCTAAATTATTCTGATTCTCTTCTACAATCTTAAATTACTACTGTGGTGATGTCATTTGGAAACCTCACGCCTTTTTTCTGCTTAGCACTAACATGTTTGTGGAACATCAAACATTTGAAGGTTGCCTCCTTAGCTTCTTTGTTCTCTGACACCATGGGGAAGTATGATCTGCCTCTCGTAGAGCTAGGTCTAGACAAAATCATTCAATGACCTGCTTGGCTCCTGCCCATCACATGCAGCCTGACCAACACAGCTCTTGCCCTGGCACCAGGGAAGTATGTGCAGCTGGCCCAGATGTTTGTGCAGGAGGTTGAGAGGGACCAGCTGAGCTGGCTGATGAAAACTCAACTTTATAATGTGCTGCTTTGGTGAAACTTTTACGCATGGCTATTTCCTGGGATTTTAAGAGAAGGCAGGCAGCAGTATTTGCACCCACTAATTACATACATTTTAAATGGTATTGTGATAGTGTAGTGAAAATCTGGCCTCTGCTGTGACTCTGCAGCCAGACAAGTGACACCATCCAACCTCTGGTCAAAGCCTACCTTTTCAATTCAGCAAATAACAGCTAAAATACTCTAAGGACTTCAGACAGAGCTGTATGAAAGACCAATTCCAATTATTTCTAGAAGATGTTAAACAGGGCTGAAAAATTAATACAGTGTTTTTTTTCAGAAAGTTGCTTTATGGACAGTAAATATTCTTTGTGATTTCTTTAGATTATTTTTTGAGAAAAAGACAATTACTGTTCTGTTGAGTAGTTCCATATTTGAAAAGGGAGAAGAAACTTCATTGTAGAAATTAGCACTTCTGAAGCTTTGGGAGTCATTCGTCCATAGGTCTTCTTCCTAATGTGCATGCTACGTAATTTTAAAAGTCAGCCTAAGCCTTGCACGTAATTCACTAAGATGTTAGAAAAATGTAATTGAGGCTTACAGGTTGATTATTTCTTTTTTTCAAGAAGCAACAATGTCATCTCCAAAAGCACAGCTTAGAGGATCTCAAATTCCTCCACTCCCAAAATGGAGGGCAAGTTCTGAAAAGAGTAGAGATTTCATAAATGTTCCAATAGTATCAGAGGAAGTGAAATGACCTTCCCCACTGCTCAGGCTTAGATGAATTCTTCTTTGAGGGTTTAGGACTGAAAAACAGGCATAGATGTCAAAAGGGTTGGCTGCGAATGGTAATGAAACCAAATGGATGCCACAGTGAGATCATACATTTGGTAAATGGGAGATCTAGAAATAGTTTTTTACAAGCTGAAGAATTCTTAAAGGAGAGCTTAGTACTTGGTTGTGTGATGCTTCAAGAGCTCCAGCTGCTCGGTAGCTTGTTTTGGACCACAGCACAGAACAAGAGGTAGTACATTTTACAGATGTGCTTTCACCTTTTGCAAACACATTACTAGAGGTCATTGCAGAACGTCGCCGGGGTACTGCCAGGATGGTGTGTGCTGTAGGTTTCCATATGAGGCTGCTGCTGCCAACACAAGAAGACAAGTCTATTGGCTCACAGTATAACTGCCACTCACTTTCAGTTCTTGAGGTCTGTGGCCCTCAGTGTGCTGTCAAGGTGGCAGCTGCCACTGAAATACCTGTCATCAGATCCTGTGATAGGCTGACCACTTTTCCTAACATTAATTAATAACCCCTCATTTCCACACAGAGTATGGGGTGGGGCAGAGCAGTTGTGCTGTCTCACTGCAGCTACCATGGAGCATGTTCAAGCATTGTTTGGTGCTGAAAGCTGCCTCCAATTAACCCAGCTGCACCTCCTTATTAGGAGCGGAGAACAGGCTGCTGTTCGACGTGACTCTAACCACAGCACTCCCGCCTGCCACCAGCCAGAGAATTTGGTGTGTCCTAGCCACATCAGCTCCACAGCCAATTGGACTCCCCTTCAACAAGATTTAACCTCCTCCAGCCTAGATCTGCAATGAGGTTTGGTTTCCTAAAAGTGCAGAGAGCAACCAGGATTTAGAGGTCTTTAGCCAAATCCTGTTGAGACCAAGGGCATCTAGGGGCCAGCTGGCGTGAAGCTTTTGTAAAGACTAGGTCTGTTGAAGCCAACAGGACTAGACACTAGACCAGAAGAGTAAAGTACCTCTTTGGGTGCAGTTGCCTATTTACATGCAGGTTTCCACATCTTTTTTAGCCTGACCATATGTGCCTGTGAGGGATTTCATTCATGGTGTCTATCTGACTTAGCAGAAATGGATGGAGAGCAGCACTGACAAGCAAAGGTAGGCCCTGCCACCCCTTTAGCCATTCAGGCTAAACCAAACCTGGGCCATACACCAGCACCTCCAGCTCCCTGCCCCTCTATTAATGTAAAGGGAACTCCAGGGTAGTGAAATGCCCTGGGATGAGCAGGGGCTGACTGCATGGCACACACAGCAATGCTGCTCCAGAGCCACAGCCATTGACTCAGAGGCTGTGCAGACAGCTGGCTCTGCTAAATTAGCCCTGCACGAATTACCAGAGTTTATGAGTCAAAGCTGGAAGGTCCTTTTGCAAACAGGACTTCAGTTTCTACAGCCCTCAGCAGCTTTTGTAATGTTAAACTCAGGCCACTTGGCTGGGTGTCACAAAAGGGGCCTTACTCCCCTTGCACAGGTCCTAGCTTCCTCCCGGAGCATGGCGAGCAGGGCTGCTCCCCATCACGTCACAGCAAGCACTGACAGCTCCCTCACTGGAAAACTCATCTGAGAGCAAGAGCAAAATACTACTAGTGGGCTCTACCCAGGAAATGGTTCACAGCTGTGTACCTCCACCAGGCCTTTGGCTGGTTCCTTTAAAAGAAATAAACCTCAGCAGCTGCTTTCAACCTATGGATTTCTTACCTAGAAGGGCCCTGCCTTGAGACTGTAAAGTGCTTTGCACTGCCGTGGCTTGGCTTTGTCTTCTACAAGCACCACGCAAAGTCCCTGGAAAGAGGCAGTCTGCCCTGCAGAGGTACTTGGGAGTTCAGCATTCAGGCAGGGCTCAGCGTCCATCTCTACAGCAAGAAGCTGGAAAGCACATGAAACCAAATTACTCAGATTTTCCCATCTGTGCACATGTGCTTAGCTGGTGTTAAATTATCAGTGTAAAGGCCTAGTAGCTTCGTAATGTACACATAGAAAGATTCCCACAGATTTTTCCTTTTTTTTTTTTTTTTTATTGAAGCCAGCTGAGTAAATTCATAGGAAGTTTTAACAGGACAAGTGAAATGTATACCCACATTCCCTGGGAATCCAAATGCCTTTAACACATACTGTATTTCATGTGAAATTTATTTTAGAAGACACCAGAACAACATAACTTTTTCATCGCTGTATTTTAAAGCTATCACTTTTGAATGAAATAAGGTGACAAGAAGTAAAAAAAAAAAGTGAAAATGCCAGAACTTGATACTCTCCTCCCACACTTGAAGATAGGAGATTAACTTCTCCGTTTTTCTGGGTCACTTTCAAATTTATTACTAATTAGAGAATAACTTTAAACTGCAGCCCCAATTTAAACCATCATGAGCGAGAAGCAGCTGGAATGACTTAATTTACTTCGGAGTTGGGTGCCGTCTTGTGCTTATTCTCTACTTTATCTCAGAAATCATTACAATCCCATTCCATTTAAATAAAAATTATTTCTGTCTGTGTCTGAAAAGCACTAGCTGGGCACCACACAAGTGAGGACCGTGCTGAGGGCAGCTCTCTGATGATGTGTGGCTGGTCGAGCACTGAAGATCAACTTCTATGCCAAACTCTGTGGGCTCAGAAGACCTGCCCTTATTCCCAGCAGCTGTGTTGGTTTGTGTGGTCATGTTGGTGAGCAGCCTGGTAGTCAGCAGCAGCTTGTCAGTCCCCAGCATTTCTGAGGTGGTGGTACCATGGCATCCTTTGCCCAGTTTCTACCCTGGCTCTGCTGCCTTTTCTGTTTCGCCTCATAAAAATCTGAGAGCCAGACCTCCAGCTTGTTCAAGTCAGGGGCTGATTTATGCTATCTGAGTGATCTGAAGGTCTCCACAGTCAGTTCCTCATTTGTAAAATAAACTGAGCCGAATTTAATGAGATTTTGTGAGATGACTTTGGTGAGTCAGGCACAGTAACACTTACCCTGCAGCAGCAAGGGCTGATGTTGCCTGTGCAGCCAGGCAGGCAGCCCCTGCCATGCAGAGATGGGGCAGTAGTCACTGATGAGAGGAAGAACTGCAAAAACCAGCATCTCCTTGGAACTGGGACTGCCTGCTCATACAGTCTGTGATGGGGATAAATGCTCAGAAGGGTACAGTCCTCCTGTTGAAGTCAGTGTGATGTCCTACACAAGAATATTAGTCTGCATTTTCCAGAAACATTATCTGCATTCATTCTGAAATTAAATGATTTGTTACTCAGCTACGTGATAGCTGCATGATAACTGTAGATGCCACTTAATACTGCAAGAGCTGCTTCTGCAAAATTTGTCCCCAAGTCAGTGTGCTGCTACAACGAATTCCTTGCCCAAGTAAGGTCTGCAGGGCTGGGCTCCAGGTGTTTTGTGGGGTGGCACATCTCCAGAACTGTGTGTACAATGCCAGGATGTGTCCCACTTTGTGCAGACAGCTAGACTTGCTTTTGCTGGGCTCTTGACCCCTTCCTCTGGTAAACTGGGACTGTAATGAACTTCAGCAGAGCAGACTTCAGGCTCTGAGCCCTGGAGTGTTGTTGGTGAGTTCAGTAAACACAGATCTGACCCCTTCTCCCACACCTTGTCCTTCATCAATTCTATTGCTTAATGAAGCCTGATTTTGAAATAATCCCTGTCTTCCAAATGAGCTCAGTCCTAGCATGCTGACCATCACATACACATCTCACAAGGATTCCCTACTGCCTTCTAGAAAGAAATCAAGACATTTAAATGAAGGGGGCACAAGGCAATGTTATGAAATCTTTATCTTGTAAAATAGCTGTTGTTCTGCCATAGCTGAAGTTCATTTGTGGAGGCTTAGGTATCTTCTTGTTCATGATTGCGGTAAGAGTCCAAGTTGCCAGGAGGATCTGTCTGCAGATCTGTGGTCTTATGTTGTACAGCTGTGAGTTTCCTCAAGGGCAAGGGAGTTGGTCCTCCTGCTCTCACAGAGGCTCCCATGCTTCAGTCGTTAAGCAGAGTATGGGGCTTCCCTGCACAGCTGTGCTCATGGCCAAGTGTGAATAAGACTTTGCTGTTCATTTTGTGATTAATTTTGTTCATTTGAGCAATCTGTGCTCATTGCATTCCTTGTGTAAGGAAGGGGTGATGAAGTGAACCAGGAGCAGGGCCTTCAGTAGTTTGATTTTCCAGCAGTACCACTCATCTCTCCTCTTTGGCTTTACCCCTGTGCCAACTCTTTCCACAATGCCTGCATCCTCTTCTTTCCACAGTCTCTCCTGGTGAGTTTTCCATGCTATGTTCTCTGCTTGGGGGGCCAAGTGGGACTTTCATCTTGGGTGAGGGAGCTCGGCACTGGGCTGGGTCAGACGAAAACACAGGAAATGGTGCTTGTCTGCTGGAATTCACTGACTCAGCAAATCTGAGCAGCCTTGTGGAGAGGCTTTGATTTCAGTACAGTTCTGCTAGAGTGTGGTGGACCTGGCCTTCTCCCCTTTCATTCCCCCACTTCACCAGCATCCCAGACGGAGACAGCTTTCCTGAGCTATCTGAGGCCATGAATCCTGGCCAGCCCCACAGTCCAACTCCAGTCTCTCTCCTGGAGTGTTTTGAGAAGTGTACGCTTTTCTTCCAAATCTCTTCTCAAAGTCTGATTTCCAAGAGAAAAATTCTCCCCAAGGCTGCCCAGCTCCTCTCCATGCTAGGCAGGATGGGGTCTTTCCACTCTGACATGAGGGCTCGGTCCAGCTTTCAGAGGGTTTGTAGGTTTGGCAGGGCTCATCCACTGCTCAGCACCCTTGGCTGTCTCACAGCTGTTTTGAGAGCCCTAATGGCATCAACAGTCTGATGGTGGCTGGACCTCCCCACAGGGGGGCAACTGCAGGTACAGGTAGAGGATGTTGCCTCCTTCCTTCTCCCACACCATCTCATGCTGATCCCTCATTCCCCCTCACAAATACTGCTCTGGAGGTCTTTTTGTACTTCTCATGGAAGTGGCTGCATCTTCTCCCTGTTGGAAAAAAAACACTTTTGGAGAGCCAGGAGGCATTTACCCCTCCTGTCCTCTGAGAGGACCTGTCCTCTGAGGCAAGGGAGCCTCAGCCCTGGAGAGAAGATCCTTTCCCCTCCATCTCCCTGAACAAGGGGAGATGATCAGACCCTTTCAGGCAACAGTAAAAAGTGGTGTAAATTACCTTGTTGGGTAATTTAGGGGCTGGATTGGGGACTATTGCCTTTATTTTTTTGAGAGGTCACCCATCACCTCAGTGTGTATCCCTGGGAGAAGCCATCTGGGGTGGCTGTTATCCCATCAAAGAGAGGTGTCTGGTCACTTGCAGCGAAAGAGGACCATACTGGGTTTGTTTTTCGAGGTCTGCTTTTCACACAGTACTTTCTTCCCTTTGTCAAATGCTAGGAACTGAGAAGGTCACAGGGCTGATTATATTTGCTGTATGCAGGCAGCATTCAGGCTTCCCAGCAGAGTTCTGTCAGTGCAGTTCAGGCTTGACCATAACTCCCCTGAGCTAAATCTGTCATTTACACTTAGTTTTCTATCCACAAAAAATATTTAGTGGGGCTTGAGTGAAAGTTGCCAGATAAAGGCTTTGTTTTACCCAATAGTCTGGTAGTTAAGGGAGCTTTTTAGGGTGCAAACAAAGGTATTCGTCCTAATACACTCATGGCATTCAATAAAATAAAACCTCTCCTAATGCTGCAGAGGAGCTGAAATCCTCAGGTGCTCCCTGTCTAGCTTAATAACATCATCACTGAGTTATCTTGGCTTGTCTTGTTCTTGAAGTGAAATATACCAAACTACTAATGACAAGGGATTTTTAAAGAGTCAGTGATTTTTTAACACTGGAAAATAGATGAATGTGGAAGACAACATTTTTGAAAGCTCATAGAGATCACCAACCTCCCTCCAAGTTTTAGCTGAGACCTTGTAAAAATGGACTGTCAAGGTTATCAGCCTGTGGACAATAAACACTTCAGGAATGCAAGGTTTCGAGGGGAAGACACAGCTTTAAAATATTTGCTGGAAAGACCTTGGAGGAGGTTTGAAACCTTCCAAAGATAAGCAGCCATAGCAATATTTATTATTTATGTGTAACTACCACCCCTCTTTCTTTTACAAGGGAGGAATAACTGCAAGAATTTTAAATAAAAGCTCATATATAGATTGCTCTGATTAGATACTCACAGAAAATGCTACACATCTAAGGTTGCTGTCTAAATCTGGTCTAAGCCAAGATAATCCATTTGGTTTGTTTTTCTAATGGTGTTAACAACCTCTGGTGAATCTTGCGGGGGTGGTAAGTCGTTGCCACCTCAGCCATCCACCCCACTGCCCTGGGGAGGTTGTCCTACTCAGGAGCTTCATCTGCATCCCCTCCCACCACCTCCTGCCAGTGCCCTGATGAGGGTGAGCTCAGCCCATGACACCAGACTAAAGGGTGGATGGCTGAGGCACAGACCTACATATCAACTGGTGCAAGGAAGGGGTGGGATTCCAGCAAGACTCTTCTCTTGCTCCACCCCAGCAAGATTCACCAGAGCCCATCTGCCAAAGCCCTCAGTTCTTGAGGTTCGCTGTATAAAGAGGAATACAGAGATTTCTAGCTTGAAACTCATGTAAACTTATACTTTGTATGTCAAAACCCCTTTAAGAATATATAGAGAATCAGGGGTGTTTTTTCTCTTTTCTATCTTTTGCCTTGTGACATGTTTGTTCTGAGATCACCTTCTAGGCATCTTCTATTAAAATATATGTGACAAGCACCAGATCTACTTTCATGCAGCTGTGCAGTATGTTATTCTTCATGCTAATGCACTGTTACAATTCTATTGAGTGCAGTTATCTAGAGATCAAATTCGCCACATGTGCGCTTGTGTTTTTTGGCTACCAGGTCAAGAGCAACACAGAGAAGGAAGCAATGCTTGTGTGTTAACTGTTCATGTGGCCTTCGTGAAACATGGGCTTCATTTTCAGGCAGGCAGAGGAACTTTTGCTTTGCCCCACCTGCCCTCTTGGTTTTTTGTTTTTCTGTCAGCACAGTTGACTGCTTCATCGAGATTTAAGACCAAACTGACTGTTATTACATGAGACAGAGTCACTGTCTGCCACCAGGAGATGATTTAATGTTATGTGATACACAGCCTTACTCTCTGCTCCCCTACTGTTTTCCACACAAGAATCATTCTCCAACTTGCTTTGCTGTCAGGTTTCACCTAGGAGAAAATTTGAGTCACTGACTACAGCAGTGACAGCAACCAGAAGTAATGATTAAAGACCTCCTTGTCATCGTTGTGCCAGATAGTTGTGGGTGAAACAGGCTTATGAAGACACATCCCAAGCCCAGCAGCTGAATTGTGCCTTAGATTGGATGCATGCAATACACATCAGGACTGCAGGCAGAAGTTACTAACATAGTCTCAAATCTCAAATTATGAATGTGGGGAACAGTTCTTCTTCTTTCCCACATAAGTCTAAACATTTGAAACAAGGAGAAAATACTGACTTTGGTGAAATACTAGAAATCAGTATGATCACAGTCCTGCTTCCAAATTGCTCCTAGAAATGCAGAGGAAGCTTTTAATGTTGCAAAAAGGACTCAAAGCAACAGCAAATAAGCAATGCAGCCTGTTACTCATATATCCAATCCTTCTTACTGCCACTGGTTTCTTTCCTGCTGTCTGAACTAAAACCTGTCATAATGTCTAGTGTCCCTCCTCCATCACAGGCTACTTAGCCCATCTAAATAAGAACCAAAGTGAGACTCCCTTGGGGTGAGATGTTTTACAGCTTATTCACCAATCTGGGCCTTTGATGAGGAATTATTTCACCCTAGTGCCTGCCCAATTGCCTTCTTCAGGGAATAGGGCACCAACAAACTGTCTCCACCTTCAGAAGAGAGAGTTATCTTTTATGGCTTCCACCACTTTTTTGTTTCTTTAGGTATCAGGAGAGACCTTTCCTCTTTCC
>NW_009953481.1:573100-601441 GCF_000747805.2 Chaetura pelagica | reverse complement strand
TTCCCTTTTTCATTTTCTCATGGTCTCAGACTGATACACCAAGACAGTGAAAACTACTTCTCAGACTTTTCTACAACTTCTAGATTGCTCAGTGTACACGAAGAAGCCTCTTATGTTTGCACTTGATAAAAAACTGTGTCTTGTTCGTAAGTTAATTATTTGAGAATGTCACAATAATAAACTTTGACTTCTTAACCTTTTCCAGAAATGATGCCAAGACCAAATCCTGAGGCTGCTTTTTAGCTACTGATTAGTAGCTAGAAATCTGACCTTTTCTGTCTGTGTAGAAAACAGAGGCAGTTGTGCAGCTCTCCATGCTGTTGAGTCAGCTTCATTACAGCTCCATCTTTCTTTCAAGTAACATTAGCCTTTGGGTGCCTTGGTCTGTCTCCCTTTTTTCTTTGGAAGAAAGACATGGACCTGAGCTAGACTTTGAAAACCAAAAAGCCACTACTGCTCACTAAGTTGATACGCTCCATCTTTGCCTCTGCTCACTTCTTACCAGCTGCATGTTCATTGCTGTCACACCTGACCGCCTTTGAGTAGTGTGTTGTGCAAAGGGATCTGTCCCTTGGTCACATGCCGTTTGTTCTGCTAGCCTTTTCCAGGAGAAGTATCAGTGATTGAGATCTTGGAAGGAAGCTTAATTACATGTTAGTTAAATGTGCATGCCAACATGTACATTAAATGTCCTTCCAAGATTAGGTTCAAGAATGGCATCCTGCCCACAGAGGAGGCGGTGGCAAGGTCTGTGATACTTGATCATTGCTGGGAGGGTTTGTACCACCCTATGGACTGGACCTAGAGTGTGTGCTATCTTCTGTTCAGATGAGCTTGGGTAAGGACCTGCATCTTGCAGAGGAATGAAGTTGTCAGAAGGACTCAGTTTCACTCTGCGTCCCACACTCCATGCAAAGCTGCTCTGCGGTGCCAAGCTAGCAGCAGTGACTGCACTGAAGATCTTTGTTTATCACATTATTTTGCTCTAATGATTACTCAGACTCAAAATTATGTGTTTGTCAGGAGTGATAGGGTTTAGAACTGTCAATAAAAATTTGTTGTGATGAGTGATGTTGTTTTCATCCCAGTTTAGCCAACACCAGTGAGGATGTTCCAAAAATTGTTGTGCTTGTCATGTGTGTTTTACAGTTTAAAGGTGATCTCTTTATGCTATTATTCCCCTGTCACTGTTGCAGAAATAGTGCCTTCTTTTAGAGGTGTTCAGAGTCATCTGCTTAGCACTGAGCTGATGACAGCTTCATATTTACCTCTGAAGGTTGCCTGGGAATTAACCCCTTCATGTTTAGCTCCCAGTGTGCCTTGTCAAAGCCACTTCTGGGAGGTGGTGAGGTGGTACATGGGGCTTGGTGGGCTTGTGCTGAGCGGACTGAAAGATCAAGGCTGTCTTGCTCAGTATCAGCTATTCATGCAGGCTGAGGTTTGCAAAAGTCAAGATGCTGACAGACAAAACCCTGATGAAGTTCACTGCAAAAATTAAAGCATCTCCCACTTGCAGATCTCTGCTGACTCCTGTCCCAGGATTATCAGTCCAAGCTCAGTGCTGGCAGGTCAGAGCCTCTGGCTCAGCCTCTGTGGTGCACTGCTCAGCATCTGGGTGAGACCAGCTTTAATCTGTCCTTCAGGCTGAATACCCCTCCCGTGCTCCTGTCTGCCAGCTTTCTGGTGCAGACTCTAGTTTGTGGCTGAGGAAAAATAAAAGCTGGTGGCAGCGTCTTGAAACTCCTGCTGCTGTGTGCTGAGCAGCTGTGACTCAAAGCCTCTTAGCTCTGAAATTGCACACAACTGCACCTCAGTGAGCAGCATGATCTTGCAGCACACTGAGATGCGAGCCCTGACATCCGGGAGAACTTGCAGGGTTAGTGTTTATCTGTGCAGAAGCAAGAGGGAACAGAGGCTCGTCCCTCAATGTCACAAATGTGAAATTACTCACCAGTTTTCAGAAGGTAATTACTTTTCAGTTGATCAAGTCCCTTGAAAAGGCTCTGGCCACTTTTTACAGCCATAACTAGTGAAGTAACTTTTGTGTTGCCAACATCGATTTTGGTCCTTAATATGTTTTGCTTGGGAGTAAACCCTCAGGTTCTCTGTAAAATGAGAGCAATTTATGGCATACCTTTGGAATTCAGACCCAAATCAGTTTTGGACTATACGTATGGCTTAATCACCATTTTATTCTGCATTAGAGCAAAAGGTCTTTCAAGTCAGTTCTGTGCGGCAGAGGAAGTCAGCGGAGCTTTCCCTGTAATATGAGTAATGAATCTTGGCTGGGATGAGCATTTCAGAGCCACAGTTCTGTAAAAATTCAAATCCCTGCAGGAAGTACGGTAGCATGGAGGCCTCCAAATAATGGATTACAATAATCCCACCAGGAAGTGATAATGGCATGTATAAATATTTGCCTTAGTTGATTGCAAATTATGTCCTCCTAAAAGATGTTTGTCACTGTCATTAGCCGTCAGCATCTTCTAAATGCTTTACCAGCTGTGGTGTCATTCACAATGAAGACTCCATCTCTAATGAGCATGACCAAAAATGTCTGAATGGGATCAGATTGTTTTTTCCTGGTGTTTTGATTCTACTGATTAAAAACAAACCAGAAGCCTGTGGTGTCATTCGGGACTATTTTCCTGAACAACACAAAGCATGCAGACCATGGAGTAAAAGTGTGGCCACATAGAAGTCTGCATGTAACCAGAAGCTGAAATGAGTTCAGATTCATAAGCAAAGGGGGGGTTGTTGTTGCCCCATACACTACCAACCCATTTTTTTACTTCCTTGGCTCTGCAGAATCCTGGCTGACAGTGGAAATGTTGCCTATGGATAGGAGCAACCTGCACCAGCAAACAGCACTTGCAATTTAGAACAACCTGCACCAGCAAACAGCACTTGCAATTTCCCAATCAGAGTCTTGTCAAACTGCCTAATTCACAGCCTTTTGCATCTTGCACATTCCAAGACGGATTAAGTCTTCATTGTCAGTCTGGCAAAGCAAGTTGAAACTCAGCTGAAGTTTTAAAGAAAAAAAGAAAGATCCAACAGTCTTCAACAGAGGCAGCAGACTAGGAGAGAATGGGATTTAGAACAGAAGCACAGCCAGGAATCAATTGAGCTTTTATAGCATCCCTCCTCATTTATCTATAAATCCCATTATTTCACCTATTTAGGCCTTATCTCCACACAGAAGCTGAATTAGTTTTATTTTGTAAACCAAATTAAGGAAACCTAGTGCAAAGTGCTGTACAGACACCCCTATTTTGGTTTAGGAGTGGCTGCAGAGGTTGAGCTGGCACCTGAAACAAAACCTCAGTTAAAGTGGTACTGCCTGGGCTTATCTGCATGGAAGATAACTTGTGAAATAACTAAAATGTGATTTAAAGTGTTAGAGGTAAAACCTATTAAACCCTTAGGTATTTATTAATACTTAAAGGAGCCTTTAATTTGTTTTAGTTGTTCCTAAAGCAAGTTATAGTTACTTTATTTCTGAATGAAACCTCCCATATAAGGATTTAATGTGCTTTAAGTAATCTACTTTAAATTCACATCTGTAATTTGACTTAGTTTTCAGTGTATACAAACTTTGTGCATAGTCCAGGTCTGATTTGCTGGAGGAGGAAGAGGAAGGCAAAAAAATTTCCTCACTAAACTATGTGATAATTAGTTTTAAATCTCTCAGTAAAAGTAAATAAGGCCCAGGTAGCTCCAGAGCATCAGTCATCTGGGTTCTTGCAAACCCTGTCAGTTTACACCATTTGAGGATTGATCCTGTGGTTTGCAGTGCTGTTTTCAGGTTATCCCCTGCTGGGGTTGGGTTCCAAGTATCAAAAAAAAAAAAGCATTTATGTTGTTTGAAGTATCAAAAAGTGCACTTCTTTTCTTCTTCCACATGCAAGCAGTCCTACCCAAGGGCAGCTTTGCTCTCAAGGTAGCAATTTGTGACCTGCTCGCGCTCCTAAAGAGCGCTTTGTTTCTCCCTGCTCGGAGCTGTTAACGATCACACGGGGCTCCTCTGCTCAGCGAACTTTCGCTTTCACCAAGTTCTCAATGACAGGATGTGGTTTGCTGTGCGAATGTATATGAGAGAGGAGGATCTGGCCCAGTAGGTTTTCAACCCACTTCTAAAATACTCCAGGGTCTTTGGCTGCATAGTTTATCTGGCTTTTCTTGCTGCTGCCGTTTGCTAGTGCTGTGCTGACGATTGAATGTTCATCAGAACATTTCCTACTGCCTAGAAATGAACTTACTAATTCAGGGGAACATTAATTTACCAAAACATCCTTTCCGTGACGGTGGTTATTGCAGGTATTACAGGAAAAAGTGCAAACAAACAAACCGAATAACCTCCAGGGTAGACAGTTATGAGCAAGCCTGCCAAAAGGTACTTTGTGTTGAATACTTTGCAGTGTCACAGCAGAATTAAGCCACTTCATCAGTTGCTATAAAAAATGCCACATTCAGAGGTACAAGACTCTGATTCTGTTCTTTACAATTCAGAAGAAAGAAAATTAAATGAAAACTGGTCTGAGAGGGGATTCAGGTCAGCATTTGCTATTCTTGTTTGAAGAGACAGGCATCAAGCTTGTTTGAAGACCACAGATGAAAACAGATGCTGTTATTCCTGACTTCTTTTCCCTTTTGTGGGCTGGAATTATATGCGTGCATTTGTTTCCACATTATCAGCAGCAAAATGGGAATAAGGTTAATATCTCCAAAGTCTGTAAAAAGAGCTAGGTTTTGGTTTTCCTCCCCTCCTTCTCTGTTTTGTTCTCTCCATCTCAAGTTTTCATGCTACAACTCTTTTCATATTTTCATGCTACAGCTAGCCTTTGTGATACTCTGAGCACTGTAAGCAATGGCAATAGTCCATAGCATAGGTGACTGTCTTCCTCCTTGAACAATTAATTATTTCAGATTTTTTACATTTTGGGAAATATGTTTTTTACAGTCAGTGCTGCACTCTTATTTTATTGCATGAAAGAGAAATGGGACAAAATGTTGGTTTTCAGAGATTCCAGAGAGTCCATCCTGTGAGTTCAATCCTACACCACATCCTCTATCTGGCATAGACAAGCCTTACCTTTACTATGGACATCTGCTTCATCCCTACTGACTAATGTTCCATGACCTTTTGGGGTTTCTGGTCCATGTTCATTGAGCACCTTGATCTTAGGGGCTGAGCCTGTAGTGTTGACTTGCTGGTCTCAGTAAAGCTTGAAAGCTCTTGTTGTTATCTTTCTCATTCCTGACTCCTGTTGGATGTGCTGTGCCCACATGGCCTCTCTGACAACTTCTTGCAGTAGCAAATATGTTCACTGTACATTTCTCAAATAGATATACTGTAAAAACAGTCTTAATTTCACTTCCAGAGCAAATGTGTGCTACAGAAGTGTGACTCTAATCTCTGTGGAGATCTGCACAAGCCTACAGGGGAGGTGGATCTGGGTTCTTTCAAAGATTACAATAAAGTTGCCATATACATGTGCAAGATCCTTTCCTAAGAAAGGCTGCTGTCAGCTGAGCATGGCTGCGTGTAAGTACACATTAGGACAATCTGTCAAGTCAAAGTTTATGTCCAAACCTTTGAAATGCAGATCACTTTTATCTCAGTGCTAAAAGGTATGTATGGAACCTGCAGTGAAGCTCACACCAGGAGTCTGCCAATGTATGTCATGATCTGTCCTGGTCTGTACCAAACAGGAGATCTGGACATCTTCCCGCTGCACATCCATGGGGTTTCACTCACCAAGTGTTCAGACAGATGCCACATTTCAACTCTGGATCCCAATTTCAGAATGAAAACATGAGAGAAACCCTTATTCTCCACTCTCCAATTCATCATAACAAAGAAGGGGAGCTGAGATACGGGATCTCCAAGGCACATTTCATCTTCAGAGAGAACATTTCCAGCTCCTGTGGTCCACCTGGACTCAGGGAGGGGAGAACTCCCATTGAGATCAGGGGCAGGATCAAAGCACATGGGTTTGCTCCAGGGGAGCCGTAGGGCAGCCCTGCCCTGGGTGACTTAACACCTGCACATTCCCATTGCTGGCAATCAAAGCCTGCTCGGCCCGGAGCTGAGACCGTCTTTTTTCTTTGTTGCCAAATTTCTAAGTTCAAATACAGCTGGGGGGGGGGGGTTGCTTTGGTTTTCTCAGATTGGTCTGTAGCTACCTTTTCTGGTTTGCTCAGGCACATGGACCATAACATTTTCAGCCTCTAATTAAATCCAGGTGATACAAAATAGATTGGGCAGGAATTGCAGGTGGTGTAAGTCAAAATAAACCCGTAGAGCCAAGGATCAGGCCCATCAGATTTTAAAGTGTCAGATGCTTTCTGAGGAAATAAGACCTAAAAGGACATGATTTACCATTCCTCTAGCTTTCCACTGAAATAATTTATAACTAAATCACTACACTGTCATGAAGTTAGAATAACATGGGTATAAAATAGTTTTCTTCCACATTGTCCTGTCTGACTTTAATGATATTTTGAGCATTGTGATTTGAGCCAAAAAAAGCACTCTTTTCATATGATCTTTAGTTGCTGCAAGTTTTCAATGCCCTGGTCTTTATATTGCAATATTTTGATTATTGTTTACTTTATTTAATTAGTGTTTTCCTTGCTAATTCTAAATATACATCTTTCCTCTCTACTTCAGGGCTTTTGAGGTTTTTCCAATCAGTTCAGTATCAAAGAACATTTACAGTCTTGTATTTAAACTTCTCATGCTTGTAAACTAAAACCTGTGTAGCCTCAAGGCCAAGGCTTTGGCTATGTGTTGTAGGTAGCTGATTTTTTTTAATGGATATGCTAATCTTAGGAAAAGGGTCTTTTGCAGAAATGAAAATCTTATCAGAAGGCTTGATGTTTGTATTTTCTTATTTGGATGAAAAGATAAGAAGTGAAAAATCTGAAGCTGAAAACCACAATTTCTTCATCCTCCATTTTTTCCCTTTTGTTTTTCCTCTTTGTTCTTATTTTTTGTGTTATCTCTATGAAAGGAGTAGTCCAACATGGATAGTCCAAAAGCCTTTCCATTTCATGTTGAAAAAGAAGGAGCTTAATTCTCCAGCTGAACATGGGAACATTTGGGAGATACTAGTTTCCTTCTGGAGTTATATATATATATATTTGTAAGGAATATCATGGAACTGAGAGACCCTCAAGCTCCTGAGGCACTCCAGTACTAATTGCACTCTTTCTGTAATATTTTGCAGGATGTTTTTTGTTTGAATAGCTCAAGGCAGTTGACATAAAGGAGATCTTTAGGATTGTATCTGGCAGGGAAGCACTGCAGTCAGTAAAGTCCATGAAGTATAACTGAGAGGGGTAGCACCACTGAAGTGCTCACAAGTAGAAATGCAAGCTGTTAGGCTATTAGCAAGTATTAGCAAGCAATAAGATTTGACAGGAGGGCTCTGTGGAAGCCAAGGACCCTGTCTACACCTATATGTGCTATAAGGTGTTTTGCATTGGACTAAGTCTTGTGCAGTCGCATGGGCTAAGCAGTCTGCCAGTGCTTGCACGCATCAGGTGTACCTCTTGAACACAACTTCTGAGCTCAGTTCACCTGTAAGGATGAATGCTCTGAGACCTCTCCTTGATGTGAATTAACATGTGGCAAGTGGGAGGAAAGAGGTTTACTTCACAAGAGCTCACCTGTATTGGACATAAAACACTTGTATAGATGCTCCTGCGGTGACAGAAAGTCAGGGGATTTGCTGCAGCCACGCAGGGAAGGCAGAGCAGGGCTGAGGGGTCTCCCAACCTGCCTGTTTCCCCCACTGGACCCCCCATTGCCTTCTGGGGAAGAGCTCACCCTTCCAGTACCTACACTGACTCTGCCCAGAAGCCTCACTTCTTGCGGATACAGTAGTTGTGCCCAAAATTACAGCAGGGGCTGATGGACAGCATTCTGGAAAAGCAGAACTTGGAGTTAGTTTTTGTAATATTGTAGCACTAAGCAGAACTTTGAATGATGCAGTTAGAAATCTCTTGATAATAAACTTTCTCATGAGATTTTTTGGCAACCTTTGCAGCTTGTCCCAGCTGGAAATGCTATGAGAACATCTTTTCTCGGGGTATTTTGTCACTCCTGATTTCAGACAGCAAGTGGGAAAATATGTATTCTAACATGAGAGTTTCAAAAAAGGGTACAATAAACTGAATTCTACAACAAAAGAGAAATTGAGAAGCTTTTGTTCTATTTAAATTTTTTCACCTAATACTCTACAGAAGGTCATCTGAAAGTTACAGAAAGAAATGGTGAAGGAAACTGTCTGGATCACCTAGCTCATCTCTTTTCTGGTTCCGAGTTGTTCCTTGCAGTAAACTGTCTTGTATTTTGTCAGTCTGCTTTTAAACAACTCAAGCAATAAGCATTCCCCTTTTTCCCAGAGACACAACAATAAAATCCAGTAGATCTCTAGTCAGGAATATTTTTGCTGATAACCAGAACACTTTTTTCTTTTTTTTTTTTTCTTTTTTTTTCTTTTCCATAGCACTTGGCCTCACAAACAAGTTACTGCAGCTGAGCTCAGCTCTGGCAGTGTCTGCATGCCCCCACCTCACATGCAACCAATGCAGCTTAGCTCTAACCTACTTTAGGGTAGTTTAGGGCAAATGAGCTTTTGGGCTGAAAGTGCACAGGGCAGGAGTTTCCATGGCTCTGCTGACACATGCTAACTTGCCAAGTGATGTATGCCTTACATGTGTCAAAGATTTTAAATCCATCCCTGATGTTCCCTGATTTAAAATGCCCCTGTAAATAATAAGGCTGCTCCCTAGGCATTTATATTAGCTGGGCACTTTAATTCGGTGCTCAGGCAGGCTGTCTGCACTTAACTCTTAATCCTTTCTCACACGTTGGTCCTTCCATCTGCCTCAGCTCTTCTGCTGCTGCCTTCTAAATTTCCTGCAGTTTCCCAGATCCTGGGGTGCTGGGGCCTGCAGCACCCTACCCAACGTGCTCAACACCACAGCCTCTTTCTTACCAGCACATCAGCAACAGGAATTCAGTTTTAGGTACAAGCATAGCTTTGGGTGACCCAAACAGTGCCGTTTCCACTCATCTAATACTGATTCCGCTAAGGGCAGCTATTAATTTCCAGACTAACATATTGTGTATTGTTCTCCTAAAGCTCCCCCCTATCCTTTTAACAACTGCCCTTTTCAGAAAGATAAGCATCTAGAGCTCCGTTGTTGTGTCTTAATTATCTCCAGATCATATATGATCAATGAAAAGCTCCTCTCTCTGCCCTGCCAGCTCTGCAAGCCTAACCCAGGATCTCACAATGAAACCGGGGATCTTTTTTTGGTTACACATCATTCCCAGGAATCCTGTTTCAGCCTGAACTCTATTATCAGTACAATTAAAGTGAATTTGAGCTGGCATGTAAAGTTTTCAAAAGCATTTATGTGACCTTAGAGGCTGGGGCTTAATTTCAAATGTGACTTGGTGCACTCAGGAAGTTAAGCGAATTGCTTCTCTATTATAAATCCGTGCTCCCTTATGATGTAAATGCTTTTGAAAAGGGAAGTTAAGATTCCTTAGGCACTTTAGGCATTTCTGACAAGATTGCTAATGTCATTTAGGCACAAACGTATCAGACCTCAGCTAGGGTGGAAGAACTGGGAAAGCAACAAGTTTAATTTTCAAGCTAAAATTCAAGTTCAGGAGCATAAAGTTCAGAAAATTATGCTGGAAACTAAGAAAATTTGATCCTTAAAGTAGTGAGAATAATCATGAAACCCTTAAGTTCTTGTCTTAAATATAGCCTGAAAGTGACTGAGACACACTGTGCTGTAAATTCCCACTGAGGGAGACCCACCATAGCTGAAGGAAGTGACAGGACACAGTAACAAATAAGACACTCATATATTGAAGGACATGTATTTGATGTTCTGGTATTTTTACTGGGTACTTGCCTTTGCTGTAATGGGCTGCTTCTCTTTGTGGTTCCTAATGTGTTTTTATAAATATTCTCGAAATATGCAGAAATACAGCATAGACATGAAACTGCAATGTTGCTTATAGCTGTACTGGTTTTCTCCTGTTTATCTTCAGTTTTGCCTGGGAATGTCCTGAATTTGAGGTCAAGAGAGCTTTCTGCTGTAGAGTTTTATACTATGTCAACTAGATGGACTATCTTCCTCAATCAAAATATAATTGTTCATAATTTGCTGTTCTCAGGCATTTTCACTGTGGTTCTTCATTGCTTGTATTCTCTCATCAGGAAGTGTTGCTCACAAATAGCTGCTGAAATGATGCTGAATTAATGGTACATTAACAAAAAAGTACGGAAGAAACAACCTTTAGCCCAACTGGGCAAATTAATCTACCACAATACACTAGCAATTCCCTTAGAGTTCATCAGGGCTATTTATAATTTTCTTTGAGAGAGGTTTACATCTGAACTCAAAGTGCACATTATCCTACACTACGAGAGAAAAGAAACAAGTTTGTTAGTCACTCAGTCTTACCTTGGAGAAAGATATGAAGAACTACTTCACTTTAAAAAGATTTGGGTTTTCCCTTAGTTTCAAGGTTTTAATTACACTCCCATCTCTATACCAATTCATGCCTATGGAGAGGAAGTAGCAGAGGTCCAGCACAATAGGCACTGCCTTACTTTTATAGGCAAATAATCACTTCATGGAAATCATGGCTCAAGATGAGAATTGTATTTTCCGATTTCTCCCTCTACATGCTTAAACTTGCTTCTGATCTTACAGGGCACTCCTTTCACTGTGGTTAGATGGCTCCTGAAGCAGCCAGGAGCAGAGGCAGCGTGGCTGACAGCAGCAGGTCATTGCAGCCCGAGGGAGGGCAGGACGGGGCTGCCGGCTGTGATGGGATTGCATCAAGCGTAACCCAGGCAGGAGCTTGTCCCCAGCTCTTTTATATATATTTTAATCCATATGGTTAGATGGCACTGGGATGCCAGCCCCTCAGCTGTGATGCAGAGATTATTTGATTTTTCAGTAATGTATATGCTGCACAGTGGTTCTCAGTGTGTTTTTGTAATTAGGCGTATTTAACTGTGCCTTGTTTCACTGCTGTAGGAAGAATCTCATTTGTCAGCAGTTTTAAGCTTTGCCAAATAAAGGCTTATTGGCAAACTGCATTGAGCACTCTGATAATAACCCAACTTTAGAAAACACACACCCTGCTGTGTTGTATTCAAGCCATGGTGCTGTTGAAATTAAAAGGGGAGACAATGCCTGCTTTCAAAAACTGGAGGTTCTTTGTCTTCTAATAAAAGCCTAAATTAATATTTTAAAAGGTTATTGCTATTTTTTACCAGCTAGCTGGCACTGTGTAGAAATCTTATTTAGGCAAGGTCCTACATTATTTCACTGTTTTTAACACGTCAGCCAGTATCATACTGCCATGGATAATCAGTTCCTGAAATTCATTAGTCCAACCCGTTAAATCCCTTTTGTTTAGCTTTAATAGCAGGGTATTTATGTGTATTTGGGAGTCTAATATATGATGTACGTTCTGACTACACCAGCAGGGACCACAAATATGTCTTACATAACCTGAAGGACATATGTTTGGCTTATGGCGAAAATAACCTCATCATTCCAGTGTTTCAGGTTGAGGTGTCCATGTGAGGTCCTTTTATAAGAGCAGAGTAATAGCAACTAGGTATAATTTAATCTCATTGGCTTTTAATACATTTCCTTCAGCTTTTAAAGAGTGCTCTAGGAAATGGAAAAACACACACTCAGCTATGAAATTCTATGACACTGATGCAGTCAGGCTATAAAATATTCTTTGCATCTTAATTACATTTTATATAGCCGTATAACCTTGTGTAATTCTTAACTGTATAAATCCTAGCTTTGCATCCCGCTCTGGCAGCTCAGCAAGAGCGGCAGAGGAATGTTTCCCACAGTTCATTGTTCAGTTCAGTTGTGTGGGCAGAGCACAAACGTCAGGACTGTGGAGGGAACTTGCACTGAACTTTGCAAACTGCTGTTTGCAGACAAAGAATCCTTCTCATCCCTGTGGATGAACCTGATTTCACACGACGAGATCCATATCTGAGTTCTTCCCAGAAACAGGTGTGATTTGACAGCCAAGAGAATGATGGAGCCTGTTTTATGTACCGAGCTCTACTGAAGGTTTGCAGGGTAGTTTGGGGGAGAAGTGAAGGTAGTTTTGCTGGCATGTAGCTGTCAGAACAAAGCAGAGAATGACAGAAGCTAAATAGCTATCAGGTGGGAAATCAAGCCAAAGGCAGAATAGTCTTTCAGGCACCACGAACCATGCAAACTGTTGCTATACTGCAAGCGTGCCTGCAGTGATGCTGTACCCTGCAACACAACAGATGCACTTGCTGGTACTTTCTGACCTCTGATCATCCTGTTCCAGTGAAAGCCACATCCCCAGCCAGTGCCACAGTCACAGCCTTGTGCTCACTCCCCACACTCTAAAATGGAGGCTCAGGAAAGGGGACTGTGGTTTAAAAGTGTGGGAAACAGTGGGAGGATCCAAAAGCAATGATGGATGTGATCTGTTCAACTCTGTAGCTTATTTCTAATAATAGAAGGTTTTTAGAATGGATAGACAGAGACATAACAGGATCCAGTGGCTGAAAACTGAAGCTGGCTAAATTTAGATGAGAAATAATGCTCTGTCTACACTGCAGATTGCAGCACAGTGTTGAGATACATGAACGTTAAATGAGCTAATTCAAAGAGCAAAAAGCCATCCAACAGCAGGGTCAGGGATATCCCAATTGATTTAGCTCAATAGAATAAAAGTGCCTGTCCAGAGGTCTCTCCTACTGCAGCCCAACAGTTCCCAGCTGTCCAGAGAGCATTTAACCTCAGCAAATATCCCAGTGCTTGACCTGGGAGCTATAGTGGAGTCAGAACCTGTGTCAGAGTCCTCAAGAGCAAGCATGGCTAGTATTGCAGCATCTGCAGGTGTCATACTTTGCACATGGATGTAGACAGACTTACATAAGGCTCTCCATTCTAGCTTTAGGAATTCTATGCGGCTGTGTAAAGCGGATGCAGTTGAGGACCCATTGAGAAGTACTCAGGGAGGTCAAGCTATTTGCATAGTTCAAAGTTTCTGCTAAACCAGCTGAAACTCAGAATTTCCATGTCATGGTGAATTTCGACATTTTAATATTTGGCTCTTACTTCAAAAGACTTTGTTAGTCTCCTGTAGCACTGAAATGCTTTTTTCTTTGGAAATATTTCCCACAAAACATACTTGTTTAGACAAATCGGCATTTCTGCAGCAGAAATACCTTTTTGACTGAAAACTTCCAAGCCCCCATCCCACAGTTGCCATTGAACTTCACGGGTTAACCTCCATGAAGTTCTACAGGACCACCCTCTACAGGAGGGACTTTTACAGCCTCTTTTAGAGAACAGAAATAAAGAGGAACTGACCTTGGCCCAAAGGGATTAATTGGTACCCTGGTTTCATTAGGTTATTTAAAGCAAAGTTCCCATTAAATTTTCATTGGAACAATGTTAGACAAAGTCTAACAGCTGCAGCTGTTGAGAAGAAGTGAGAGGTCAGCAAACTACCAGATGATAACAAAAAAATAATATAAAAGTCTAAGAGAAGGAAACTGAACAGAAAATTAAAGTGCAGACTGGAGATTTGGGATCTTTCAATTCTCCATTTTTAAATTTGTTGCACACGTGGGTGCTGATATGCACATAGAGCCATTTGCTCTATGTAAAATCTCTTAAGCTAAGGAGGCTTTCAGAAGCTGAGGAGACCTCACAAGCCTGGAGTGTCAAAATAAGACTAGGTTGTTCTTGTGGTTCATTGCTGAAGCTGTTTGGGTCTCTCTGGCCTAATTAGCCGCTGTGTCAGAGATGATTTATGTTCTCTTAGTTCACTCTGTTAAAATGGCTGCACATACATCGTGCAGCACTAATCGATTAGTCTTGGCACCCCCAAAGTGACCACGTGCACATCGGGGTGAGACCAGGACAGCATAGCAGCATAGGGAAGAGAGCAGCATAAAACCAGAACTCCTCATGCCCTGAATCACTTGCGGCCTTTATGTTTCTCAAGCTATTTTTTGGTATTTATTTTTTATTCAGCATGTGGAAATTCAATTAGAAAGCATTTACATTGGGTTAGCCTGAGGAAGAAGTGAGTGACAGTTACCACCTGGTTGGTTTTGGTTAGTCTTGGACCACTTTCTGTGCTCTTCGAACTTGTGTAAAGCAGTATTTTGGACTGAGGGGGTCAGACTCTTCAGAAAAGCCTTCTGGGGTCACTGTTGCCAAGACATGACAGGTTCACAGTTCAGCTCCTTTGCACTGAAGCTATAGGACACATTGGCCAGAGCATGTTGCTGGCAGTCAATATGCCAGAGTTCCCATTGCAGTCCTGTAGCCCCATCGCTTGCCTTCTCCATGTCCTCCTTTCCCTGCTCATCCTTCTCTGCTGCATTTTGTGCTGTGCTCAGCCTATCTTGGAGGGTCAACAAAGCCCTGGGCCTTGCCCAGGGACAAGGCACCCAAACACGTCCACACATAGCACTGGCTGCTGTTCTCTCGCATACCCTGTTGTCAGAGGGCTTACACAAATATGACCAGGGATCTTTTACAGTTGTTAGGATTCAGGGAAAAGAAAGGTTCAAAGTGCTGTCCTGTTTCAGCATCCTTTGCCAGTACTACTTGCAGTAAGAAAAGTAGCTTATCATCAAACAATTTGCTGGAAAAGTCAGATTTGAAGCCCTAAGAATTAAAGTCAAATTGATTTTTCTTACTTTCTGGAACAGGAATACTAATGGTGTTACACTTTCATGCCACTAAATTGACTTAACTCTTAGCTGCTGCAACCTAGAAGGTCTCAGCATCTTTCTTTTCCCCTGCCTGTGCCCCCTGCCGCTCCCCTTCTGCTGGCACTGACAATTTTCTGACCCCACCAGCAAACCTGTTCAGAAAGCTAAATCAGCAGAAAACTAACCCTACAGGAATGAGCAGAGATCCGTCAGCTGGCTCAGATCTCCAACCCAGCTCATCTGAAGCCAGAAAAATGCCAGTGCAGAAGGGAGGGTGGGAGGAGAAGAGCAGGACCATTTTCAGTGACGGCTATTGTTTAAATCAAAGTAGTCTCCCTTCAGAGACACAACCTAAGACTTGAAAATGCCAAAATGGGTAGCGTGCTCTTAATAAGCCTTCTAGGCTGTCTGTCAGTTCCTGCCCTAACACCTCAGACATCCTACATGCTCTTCTGCAGGCCCCTTGCCTGCAAGCCCCTGCAGCTGCCGGCTCATCCACAGTCCACAAGAATTCTTGACTGGGGGAATATTCCTATTTCTGCTTGCTCTTTTGTATACTTATATTGCATTGCAAATGCTGATTGTGTTTTTCCCTGAAGATTATAAATCCTAACAGAGCACACTGAAATCATCAAGCTCTTTCAGTTAGCAGTTCCATGCGAAAAGAATTTTGGGGTCTTTTTTTTTTTTTTTTCTGTAAACAAGGTTACAACTGGGGCTTGAAGTTTGGCAACTGCTGAAGACCTGTGTAGTATCACTGAAAAAGGAATAAAGTAATCGTTAAGGAAAGGCAGGGAAATCTGACCTATATCAACCAGCACCTCTTCCGCAGCCTGTTCGTACACAGAGCTCAGACTCTTGCTTATGTTGCCACAGCTTCAGTAATTGTGCTCTTCAGATTACCAGTGGTAACTGTGTCTGCACACTCTGTTCCTGACAGACACATGGCAATGTGACTTAGCATAACCCACTGTCATTGAAGTATAATTTAGTTTACAATTATTTGAATTATATCACATCTACTAGGGACTATAAGCACGTGTGCACACACAAAACACACTCACGTGGAGTTGCCATGACTGAGCTGACACATGCCAACACCTCCAGCTGCGGGAGCTGAATTACAAGTCTGAACTCATATAGATATATTCTACTGGAGGAGAACCAGCATGTCTGCACTGGGTCTAACCAAATTGAAGAAGTTGCTGCTGAATTGAATGTTGGTATCTTAAGAGCTCAGTCTGTTTTATTTATGTAAAAGAAGGGTGAGTCTGTTGGTTGCTGCAGGAGGTACCACAGATGGGTGGAAAAGCCCTGCAGCCATATGGACAAAAACAGAATGGGCTTTAATGGCTGGAAGCTGAATTCAGACAAGTCAGTATACAGGTCAAATATGAGATATGTGTACATATATATCAATCTTCATGAATCTATCAATGAACTAGTATTGACAGAGAGTCAGATTCTTAGTTGAGTTATAATGGAGTGCGATTCCATTCATTTCAGTTGCTCCCTGACATATCTTCATCTCTTGGTTCTTCAGGAATAGGCTTACTTTCTCTGTTGTCTTTGAAGATAAGTCTTTGTCCTTGGTGTTAGCTCTGGTTCACCTAGTGTGAAGCAGGCTAACACACAGTGCTTTCCCAGAAATACATAAGCATGGTGAATATGTGCAGGATCACACAGCTCACTGCAAAACCTTCCTTCTACTAGTCCATCACACATGATCTTGTCTAGGTTTTTACATTATGCAGAGTGGTAGTGAAATATATTTTTAGTATGTTTGAATAAACAGAGCTTATTTCTATATTCAGAGTTTGAGTTTTAACTCAGAACATGAAACCTGAGAGTCTAGAAAGACAAGTGAGAATGATTTTGTCCAAAGTTCCTTTGTGTTTGCTCCCCTAGCTGCTCAGCCAGAGCGATTATCTGGACAAGACACATGCACAGACCTTCAGTTTCCACATAGACATTGATTGGCTGTGAGACTGGCACTCCTGGTCCCCTGCTTACCGCACCACAGGGCTGCAGAGAGCTCTGCCCACCATGGGGAAGACAACCAAAGGACAGCTCTGACATTTCCCCCTGCTGTTTTTTTCCTTGATGGAGAAAGCAGAGCATTCATGAGTCAGTTCCCAGTGTTGCCAACTCATAAATCATTGATTGGGTATGCAAAATCACATCATTTGGGACTGTTGCATTTTTTAACTGTATTTTGCCTCCTAGGTTGTAGGACCTTTGGGTGCCTTCCTTTTGTAGTTCTTGAGCTGCAGCCTCATTGAGCTGCAGCCTCAGCTGGACTGGATCTTCAAATGTAAGGCAGTACATTGGGATGTATATGTAGGCTGCAGTTTGGGGTTTCCTCATCCACATGTTGGTCTCCTGGCTCTTCTTCTGCTCCCAAGCCTGGCTTATGAAATGTTTTGCTTTATAACCAACTTATAGGCATAATGAAAGACATCCTGAGCAGAGTTTATGTGCTTTCTTGTATGTTACAGTCAGTCAGAATTTCAAATACACCAAAAAAATTTTACTCCCTGTGCTGTTAAATAGCATTAGAATTGCCATTTTGCTACTATGAATCATTAGACTTCAGCAATGTAATGTCCATTAGATCATCCAGTTCAGCTCCCAATCCATGTCAGATTGTTCTCTACAAATATTTTCCTCATACGAGGTCTTACATTCATACACACGTACTACATTGTAGATTTTCCACTGCTTCCCTTGGAAAAGAGTGGGTCAAGAATACTAGGAAACATCAGATCACATTGAATATGTCATTCCAGACTGTAAACAAACAAAGCTAAAAATAATTAGAGGACCATGTAAAGTGGAAAACTTCCACTTCCAAAAAAACAACCAAACAGCTATTCTAAGGGAGCCCTTGCATATCCTTGTACAATTGCAGGTTTTTCTTTGTCAGAAATTTTAATTTAAAATATAAGGCAAGAAAGAATATGCTAGAAGCTCAGAATAGCAGTTTCTTTTGGAGAGATAGAAAATATAGGAGACTTTAGTTCTGCTGATTGTTTACATGTCATCCTCCCTTATTGGCAAATAATTATAAGCAGAATCAAATGATAGATATCTGCTGTGCTGAATTCCTCTGCTCTGATTTAGTTACACTACACATGGAGGTTTTGAGTCTGATTTTAAAACTGTCAGGCGCCAAATGGCATGCTTCACATTAGCCTGCAGTTCTGTACCAAATTTGCATTCAGTTATGCAAATTAAACATTTGACTTGAGTAATCACACACAAATCAGCACGTCTGATCATTTGCACACATGCTTATTCACTTCATTTGCTCAAATAAAATATATACTCAAACTCAGTAGACAGTTTAGTCCCTAACCATTTTATTAACCAGCTTCAGTATTTCTGAGGCCAATAATGTAATTTCTTAATAGGGCAGCTGCAAGCAGTTAATAATATAGGCATCCTTTAATAAAATTTCCCTTGTGCATTTCTGCATGCCTTTAGAATCTGCCAGTGATGGACATGATTGCCTGAATGCACAGGAAGTTGAATGCATGCAAGTTTTCTAAGGTTGACCTTCAGTTAAATTCTTGGCTGATGGTACGTTGAAGTAGGAAAAAATAACCCTGAGGACTAGTTAAGTATGCTTATAGAACATAATCTGGTTTGGAGAGCTGAAGCAAAAAGTGCATCTACACATACGCTAGTTAGAAATGTGCAAATTTAGCATTTTCCTGCAGTAAAATAAGCAAAAAAAAAAATTATTTCTGTACTTAAATATTTGTTCTGTCAGTATGATTTCTCTGTTCCAGGAGGTTGCAATAATATGGATTGCTATCTGATGAAAGAAGATCAGGTTTTGGAAGAAATGTGAAATGATTTAGCAAGTGAAGCAGAAAATGGGGGTTCAAAATATTTCAAATACATTCAGTTCTTCAGGAAAAAGCAGCTGTTGGCACAAGCACAGGAAACTGCCTTGATACACTAATGCTCAATAAATATCTTGTCTATGAAAAATGCTTTTGATAAATAATGTCTTTTGAAATTAAGATGGTTTTATTGTTTCTTTGTGTGCAAAACTGGAACGTAACCAGATCCTGTAAATTAGATAAACAAGCAGGTTAGGAATTAATCCTAAACAAAAATCCAATGAAAATAATATTCTCCTGAGGTTGCCTCAGGGGATACTGCAGCTGCCTGCTAAGCTGATGCAGCACCAAAGCTGCCTGCCTGCATGGAGAACTCTGAAGGACTCTAAAGAGTGTTGGCCATAGCTAGATCATTTCTTGTATTACATTTAAACTTGTTCAGACTCAAACCCATTGACTGCAAGGAGCTCTGTACTGAATTACAGAAAGTTGAAGTTCCTGTAGCAACACTTAGATCCCTGCTTGCTTGTATATGATGTCAGGATGCTTTGGGGTATATTCAGAAGTCATTGCTATGCAAGGAAATGAGCTCTCAGGAGCATCAGCTGTTATTTTTTAACACCATCACGAGTTAGTTGGTGCTTGAGATAACCCATGTGCATCCCTCTTGGTCAAGTACACAGTGCTCAAGGTGGCC
This sequence comes from Chaetura pelagica, assembly GCF_000747805.2. Classification (NCBI taxonomy): domain Eukaryota; kingdom Metazoa; phylum Chordata; class Aves; order Apodiformes; family Apodidae; genus Chaetura; species Chaetura pelagica. Next base: position 582,101 of record NW_009953481.1, on the reverse strand, counting down.
TGATTCAGGCCACAATAGCCCACGCTCAGGAGAGGAGCTGCCACGATCTATGTAAGACATCTTTACTCTCGAATGGACTCCTTCCCAAAAGGTCCAAGATGGTCATAGCTGTGCCAGACAACCTAAGAAACAGTGCCATCCATGCTGTGCCACACACCCACATGGAGACTGGGAGGCTGCAGGAAATATTTAGAAGGCCTCAAATTATATTAAAAAAAAACAACAGTGAATGGAGCATACCTGCAAGGCCTTGAGCACTGCTTGACTCTGGAGAGGGCTGTGAAGCTGCCTGACGCGAGGCATGCCCCGTGACCTCAGACTAAACAGCCCCTTCACAAACAATGCAGGCAAGAGATAAGTTTTGCTTTGTTTTGGCCCTCACATTAATTTTGATTAAAAATAGAGCCCTCAGCAGTGGCAAGGGAGCAAAACAACTGTGGCATTGTTAGCTCTATCAGGAGGAACAGGGAGCTTGAAGGATGAAAACATGAGGCAAGCAGAGGGACTGAGACGAGAAGAATGATGTCAGGTCCAAGGACTGGGTCAGGCTGGACCTCCTGTCTCCTCTCAGCTTGATGGACTTGTTCGTTTTTAGTTCAAAACAATAACTTTTTTTCATCCGTGATTTGTGTTTTAACTTGTCATTATTTGGTGGTCAGAGATGACAAACCTGTTCTTAGATCACCCATTACCTGCTTCCAGTTTCAGATTACACAACTACACCAAAAACATTTGGTGTGCTCAAAACTTAAGCACTGGAAGTAAAATCTCAGCCCCACTGGGTTTTCCAACAACAACATAACCATCAGTTTCAATGGATTTCACCCAAGGGAAATAACATTCCCACTTATTCTGAAAGACATGGCTGAGTTGATCTCTAAATAGTGAAGACTGCAGCACTGTGAATTCAGCCTCAGAGTCTTGGAGATAGGAGATGCTTCAGACAGACCCATGCTTACATTTTCTAGCAGATTGTTTCAACACTATAGTGGATATATTTGGGCTTAATGATGAGAAGGGACTTTAGAAGCTTCCTTTTAAACAGTATGGAATAAAATCACCCATGTCTGCAGAAACAGATCCCTTCATTATCAAATGTTTGTTATACTACACCAGCACCCAATGATCTCTACCACGTGAAAGCTCCATTTTCCCAACTGTTATATGAATATTTATATAACAAATGACATTTGCAGGTCAGAAGACATGAGACCCTAAAAAATTTATTCTATTCCTTTGTAATGTATTTGTTAAATGTTGACCCCCAAATTCAGTGCATTTTGAGAGTAGCAGAACTAGTGGAAAAAAGTAAATTTTCATTTAATACATACATGATTTAAGTCTTAGAGCAAGAACAAGTTAAGAAAATAAGAAGTCTGGCCTAGCTAGAGCCAAAGATTTGTCTGGTTCTGCATCTGGTCACTCTTAGTGGTCATTAGTAGAAGAGCATAATAACCAGAAAAGCATACATTAACCTTCCCCAGGATGTTCTCCAAACATCTTTGGCTAAACGTCAGTAAATGGTGTATTTGTATTTAATAGCTTGAATTGATTTTTCTTCAAGGAATTTATCCAGTTGCTTTCTGAGCCCATTTAAACTTATGTATTGCTAAAAATAGCTGCATAGCTGTGCCTCACATAAGGACCTCCTTGTTTGCTTTTACATTGCCATGTGCTCATTTTACATGATGTCCCCCAGCTCTTGCATTGGAAGATTCATCGATCTCCGTTCACCTACTCCATCCAATATGTTTTATACATTTCCATCATACTCCCCCTTCAATTTTTCCTTTCCTGGGCTGAAAAATCTTAGTCTGTTTAACTGGCTTCTCTATGGAAGCTATATTGTTGTTTTTTTCCCCTTTGACAGTCTTCTTTGCCCTTCTCTGTATATTTTTCTTTCTACTCTGTTCTTTTTGAGACAGGAGGTGGATTCAAACAGTGCCAGTATGATGTGTCTTTGCTTTGCTGTCTATTTTGCTGGCATCCAGCTTGCTGTCAAAGCCCTTGCACTTCTGAGCACTGAGATGGTGTTTGTAGCATTGTCTATTTGGACCTTGGGATCTCATTCCCAAGGAGTAAGACTGAGTTTAGGACCCATCACTACATACAGCAAGGACTGTTTACCATGTGCTGGATTTTATACTTGTCTATATTACATTTCACCTGCTCTTCTGTCACCTGGATGCTGATAATCTCCCTTCACTGTGAGAACTGATAATGTGTTCTTACCTTTTCATCCTGCCTTTTAAGCAATGATGTATCTATCAGTGTGAAGAGCTTCCTTCTTACCCCCCCAACACCTTCGTTGCTTTAAGCATGTCTAACAAGTGATATTGCTGAGTGCCTTTGGGCACAAGCAAAGCTACGTCAATGGAATTCCTCTTGTTCAAATGCTTATTATGTCCTTCAAAAAACCTTACTACAGTTGTTAAGTAGGATTTTTCTTTGCAAAAGCTGAGCTGGGCTTCTCCAGTATATCCAATTTATCCAGGTGTCACCTAGAGCTATTCTTAAGAATTTTTTTATAGATACATTTTGCCTGGTATAAGCATTTTCCCAAGAACCTTCTTCAAAATTGGTGCCATATTTGCCACCTTCTAGTTTTCTGATGCCAAGATCACTTTCAGCCAAAAGCTGAAAAGTTAGCAGTTCAGCTGAATCAAGATAAAAGTAGAAAAAAAATTGATTTCTTTGTTTTCTGGAAAAGAGTTTAGTTTTGCAAGATTCTGAATGACCTGGCATTTTAGCTCGTTGCTAATGTCAACTCATAACATTTAGTGATTACCTGCTAGTTTGCCTTTTCACTATTTGACAAATATTGTAATAAAGGACACTTGGCCAGTCTGACCTGTGCTGAGAGCACTGGGAAACCTGAAAAGAAGTGATGAATGCAAAAAAGGAATAGTAAACCTGAAACAAAACTAAATAAAAACTGACATAAAATAGAAAACTGGGAAAGAGGCAAAGAAAAGCACTTGATTTTATCTTGAGTTATTCTTGACACTGTTCCATTTCAAAGACGTTGCTCCTCTCAGTGAAAACACAACTTTGCCATAAACGTTTCTACCACTGTTAGAACTGAGCATGTAAGAAAGCAGCATGTTCAGCACTATCTGTTACTCATCGTGGATTTTGTATATTTAAACAGAGGTAGGACTGTGCTACAGAGGCTGGAAACGTTAAATAACATGCAAGTTTGTGTTTCCTTGTGAACATAATTGCCTGACCTCTACAGCAGATGCAATTTGCCGAGATTTCTTCAACAAAGGCAGTGACCTTAGTTTACTACATCATATGAATGTATTCAGGCTTTGGCACCAGCGTATATTGCATTCCCTTTCTTTCCTCTGCAGTTTTGCCTATGTTTACTCTATTCTGTTTACTTGAGGCCCAAAAGAACCGTCACAAACTACCTGCTCCACCAAACAAGATGATTAGGCTGAAATTGAATTTCGGTTCTGTATTTTAAGAAGTTTTGTCAGTGTACAATTCTACAGAGAGTTGTTTATGAAATAAGGCTGCTACAAGGTCAGAGGACTAGCAGCCCCGTGGGACAGTAAATAGCATTGCAGCCCATATACTGTTAATTATTTAACATGTCTTCAAATGAGTGATTTGAACTGAACTGTCTCATCTTTCACAGCTAAATAGTGGAGATGACTCAAAAGCTTTTAGGGCTGAAATCATCCAGGTTAATTTCTCTCTGAAAATTGAGATGCTAAAGAAACAAAAGAAGAAGCTGGGTTTCTTACAGATGTGAGTAATTGTTCCTTTACATCCCGTTTTCATACCAACCACGGCGCACCCAGCTTCTTCTCCTGTGTTCTATAATGTCCTCACCAGGCAAAAGAGGTCAGATGCCAGCTGGGTCAATTTGTAACTGTGACAGTCTCTGCTAAACTTATTCAGCTGGGTTCAACCAGCACCTCCCTTATCTGAGCACCAGGTTGGGTGTTCTCTTCCCAGAGAGTATGTTTCATGCATGTGTAAGAGCTTTGCTTCTTTGAGACTCCTTCCAGTCTGTCAAATCTGACTGGAGTTGGCTCAATGTTGGCAGGACAAGGAAGGAAATGGAAGGACCCTAAACAACCAAAACTCAAATGACATCATGTTCTTCCATGCTTATTGTTTCTGGAAAGCAAGTGTCCCCTATGCCAACCATCTGTCCAGGAATATGCTATTTTAATATAACCATCAAACTTAAAAGTAGATCATAACATGGGTGCATCCTGTAAAGGTTCTCTAATGACTTAAGAGCTACCTCTTAATAATTGAGGCAGTGAAGACCTGCCTTCACAGTACAGAGAAACCAACTCTCTAGGGCCTGCCATCCTTTATTCCTTTGCTTCACTCATCCTGCCTTTCTTCTTTCATTCTCTGGGATCTCACTGCAGATCAGTACCTTCAATCTTTTCTATTCTCCAATATTACTCCAACTTAATCAGACTGTTACTTCCTCTTCCTCATTCCCTCAGATGGATACTTCCCTTCATTTTCCGTGTCCTTTAGATTGTTCCTTTCCTTCCTTGTCCAACCCACACATCATTTTCTCCTTTGTTTCTATGCACTTTTCTACCCCTGTTTTGTTGCCTCCTCATCCTTATCTCCCTCTTCCATAATTCATTCTTTTATTCTCTGTCCCATGTTCCTCTTTGCTATCTTTTACTTGAATTGCAACTTGCTTGTGTGAACCCATGCCTTCTGGCATGTTGGTCAGAAAGGGAAGTGGAGGCAAACAAGACTGCTTGAGTGGGCACCTTATAACTCAGCCTCAGATCTTCCTTCCAGTGAAGTTTAGACAGCTACTCTAGCTTTGACACTTAATCCTCATTGATTTTGAGTCTGATTTAGGGGCCTATATCCCTCTGAGTCTCTGGTCACTGGTCAGCAACATTATCCATCCCACATCATCTCTTAGCAAGATCCATCAATGTGGTCTCACAGACCTTAAGCTATTAATGATAGATATGGCCAGTGTATGGGGCTACTTTTTGCTGTGCTCACATCTCTTTCTTCCTAATTAAATTTCAGTTGTGCTGCTGAATGTATTTTTGCCTGAAACCATGATAAAAAGCTGCTGGGAGAAGAGGTAGAGATGAATGCCACAGTGGTGGTATAGAACTGCCAGTTTGTGGATCGCCCAATTTCACCAGGTTTCCATGAGAAATAAGTCTCTACACACATTCTTCTCCCAACATTACATCAAGGAGGACCGCAGGAAACTGTGAATAGAAGGCAGATTTTCCAGTCCCCTTTGTGGGAGTGACCCACTTAACAGATGATACAATCAGGGTATTTACTCTTTTTTTGCTGCTTCCAGTAAGAGATGCTTAAAAGCAAAATGTCCATTCATTGAGATGCCCAGTGCCCAAATCAGCCGGCACAAAGGAGCTAATCTTGTCCTCAGCATTCTTATTTGTTCAGGTGCAAAGCTAGTGCCAGCAGTAGCTACCAATCTAAATACAGATGTGGGGACCAAAAAAAAAAACAACAAAAAACGAAACAGAGAAAAAAAATAAATAGGAAAAAAACAAGAGGGAGAGAGAGGGAGAGAGTGAGGGAGAGAGAGAGGAAAGAAAGAAAGAAAGAAAGAAAGAAAGAAAGAAAGAAAGAAAGAAAGAAAGAAAGAAAGAAAGAAAGAAAGAAAGAAAGAAAGAAAGAAAGAAAGAAAGAAAGAAAGAAAGAAAGAAAGAAAGAGAAAGAAAGATCCATTTCAGACAAGCCATAGTGAGCCCAAGCAAGTTTCAAGCAGATTAATTATGGAACAACACAGTGTATGATTTTGGCCTCCTAAAATGGAACATACTCCTTACAAAATGGGCATGCTGTGCAGCTCTCTGACATTTCCAAGTGAAACAATAGGACCACTAGAATGGAAAGTCTGCAGGAATGGCAGACAAGGAAAGGAAGTTTAGGTTGAACAAAGGTTTTGTTCATTTTTACAGCCCCTAGAGGAAGAGCAGTGCTGTACAGAAGCTGTTAATGATGGGCTGGATTGGACAGATGAAACCAGTGCCAAGATCTAAGTGTATTTTTACTCCAGACTCCTCCCCAGCTGTCCAGATACCCTGCAGAATTTCCAGCTGGTGTGAACCCCACGGGCTTCTTGGACCAGCAAAAAAAAAAACAACCCCACGGGTTGAGGGCAATCTTGCCCATCAGTTGCACGCCACTGTCTTGCTTGATACTTGCAATTTGCTTGCACGAAATAGCAAATCATTAAGCTCTGTCTGACAAGCTGCAAGTTGACCTAAACTCTTCTGCTGTAGAAAGGAGCTGTGCTGTGCTGAGGGCTTGCTCAGGTAACTATGGTAACTCTGCTTCTCCGTTAGGGTTTGAACGAACTGTTTTTAAGTGAAAACAGCTTCAACCTACCATCACTGTTTAATAAATAATCTGCCAGCAGAGGAGAATTCAGGTTCGGAGAAGCTGTTCTTCCTTTCAACTAAGAGCTGGGAAGCGCAAAAGTAAAACTCAGCAAAGCCATATGCAGAATTTCCATGACATGACTTTGTTCCTCCAGCATGTAAACAAATACCTCTAACACACCCCCGGGGCTGGGTGGAGGGGTCGTGGGCTCAGGGACCGTTCCTCGCAGATCATTTTCCAGCAGGTAAATGCAGAAGCTCATGAGCTTCTCATACTCTTAGTCTCCCTATTGTGCTTAAGTTATTTCTAAGCTGGATGTCATCATTTTATATCTACATGAGCAAAATGAGATGTTTCTTTGTATCAGGCAGTGAGAGAAAGAAAAGGAGATAAACCTTTTCAAATTTGTCATGCAGGACCAACCAGTTGAGATTCAACCTGTGTAGCTCTGTGACTTGTCAAAGTGCATTGGGGTCAGAAATTAACACTCCACAGTTCCCAAGTTCCTGAGTGGGAATTATGTTTACAGGCTTTTCTTTTACAAGTCCTGATTCTGCCAGGGACATTACATGAGGACTTACAATTTGTTCTTTATAACTAAGAGATGTTTTGAATAGTAGCCAAGCAGTCTGCGCCAGGTTCTTCTTTTAGGCTCTGATGACTGGCCTTGGGGCCCAATATGATTCTTCTGTTGACTTCAGTTGGAGTTGGTTTAATCGGGCATCTCACAGGCGTAAGGGTGGGTCACCTTGGTCAAAGGTGGCCTTGTTTCTGATGCCTCTCTCTGCAGTGGGGTGAAGGAGGGATGGCCAAAGACATGCAGCTTTTCCCTACTGCTCAAACTTGTCCACCTGTTTTAAAGTCTGAAGCTTCTCTTTCAGCATGTTTTGTATATGACTGCATGACCTCTCCTTCACAAGATAGGATGGGCATCACAATGTATCCAAAAGTGTGGTCAGATGAACAGAAGAAAATTTGTGGTGCCAGCTAAGCATCTTCCACTGAGAGAGAACAGATATTACAGCTGACCATCAAGATCTAAGGTATATTTAGGATTTAAGCATTTCAAAACCTGCCTTCAGCCCAGTCTCCTGACCAGCGAGGAGAGCTCTCACCCCATGCTCTCTGCAAGGCAAGCAAAGGCACTGAGAGCCACAGTGTGCCCTTTCTTCCTTCCCTGCCCTCTCACTCTGTGATCCCATCCAAGTTTGTCTGCCAATATCCACTGGTCTCTGCCAGCATAAACAGTGGCAGAGGGCCACAGGGGCTGCAATTCCACTTATGAGGAGAGGAACAATAAGAGATCAGTTTGGTCCCGAAACCATATGGAAGTGGCCAAAATGGAGGTGTGACCAAAGCAAAGAAGACCTACAGAAATGGTACCTGCACAGCCCCTCTGAAACTCTGCAGAACTCTCGTAGGGTCACCTCTGCCTTTCCCAGTTCCACAGCTTGGGTGGAGGCCAGCAGTTTGAACCCTCTGAATGTGGTCCCACAGGGACACAGGATACAGCTTCATCAGAGAGATCCACCTGCCTCAGCTGTGTCCATTGGGTGTCAAGATACTGAATCTATTAGGTGTGCCAGACAGGAATGGAACCTAGTCACCACCTCAGGCCAAGCCAGGGGTGACACCAGGGGCAATGCCAGGGTGAGTGGGATGGCTGAGGAAATGGAAAGAAACCCAAATTCAGAAGACATCTTCCACCCTGTCACATCTCTGTTTTGTCAGGATCTGCTGGATCCTGAGCTGAAGATGAAGGTTTTAAGACTCATAGATACTATCTGGTTATTGTCTGTGAGGCTGGGACATGAAGCCATTAAAAATAACTGCTCTTGCCACTGCCCAAATAACTCAGTAGGGTTGAGTGACTGTAACCTGCTTCAGCCGTTTGGCATTCTGAGTGCTGCTATGACAAGGCTGCAGTTCCCTCATCTGTGGAGAGCAAATTCCAAAGAAACAAAGGCCACCAGGGCCTGTCCACATCTCCAGGAGGTCTGGGTGTGGTGGCTGTGTCAAGGTCCTCTCCAAGTGCTGTTTCTGGGTGAACTCTGTCACTGGGGATGGCTAAACACCTTCCACTGGACTTGCCTGGAGTGAAGAAATGAAGGTTTATCATTGCGATCTATCAATATTTGGGCAAAATGTACCTTTGTAGGTGAGACAAAGTTTCCACTCCTGATTATCAAATGGAGGGAGAGAGATTCAGGCTGAGATTCCTAATGCTTAAATGCCTTAATTAAAGGTAAACTTTTGCTTTGGTGTGGCTGTGGTTAGAGCAGCAGGCAGAGACCTGACAACACAGGCTAAACAGATAAAAAAGGGTCTTATTTTTTGCCCTCTTTTTTTTTTTTTTTCTTTTGGCTAGGCATTCACTTGGGCTTCAGCCTGAAATGGCTTTGAAACTGCAGACACCTTCATGGAAGTGTTCTTAATAAAGAAAAAAGGAAAAAAAAAAAAAGTCCACTGCAGGACATTTGTAATCCTTCTGATTTAGATGTTTTAATAATGTTCAAGTTTATCTTGGAAGATGGTGGCTGACCTGGAATTAGAAGTATGGCTCTGCCAGTGAAAGAGCCCAGACAGGAGACTTAAGTATAATAGTATAATATCTGTATATATATATATA
>NW_009953481.1:545564-570313 GCF_000747805.2 Chaetura pelagica | reverse complement strand
ATATATACACAAAGGTGCATACATGTATATATATACATGTGATATATGAACACATCTCTAAATATTTTTAAACTCTCATTAAAAATTATTTCAGCCCAAATTAAAGTATAAAAAACACCCGAGTGGCTCAGACTTTACAGACTGGTGCCCCAGAATATATTAATTTCCTATTCTGGTATGGTTAATTGGGTATTTCAATTTAATTACCACAGTCAATAGCACTTTCAGCTGAGTGTCTTAAGTGTTTATTTAATTTACTGTAGATTTAATAAGGCAGTGGTTGTATGTTAAAGCTGTTAACCATCTGGATAGGCTGCAAAGCCCATCTCTTCTCTTGGGTAGCTGGGGCCTGTTCCAAGACACACTGATGTCTACAACAGTCTTTCTGTTGACTTTAGGAGCTCTAGACCTGGCCTCCTCGGGAAGCAAGGAGGTGGGCAAATGGCTTTGGCTGGGGGCTTCTTGGCTGTGGTGTGTGAGGGAGGTTATTCTAAGGTGCCTTTTCTTTTCAGTTGGCAATTTCATAAAGCAGTAATGGCAGGAAGAGCAACTCCTGAGTCGGGTCTTGGTAATCGTGAGCTGTGAGACTGATCCTTATGTATTAGGATTTAAAGTGAAATTTCAAGAGGCATCTCACAGCCTGGGTAAGGAGGCCACAAACTGGGTCATAGCTAGGAAAAAATAAAATAAACACACCAGTTTGACAAGCCTCATGCAACTTAGAGAGATGTGTTTTACTCCAGTCACAAGGTCTGGCAGAGCTGTTCATTCTCCCTCCACCTCCCACGAGTTACTAGCTCTTGCCCTGAGTTAGGAAACATGTCAAGTCTGCAGGTTTTGCGATCACTAATGTACCAGGGAGCAAAAAGAGGCAACAGCAGACATCAGCATTGTATGTTGTGATTTTAGGAGCTCTCTTAGAAGGGAGCATGATTTGTTTACGCAAAGGATGGTGTATCATAGGGCTGTGATTGTAGGGTCTGGCCTTTATTGCCTGGGGACATACCTACCCATCCTATCTTCCTGTACAGTCCTACTTGCTAAGCAGGCTTTGGTAAAATGGTAAAACAACACTGTATTGGATGTTCTAGAGATATGCTAGTGCCTAAAGATGCTGACAGGTACTTGAAGGGATTTCTGGGAACACTTTAGTCAGGAGTGGCCAAGCAAGACATCCTCATGACACAGATCACTTGCCTTGGGTGGATGAGAAGATCTGGAGAATAAATGGGGGCTTGAGGCAGAAGATGAGTAGCCAGGTTCCACAGCTCTGCTGCAGGACAAACAGGAGGAGGGTATTTTGGGAGATCCTGGAGTAGCCTATTGGTGCTGGCTGTGGTAACCCCATTGTTTGCCTCTTACTCCAGTCAACGTGGGGTTCATCCAGCAACCCCTCGTCATACAAGGCCAGTTATATGATGTTGCTCAGACCCATGGCCATAGCTGGCTGGCTGGAGAGTTGGACACAGTATAGGAGCCACAGATTCTTCAGGGCTGGGAACTCCCACGCTCCCCCGACTGGAACCCAGGCTGCATTTAAAAATGAGCAGCAGAAACATTGATAGGAACAGGACTCCAGCACATGAACTCAAGCAAAGGGAAATTCTTGTGCTGAAGAAAGTAGGCAAAAGGCAACCAGAGATGAATAGGCTGCCTCACAGTTGGCAGAAACACAGTCTGTCTGCCATAGATGGTAATATAGGCACTGCAAGTATTATGGCATCTGAAGTAAAAAAAGCAATAAAAAGCTTTAACCTCTGCTGCCTAGGAAAGCAAACAGTGGCTTCAGATGCAGCTGGTGGGGAGAAGTCGTCTTTGTGGTTCTTGTGACAGGCAAATGATCTAGAAAGCTCTACTGAGCTGCATTTGGGATTAAGGGCTAGGAAAGTCTGGGTTCATGCTTTATTTGTACGAGTTATACAGCCAGTTTAAAAAATTATATTACTGCTGTTATTATAATGATATTGCTATCACTGCTGTTATTTTCTTAACACATCAAGGGAGCCTGGACAGCCGCTCTTTATTTCTTACATGAATGCAAATGGCATTGAGATTCTTGTGGAGATCAGACACCAGACACATTCCTACATTCTTGTCCGATGTTCAATATTTTTCCATGAGTCAAGGAGAACAAGAATGGGCATATTGTGTAAATGCAAAACTCTGCCTTTTTAAACTGACACCGTGAATTTCAGCCCTGCCTCTTTGTCTCTCTCCTCCGTGCAGGGGCTTTTCAGCCTGCCAGATTTTGTTACTTACTATCTTTGAAAACAGAGGGAGGGAAAAGTCAGCCCTTGTTAATTCATTGTCCCAGCTACCTCGCAGTGCTGTATCCTTAAGGACTGCTGGGTTTTTTTTTTTTGCTCTTCTGAGATGGTGAAGAGCTTTTGCTTTCCTGCCAGCTCCATTGTGTTCCCTTAGTAAAAGCCTGCAACACTAGAGGCACTTAAAAAAGAAGCAAGGAGTCTGTTGCAATAGACATCCAACAAAAGTTCCTGCTGCAATCTGCACTTCCAGTAAACACTGGTTCATAATCCAGATTTCAGGCTGCAAGGCTGGTTCTTAATAAAGCACTGATACAGGTCAGTGTAGCCGCATCTGTTTACAGCAACAGAAAATCTGGCTCACTCTTTTGCCAGGCTTCAGTACAGATTCATAAAGAAGGACATATATGCAGACAAGTATCAGCATATATGAGGTCCCTGGAATGTGAATTCCATTTGGGGTACATGGCAAAACAGTTTGCCACCTCTGTGCTTTAAAGTGCATGTGAAAGGTGCTTGATTGATGACCTGAAGACTTAAATAATCTGTGCCTGTCAGAGAAACAAGTGCCCTGGAGACTGCTCAGATTTGGTCCATATCCCAGGCAAGACTTCATGTCCTGCCTTTTGAAAGGCTTCTCCTAACTGCAGACCACCACAGACAGAAAAGTCTGTGTGCAAACATAGTAAGACTTACTTTTTTTTTTCCAGTCAGATATCTCTGAATTTTTTCAGGTATTTTAATAGGCTGTAAAATCCATATTCCCACACAATAAATGAACATAAATATGTATTTACCAAAGCAAATCTAGTAGCATGCAAGCAAAGTTTCACTGAAGTGTTTTGATAACCCTGACTTTTTAGTCTTTCTGAGAGTGGAAAGTTGATGAGTGCTCTCTGTGCACATTTGACCCAGAGCTTCCTAGCTAAGGCTTTTGAAAGAAAGGGGAGCATGCAAAGGGTAAAAAAAACTAATTAGCACCAAGAATGATGTGGTCATTTGTCCACTGGTCTGCTACCTCCACAGATTCATATACAGCAGTTTGCTGTATGGCCTTTCCACTGTAGTGATTTCTGTCACCATTAACTGGTGCTGTAGAGGTGAAAGGTTTCCAATTATTTATCAAAATGGAATTTATTTATTTTATATCCAGTCTAGTATTTTCTAAAGTACATTGGGATCCATATTTTGACACCTAAATAGATGTTTGCTTTTCAGAGGTGCTGAATGTGCATCAGTGTCTTTTGGAATTTTGCTGGAAAAGAGGGCTTGTTATTAACGTGTTTGACAGTGTCTAAATGCATGAAGAGTATTTTTCAGAAAAATACATAGATAAAGCCCTTGCTTTGGAAACTTTTATCAAGAGCAGAGAGACAAAGTCCAGCAAAGTCCACTTAAAGATTTGGATATCTCAAAGGACTTTAAATCAGGATGACGGAAAAGCGTCATTTAGCAACTCAGATTCATCTGATGCAGAATCAATTTGCTTGGTCTACCCTTTGATTTTCTACGTCATTTAAAAGCTACCAATCTGATGCTTTCCCTGAAGGAATCTGCATAGAAACAGAGACTGACATTTCTCAAGTGTGTTGTCCTTTGCAGCTTTCATCTCCTCCTCCTCCCTCAAAGTATATGTCATTGACTTGGAGACAAAGTCATATTAATACATTTTCTCCATTCACTCTACATTCAAAGTTTTCCAGTTAAATACCAGATCTGTCTTAGAAGTGAAAAAGGATAGAGAAGCAAGGAATACAAGTTCCTAACTAGATGTAAGGAAAAAAAGGAGGAGCTGCATTTGGGCCCAGGAGAGTTGTGGAGTCTTCCGCCTTGGAGGTGTTAAGCACTTGCCTGGACAATGTCTTGAGGTACCTGATGTAACTTTGAAGGCAGCTCTGCTTTCAGCTGAGCCTGGACCAGAGGTCCTTTCACAGCTACGTCATTTTATCATCCTAAAGATCTCCTAAAGAACTCTCCACTAAAACTGTTGCCACAATACTTCTATTTTCTTTCTGTAGTAAATGGACAAGTACCAAATGAACTCTCTACTTTGTTAGTGATCTGCAGAGATGGAATATAAGGGACCCAGCTATGGAGCTATATGACTGCAGAGCATTTCCACTACATGACTCTTGGTGGGGACTTCCTACAAGTGCCTGGACTTCCTGAACCAAGTCAGCAGAGCAGCTGGATGGTTCTGCTTCTGGCTGCACCTCATGTTTCATTGAGGTGTAGGCTACAAAAGTGATGCAGCACTGATGGCGGCAAAGCTCTGTTGGAGCTGAGGAATCCTTACAGTCCTTGGCTGAGCCATTTTCACTGTGTAGCCAAAGGAACATGCTGTTTTGGCGATGGTGTGGCACAAGGAAGGAGATGCTATTCCACTCAGTCATTGCCAGAGTATTTTTCTCATTTTGAATTTTCAAAGTCAGGGCTGGCAATTTGATCTAGAAATAGACCTGAGGCTGCTGTGGAGGACAGGATGACCTTGCAAATGACTTGTTTTTGAGAGGTATAGAACTGCTCATTTTTCAGTGCTGTTTCTATTTAGATTAATTAATTCAACAAGTGCTTGGTGCACATATAAAATAAGGTATGTGGGAAGCATCAAGTGTAATTAATCCACTTCTGTCATATTCACTGAAAACTGTAATAGTAGCCAAAAATACCTGAAAGCATTCTAGTGACCCTTCTTGATGTACCACCATAAGAGAGGTTATGCATAGCTGGTGGGGACAGGCTCCTGTCCAGAACTACTAAGTGCATCTTCATCAGCTCCTTAGCATCTGTTGTGTGTTATGGGACTCAGTGATGAGTCTGGGACCAACAATCTCCTTGAAGAAGGCTGTAGCTGAGGTAGTGGCTTGTGGTACAAAAGCTCCCAGGGGACTGGATGGCTGCAGAGACATGAGTGCCCACAGCAGGGGGTTGCACTGACAATCTCAGTCACTGGCATTACCGCTCCAAACCACAAACCACAATGTATGCTCAGCAGCAGGGTTTTGCCTCAGAGGGGCAGGACAAAGGACCTTAAAGGCTGCGGTGTGCAAACTGTTTCACCTCATCACTGGGGACATTTGCACCTCCTGCTTTGGTGCTGTCTCCTTGAGCCTCTCCTTGGTCCATCTGAGGGTTGCTGAGGACACTGCCATTAAGCCTGTCTCCCACAGACAGGCTCTCATGTTTTCTTACCCTTTTCTGTCCCTTCCCTGCACCAGATTTGGTCTTCACGTAATCTTTCTACCTGTTCAATAACCAGTGTAACACTGTTCAGTGTTGCCTAGGGAAGTTGTGGGTGGCCCCATCCCTGGAAGTGTTCAAGGACAGGTTGGATAAGACTTGAATGGGAGATGTCCGTGCCCATGCAGGGGGTTGGAACTAGATGATCTTTAAGGTCTCTTCCAACTCAAACCATTCTATGTTTCTATACATTTCAAACCACATGATAATGGCATCTGGTGCAGAATCTCGCATCTCACATCATTTTTCCAAAGCAAATCTTTTTGTAAAAGCCAAGCTTTTGATAGATGCTCTGTGCTATCAAATACATTATTTTCTAATCAGAGAGAAAAAACAGTCATTAAACTTAAACTTACTTTCTTCAGAGATGTCTTAGTCCACTTTACTTGCCTGCTTTTGCAAACACCTTTCACTCATCCTCTCCACTCCACTGGTAATTTCTCCTGTTCCCTTTAGGCATGATCTTTTAAAATTTTCAGTACCTGAGTGGTTTGTTGTTGTTATTTTTCAGCTTGCAGGTGCCTTTTTTGTACCTCAGATGGCTCCTGGTCCCCTCTATCCACGTTGACCTTTTCCAGCTCCTGGATCATTCTTTTCTGGCTGGTTGCTTGTTTCCAGACCTTTCAGTTCACCGTCTCTGGCCAAATTTTTGGGGGTTGAATTCTTTTAAACTTCTCATAACATATGATCAAGATGGTACTCAAAGGAAGACCAAATCCTGAAAAATCACCTGAATAGCAAAATGGGCTAGTCCAAGAAAATAAGGAATCTGGAGCTCCTGCAACCTGCTAATGATCTTCCATTGTGTCAGACTGATTTTTGCTTTTAATTCTAGTTCTGTCATTCTGTGTTTTCAGGCTAAAACTGAAACTCAGGTGTGTGATTAGTAGTAAACATTTAGATACTGGTCAAAATACTCCCATTTTTACAGACTTCTGAGGTGTTGGATATACAGGAATTGTGGAACATGGCCAGATGTGTTCGTTCTAAACTCTTGCAGCATCTCCTTAATAGCAATGACAAATGTATCAGGGGAAGGTACATGATCATCTTGATAGGCCTGCAAAAATCGCCACTCCTCCCCCTTACCTCTTCCTCCCCTGCCCACAGTCCCCATGAACCATAGACTGGTTTGAACATTGCAATTTAGTATTTCACATCACCTTCTAAATATTTGATTGTCACTTTTCATAAGTCAGCATCTTCTCATTTCCAAACAAATACCCAGTCCCTCTTTAAATGTTGCTGAACTCTGAATCTGTCATGTAGTTCCTCAGACTCTATCTACATTGGAAGAAAATGTTTATGATTTAATTTGGATTGAATTTGCTGCTGTTCTAGTTTGCTAAGGTCAAACTGTTGGTGGGGCACACTTGACCTGTCCTGACACTGCATGTTTAAGCTGAAGGTTTTGAAAATG
Source organism: Chaetura pelagica (assembly GCF_000747805.2). Lineage (NCBI taxonomy): Eukaryota > Metazoa > Chordata > Aves > Apodiformes > Apodidae > Chaetura > Chaetura pelagica. The sequence continues at coordinate 563,389 of NW_009953481.1, read as the reverse complement.
GCTGTTAAATATTGCTTTTACTTTACATCCTTCTTAATGGGGTGAATGTGCACAGTGGGGAGAGGCAGGGAGAAGATGCTAATAGAGGTCAAACACAGCCATCATCTAAGAGAGTGCAGCAGCCTTGCTAGAAATGTTCTCTTACCACATGGCTGGATTCAGTCCTAAATATTACTTTGACACTGAAGTTTCTGGCAGAGGATCAGGACTCCAGCCTCCTAAAAAGAAGCCATGTTACCAGTTTTGCATTAAGAGTCCTAGTTGAAGCAGTGATGGAAGTCAGTTCAGGTTCAAGTAGCCCCTTCTTGTCCTGGCTGATGGAGTCTGATGCTGGAAGCACAACTGGGTAATATACTGAAGGATCTTTTTTTTTCCAATTGACAAGTGATGACTGTATCTCCTGTGAACTCTGACTTACCCTGCAGAAGATCTCAAGGCCAAACAGTTGGCATGAGTGTCCCGTGTGATGCATAGATTTGCAGCAAGAGAGAAACAGTCTAAATATTTCTTTATTTTCTCAGGCTGTATAGATGGTTGCTGTCTTCCTCCATTGACTGAACTTTTGATATGGAGTGTTGCAGAAGAGACAGGTGCCTAGACAGGTAATAAAAGCCTGTGTGTGGGCATGGATATGTGCTCTAATAAAGGTACAAAGACTTGCACAACCATTTTGGAAGTGATGCTAGGCAGAAAATAAGGATCAGACTGTTCTCAGTTGTCTTTCCTTAGGTGAGTTCTGCATTGGTATTGGTCTCTAAAGGGCAAATCAAACAATAGGAGACACATTTTCAAGGATTAGGAGCTTCCTGTGCAAGACAATATGTATTTTTAATACTTTAAGCTGACTTATGAAAATTGTAAACAATGTGGAGGATGGTGTTGGATGACCTCTTTTACATGCCTGATCATCCTGTCAACATTTATAATGCATTTGATATTTCCTTCTCATCAGGATAGGATCAGTTAAGCAGTTGCATTTCCCAAAGCTCAGGTTGCGTTATGCTTTGTTCCACATTTCGTAGTAATAAAAGTTGACATGAATTTCTGTAGATTTCACATAAAGTGATTGTTAATTTATTCATAGTTTAAAAGGATCTTAGAAAGAAAGACCAAAAAGAACAGAAAAGAGTGCTCCAGAAGACAAATACGCAGCTTGTAGGATAAGAAACACAGATCTTTCGTGCCTATTTGTTTTGTACACAATAATGACTGTTACATTCTGATTAGCAATCTTGACCTAGTTAAAGTGCTGTTGTTTCTCTGTGTTCCTATTCTTCTAAAAGACCTTGGCTAGACATGATATTTTATAATCCATCAGATGTAAAATCTGCATTAAAAATATAATTATTGTGCCTCAGCAACTTGGACCAAAGCCCTGATGTGATATTTCTAGGCGGTACACTGTGAATAATATAGTTGCATTTTTAGGTTGGTATGTTCAGTTGGCAAGATACGTAATTTTTCCATAAGTGAAGGTAAATGGTGGGATTTCTAACATACTGATTACTATCCCAGCCTTGTTCCCAGATTATGAGAATGAAGTGGATTCTTGTAAGCTGAGGAATAGCCTTCTTTGTTACTATAAATTCATGTTTAGTGGCACTTATTGCAGCAAACAGGGAGAAAAAACTCGTGTTACCTCTCAGTCCGTATTACTATTGGCAGTGGTGCTTATGGATCCTAAGGATCAACCAGAGCTAGGACACTAGCCAGTGCAAGAAGCCCTGTGTAGACATCATGTCTCTTTCTAAAGAGCTTGTGATCAGAAAGACAAGGATGTGTAGTGGGAAGATTTGAGATACAGCAGCAAACCTTGCTCCTTGTTTTAGGAGTAGTGCAGGGAGATGATTAGCTAAAAGGGAGACGTGGAGGTATGGAGTGGAGGTGTGCTGGCTCAAGCTGCTGTACTCACTGACAGTGGGAGGCTGAAGGCACCTGCTCCTTGTGCTCCATGCTCAGAGACAGTAATTTTTCCCCTACCTCTGGATGTAGGTGGCATTTAGGAGCATGAAGAAAAGGCACCTGGAGCTGAGGCTGTGCAAACCAGATTGAAATGAGAAACAGCATCTGCTGCTTTTGCACAGTACTTTGCAACAATGGTAGGACCACCCTGACCTCACCACAGTGCTGTGTGGTGCTGTGAGGATACACCAGCTCTCAGTGCTGCTCCCTGCCATGCTGGGTGCCCAGGGCCCCTGCTCTGTCACTCAGTCTTGCATGAAAATTAACGTTTCCCAGATCAGCATCATCCAGCAGATTGGACTTCTGACCTGGAGTTCTAAAATCTCTCTCAAGACAACTGTCACACTTGCATTATCAGCCATGTCAGGTAGAAGTTGCAAATGAAAACAAAAGATTGAAAATAAATACCCTCTTGCTGTGCAGAGAAAGTGAAGAGCAGAGCAGCTGGGGAGAGGTGCTCAGAAGTCCATGTTATGGAGACTTTGAGGAGAGACATCAGGGTGAACCTGCTGTCCTGGGTGGGGGAAGAGTGGAAAGAGCCAAAGCTGCCAGATTTCAGCAGATGTGTAGAAAGAGCAGTGTGGGAACCCTTTTACCTGTTCCTATAGAGTGCATCTGTAGTCAGAAACAGGCTGTGAGGGTGTGTGTGTGATCATGGCACCTGGGAGGTGGCAGCTTGGGACAATGGCCTTGTCTCATCCTTGTGCCAGCCTCACCTTGGTGGCTGGCCACAGCAGGAGTCACCACAACCAGTGTGCATGCTTGAAGGGGTAAGAAAGCAAGGAGAAGGGTGCCTGGTTCTCTGCAAGCCAGGGAGATGCCCACAGCAAGGAGGCTCTGCTCTGGTGAACCGCAGTCTCTGCCTTGGAGGATGCTCCCTGACTCAGCTCACCTCCAGCCGGTGCAGGATGTGGCACTGCAGACAGCTGCCAGCAGACACTGCAAACCACTGTTTTGAAAAGGAGAGCTGCTGTCATTCAGGATCAGGCCCAAAATCCCAGCTCACTGGATCCAGCCCTGAGATGTCAAGGTGCTTTCACAGCATAAATAAGAACTAGCATTCAGCATGTTTTCCTCCTTTGGAATGAATTCCTGTTTTGGTTTTGTTTGGGTTTTTTTGGCCACTTGCATTGTTTGAATGTTTTCTGTATTTTTCATGTCATTCCTTTACCCCTTCCCCTCCCCAGATACATGAAGGATTTTGTTTACAGTGCAGCCATAGATACAGTCAGCACATATTGTGAGAGTGTCTAGGAAGTCCAAAAGGGACTCTTTTACGTGGATTTGTCTGCTGCTGTGATATTAAAAGCATAAAATCCAAAGCTGCTTTTTTAACATCAGAAGTTTTACTCCATGTGAATAGCTAAGGCTGCTGCACTGCCTGCTTCACAAAGGGTGATCATCACTCAGGGTTTAACTCAGCAACACATAACAAGTTTCATCCTCATTGTTCCACCACACAAGCTAGGAAAGCTGCAAACCTTAGGAAGATATGAGAGATGGGGGAACTAAGATAGTAGGAGACCTTCCTTTTACATCTTTGGCTAACGAAGATTAGTGGAGATTTAAAACTGTGTCAGTTGTTTTGTATGTAGCTTGCTTGGAGCATTTTGGTGTTTGGGTCCAGCCTCAAGTGTCTAGCTATGAACATTTTGAGATGACAGACAGATGTGTTACTAATGTCTCTGTACAAGGCCAAGGATGGGTTGCACTGGGAAATTAATTTTTTTGGAGTTCTGTGGGCACTGTGGAGGTTCATGGGCAAGTCAGAGGGACAGGCTGTGTTTTACTTGTCCTGAGAGCTGTGAAACTCAGAGCTGCTGCATGGTTAACCTAGGATTCTCTCCAGCACTGTGTTCCTACACATTGTTAAAAGAAGTCAAAAGCAAATTCTAAAGGAAGTCCAGCTGAAGAAGCTACATGAAGAGCATAAAAAATAAGAATTTCAGTGAAAGTGGAACAAGATAGTCCTTAGCATTTCCTGCTGCCACAGAGAAATTATTTTCTTGAACATAATGGACAGTCCCTTTGGAAAGGAATTCAAGGTGAAAGCACATGGGTAATGTCAGAAATTTCTAGAAATGTGATTAAAATATTGTTAAATATGGATATTTTTGAGACAAGAATCTCTAAATTTTTTCATTGACAAATTATGCTTTTGCATCAAAGAAGTTTTTTCTTCCAGCTTCTGGAAAAGCTTTTGAACTGGAAAAAAAAAAAATAATCAATTTTCAGCAAAATTCCCTAGTTTTACATTCAGTAAAAAAAAATCTAACAAAAGAAAGGTGAAGCAAAAGCCTTATCTTTTTTTTTTTTTTTTTTTTTTTTTCAAAAGAGAAATTGTTTGATACCAGATTTTGATGAGTCTTAATTATTAGGTTGGTGGAACTTCTTGTGATTTGGCCTGATGTCATGGAGCATTAGAGAAACGGCTGCTTCTCATAAATCCCTTTTAAGACTCAGAATAAGTTTTTACTAGAAGTTAATTGTCCCTCTGTACAGGACATGGTGTCACACAGGGTCATTTAGTCCAAGCCATCTCTAGAGTTTGTTCTCTGCTGTTAATATCCCTGGGCAGCTGGTCCAGGAGCAGCACTGTGCTGTCTTGCAAACGTGATCTGTAGAGGCTTAGCCCATGCAGTTTTAACTCCAGAAAATCAATGCATCCATCATGCCCTCTCTGTAAGTGTGTGAACGCCTGCTGACTCACCAGAGCCTGGTGAGAAAGGTCTACAAGAACACAGGCTGCCAGGAAATACATCTACTCTTCGATGGCTCATACTGTGCTCCCCACCTGTCTGTGGGATGGAGCTGAGCATGGAGGGCTTCCTCCTCTCCCCCTTACTGGCATGTCACTCATTTCCCATCACAGACCTTTTCAGTATTACACAGTTCAAGCAGTTAGGGATGTGTAATCATGAGCCCTTTTGATCTGAGGAAGGTGCTCGTGTGTTGTAGGAACTTCTGCTTAACATTTACTGACCCAAATCAGTCCTACTTGCAAACTGGAAGAGATGGAGCTTGCAACCTGGCACACTCTTTTTTACTCTTTGAAGAGTCTGTGCTTTGCTTGGGGGAAAGGGCTGGAGTACTGACTTTGGATCAGTAGTTGAAAAACATGATGGCTAGAATATGGTAAAGGGGATGGAACCTTGGTTCCTCCTCTCTGAAAAAAAGCAGGAATAACTCTGTGGTATCAGTGCCCAGTAGAAGGCCACATTTGGATGAAATAGTAAGACAGGCTTGTGATGGGCACTGCTCATCTCACTGAACACAGACCTGTCCCCTGTGAACTGCCCTGACACATAATTAATTAGTAATAGCACCATGCAAGCAGAGTAAGGGAGCTTCACCCCTGTGGGCTGCTCCCATCCTTCCCAAGCCCTTGCCCTCCACATCCCAAACTCAGGGGATGTGAAATCAGGACCTTTCTAACAGCCTCAGTGAAGTCCCCTGAGAGTACCCTGCACCTTTGCAGCCTCCCTCACTCTCGTTTCTGCTTTGAGGTGAGGACATCTCTTGACCAAGGTGTTGTCAGCATTTGGAGGGCAGCATTTGCAAGGTTTTCGGGAGATCTGATAAGCCGGTACTGGTTACTTCTTTAGAAATGCACAGTGCCCTTTTTGGTGGGCACTTTAACAGAGCAAATGTCAGTAAACCCAGGAGTCCTCCAACCCGTGTCGAGGGAGGAAGTGCTTGGTTAAGGGATATGTCTGGAGATCGTGGTCCTCTCCCTGGCTCTGCTGCCGACTTGTGTGTGTCACCAGGCAGACAGCTCCCGTGTCAGCTCACATGCAGGAGAGAAGCAGCTGCTATGCAGAATGCAGTGTAACACCTGCATTTTTAATGGTATCAGAAAGCCTGGTGCAGGTGCTCTGGAAATGTGAAGACATTTTAAACAGTTCCCTCTGCTTCAAAATGTCAAGCAAAAGCAAAATAAACTCAGAAAGGCATATTAACCACATAAAGCTTGTGTCTGTGCAGAGGATATATTGTCCATTATCTCTTCAGCCTTTTTATCAGCAGCACATCTGAAAGCAAAACGTGCTGCTAAGTCATATTCTGATGAACTGGGAACTTCCCCATTTCCCAGGAAGATGATTTTGGGGGCATGAGCATGATTTCTAATAAACACACTCACAGCAAAGATGATGGTAAAAGGAAGTGCAGCTTACTGGGTGTTTTTTTTGTTGGTTTTTTTGCAAAGGAAAGTACAGTGACTCATGTGTCAGCCGGAACACTAACCAAAGACAGTCCGTGCTCTTTGCCAGTGACAACTCAGAAGTCCCACGTCCTGGGGGACACCTGATGACAATTAGTTAGTCTTGAAGGCACAAGATCTGCAGACTCATGCAACTAGGCACCAGCATCTCTGTCCTTATGAAAATAAAAAAGGAATCTGTGATTCAAAAGCTGTGCTGGAAACTTAACTAGAGATACAACATTAGAGTTTCAGTGTCAAAGAGAGAAATTACAAGTTTTATTTTTAAGGGGTAAACTCAGTGACCTGCTGATACAGTGCAAGGATAGGTGGGTATGGAGGAAATACGTATTTGTCAGTTGAGTTTTTCCCAAGCAACTCAGTGGTATTCACACCAGAATTAAAGTATTTGCACCTGGAATTACCTGGGAAGAGCTCTTACCTACAAAGAAGCCTGAAGTCGAGGGGAACGGTGGCCACAACAAAGTATTGTGTGCCCATGGACTTCTAAACTGACCTGATACAAATAATGTGGCTGGGAGATGTCATCTCATCCTTCCTCACTTAGCTGCAGAACTGAAATTCCCAGCATTTCTGATGCCCATCACAGATTCCCAAGGTATCAAAGTTTGTATGAGTGCCATTTTCTCACTGGTAGTGGTATTTGTCACCTGACATTGTCTTTTTGCCTCCGAGGATGGTACACTTCTGCCCAGGAGCAGAAAAGCAGAAGATGAGCCAAGTTTCTCTGCAGAGTTTCCTGATATTGGTCACAGCTGCAGCAGTGACAGGCTGTGTGCCCACTGCTCTAGGTCTGCATGAGAGCCAGTGTGTTCACTCTTGGTATGTGACTTTCACGTACAGAGCTGGGGATCTGACAGCTGTGCTTGTTTAAGAGTGATCTATTCTTTGAGGAACCGTGTTTCTGAAATGCAAGGAAAGCAACTCTACTTGAGGGTATCTGTGCTGAGTCCCAGCTTTTCAGTTTGTGGGACTACATCTTTGTTTTGTGTGCATAGGGTAGGAATTGGTGTGTACAACCATGGCGGATGAGTGTAGACTGGGGGACAAGGCTGTGAACCTCTGTGAAGGGCCAGGTATTTCCTCACACGAACATAAAATGCCCTTTAGGTCAGCAGTCATAACTGACTTAAAGATGACTGCTCCACGTGGCACTCTGAACCCTCTCCTGGCTGCCTTCTCTGCCAGAGAACAACAACTCGGATGCCCTGAGGGGGTAGCTGCTGCTGGAGAGGAGCCGTGGCGGGAAAAACAGCTGCAAGGGTGGGACAAAGTTCCTGTCTGATTGGCTGAGAAGCCTAGAAATATGAAACCGGCCAATTGGGAGCAAAGGAGACCTATGAAGAGACAGCGTGCGCGCTGCTTTTCGGCGCGGTTTTTCTGGAGGCAGTGAAGCTTTTGTCGCTTGCTTCTCGGCGCGGTTTTCCAGAGACACGGAAGCCGCTGCTACCGTGTTTCCCAAAAACCGGAAAACCCCCTGCTCCCGCCGCCGCCGCTGTTGCCGCTTGCTTTTGGGGGGTGACCTGCGCCTTGGAGTGCCTGCCAGCCTGAGGTCCCCAGCTCATCGCTGCAGCCCAACTCCCAGCTCTTGCAGTCCCAGCTCACCTAGTCCCAGCTCACTTCTGCTGGACCCTGCTCGCTGCCACAGCTTTTTCCTGCCAGCTTGCCTGCATTGCCTGCAGCTACCCACCTCAGGAACCCGTCTGCTGCTGAGCACGTGTGCTGAGACTAATTCATGCCACCCGTGGTTCTAAAACCGGGTTGCAGGGGAAGCATAACTCTCTCCCTAAGGTATTCCTGTCTTACCTGCACACAAACTGCGACCCTATAAGGGACAAGCATCAGGCATATCCCTCCTTCTTCCCTCATAGATAATTAAATAAGGTGTGTAAATAAAGTGTGCCTATATATAAGTAATAAGATATATATAAGTGCTTGGTATTTGGTGTTTAAAAGGTATTACACAGCTCATATGTGTTTTAATTACCTTTTTTGAACCGCCTGCCCCAAATTGTTTTGTATTTCCCCACAATAAACCGTGTATTCGTAAATTCTAATTGGGGATTGGCTGCTGTAATTGGAAGCACTAGTGAGTACTGAGCAAGTTTCTCACCCAAAAAGTCAGTGCCGAAGTTTACTGCTCCTCTGTGAGAGGTGAGTGCCACATGCAGACCTCTCAGCAGATCCTGACAAGCTAAATACACTCCAAAAAGGAGATATAATAGGTCGCGGATCGCGACAACCTCTTTTCCCTCAGCAGGCCCCCAGAGCAGATGAAAGTATTGCCATAAATATTCAAGGAAAGGAAATGGAGTTACACTTCTCAGAGCAGTGTTGCGTGGACTGTGTTTTATAGCAGATGTTTCAGGACATAAACAATTAGGGCTTAATGTATTAATATACATCTCTGGAAAATAATCCAGCAATACCTCATGGGCCAGACCCTTGGCTGACATAACCTGATGTGGCTCCAGTGGCTTCATTTTCAGTTTTGAACAAGTTAACATCTAAAATCTTTAATCATACACATCTCTGTCCAGTATAAATCTATGTGAGATTGGGATGCCTGAAACTCGTATGTGCCATAAAAATGTCTCTTAGGACCTTTGACCTACAGCAGTCAAAAATGTTTTTTTGGATCACATACCAAAATCATGAGAATGAAATCCTGCAGCACTGAATAGGAACAAGGACAGGTTTCATGACTGCACTAGACTCTGCTGTCTGAAAATAATTTAGATCTGTCTGGCACAGTTAAATGGGAGTAAATCTGCGGCAGATATGCCCTAGGCTTTGCCAGCTACAGCTCTGGCCACCTCCCTCCACCCACACCCCCAGGAAAATGGGGATATGTGATCAACAGGAGGCAGCAGTGCTTGAAACGTGGTGGTGGCTACAAGAACAGGGGTGGTGGTGGCAGGGAGATGTCTCATTTTCCAACAGTTTTGCATAGCTTCATTGAGAAAGCCCAGAGTAGCTTTCTCTACTAAGCAATGCATACTTGCCTTTTGACTTGAAGATCATTCTCTTAAATAGGCTGCAGATTGTTTCTTCAATGTAATCTAATGACGTATGTTTTTGTCTCTGCTTCTTTCAGCTCCAAGGCTCGTTGAAGAGAAAGCTGGTGGTAAATCTGTCACCTGTCAATAACAAGAGGCCAAATGGTGTTTCAGAGAGTTCTTTCCTTGACATCAAGAGGATAAGAGTGGGTGATAATATCTCAGTGGGACAAGGTGGACAACATGTTAACAATTGCCAAACCCCGTCCATGTCAGGAACTATGTCTGTGGGGCAAGGATCACAAAGAAAGGCCAGTAACCTAGCAAACAATGCACATGGTAGTGGGAATGGCATGTTTAATATGACTTTGAAAGAGGTAAAGAAAGAGCCAGGAGAAACAATGTCCTGCAGCAAACACTTAGATGGCCAGACATCCCATGAGAACATGTTCCCTAGCAGATATGGGGAAGACTCATGGGAACAAATGATGGATCTGGAGCTTCAGGAACTGTTTAATGAACTGACTAACATATCAGTGCCACCAATGAGTGATCTTGAGCTAGAGAATATGATAAATGCTACGATAAAACAAGATGAGCCATTCAACATTGACCTAGGGCAGCAGAACCAGAGGGGCCCTGTGAGATCTCTGCAGATGGATAAGATGGTGATAAAGAGTGAATATGCGCCAGGCATGAATCAGGCTCCTGTGGGCTCCCCACAGATGAGGCCTTCTTCTACAGGTCCAGCCTTCACTATGGCCACTTCTGCCATGTCCACCGCGTCACCCATCCCTTCAGTGCCTCAGAGTCAAACGCAGGTATCACAGGTTTCTTCTGCATCCAGTCGGCCATTGCCTAACTGGCAGGAGGTGTCTCATGCACAGCAGCTCAAGCAGATCGCAGCCAACCGTCAGCAGCACGCCTTGATTCAGCAGCAGCAGAACCAGACGGCCAACTGGTCCACCTTGTCTCCGTCAGGACCTTCCCCTGGACCGTTCGTGCAAGAGAAAATCCCCAGTCCTTCTTTTCGCCAGCAGCAGTTCAGCCCACAAAACTCAGCAATCCTTGGGGTACCAGTGAATGGAAACCAGACAAAAGGGATGAACAACTATGTGTATAAACAAACCACTCCCCAGAGCAATCCCATGGACATAATGATGCAACAGAAGCCTCAGGATCTCAACAGAAACTTCATCAACAGTGCTCAGCCACCACTAGAGCAGCATCATGGCAACACAAAGCCTTTGTTTCACTTTAACTCAGAGCAAACAAACCAGCAGATGCCTTCAGTTTTGAGTTCCCAAAACAAGCCTGCCCTTCTGCACTACACACAGCAGGCACAGGGTTCAGCCCCCATGCAACAACCACAGCAACAGCCGCAACAGCCCCAGCCACAACCTGCTCAGCCTCTCCCAAACCAATCTCTTCAAAGGCCACCTAACGTACCCCTAGCAGTGCAGCAAAAAATGATGCTTCAGAAAATGCAGCAAAGCCAGCAAATCTCAGGTCTGCAGTATCCAGTCTCTCAGCAGCATAGACAGGTAAGGCAAGTTCCTCTGTATTTGTTACAGAATCATTCTGGTCTGAGTAGTAAAAAGGTTTTTCCAGCCTGGCCTCATTCCTCCAGATGTGTACTGGTGGCAGATAATGACCATTTCAGCACGTACTTTAGCAGAGCTGATGATGGCATGTTTAGCACCTATTCAGGTATATAATGGATGCCCATTTATAGGAATTTCAAGAAATACATCTTCATAACATTTTCTTAATGTAATGGAGTGAATATGTCAATGATAGATATTATGCAGATACTTGTCAGAAAGGTAGAGCAGATGAAAGCTTATTTTGGACCTGTATCTAAGTTTTCTATCTTACTAAAATTTAAGCTGTTTTGAATGGCCAAATTTTAATGAATTCCTGTGCTATCTTAGATAATGTATTTTACAACATTATTTTTTATGCCATCATTTTCCTCAGGGAGGCAGGGTTAGGAAATTCTGGCCTTAGATATCTTTTGACTGACATGAAAAAATTACTGTTTGCACATTTGTTATCTGTTTGGCAAAGGAAAACTAAGACTTATCTGTGAGCTTTATAAACACCCGCAACACTTTTGGGAATATTCTGTGGATAAAATACTTGCTTAGATATGAAGGTGAAGGTTGCCACAGATACGGCTACAACTATATTCCACATGGCCAGCTCCCACGGTGTTATCATGAGACAGTGTCCTGACACGATTGATTGCTATAGTCCAACTGTGCTATGTCAAGTCACTGTGCACCAGGATCCCAAGGTTCAGACCTGACAATCAAGGTTTGACTATGTAACCTCACTGTACCCTGGAAAATGGAAACCATGTGTAAAACAAATAAAACGTATCTGACCTTGAGAGGTTTAAATCACTTTGTGGAGATTTGATGGGATGTGGGATCAACACTTTTGAAGGTATGGGATGGAAATATAGGTGTGAAGATCATTTGTGGATGTGAAAACCAGCTGTAAGAAACTACTGAAAAGTAAAAGCCTAACTCTTCCATACAGTCCCAGAGAAGCAGCATTGTGAATGAATCATTCAAAATGAGAGTTTCTTCACCAAACTGTTTGGCTGAACACTCTGATGTTTTAAGAAAAGAGTAAAGTAAATATGGTTGTATGCATGGACACTTTTATCCTTTTAACTCTTTGAAATTCCCTGACTGACCAACCATTGCTTCCTTCAACAGAGAATCCCTCAGCAAGAAGTATCAGGTGAAACATTTGGGCAGCTTTGGGTGGGTAGATGTTGCTTTGTTTGGAGACACTAGAGAATGAGCATTGACAGGAAGCAAGCCCAGCTTTGCTGCTTTACAGGAGGTCTCTTCTGGCTGTTCCTTTCCTTCTTGGGCCACTGTGTTTTCTCTTCTTAGGCTCATTTCCCCATTCTCTAAATAGACTGGCAGGCAGTTGAATTTTAACAGTTCTTTCATTCAGCCATGATGAAGCTTCCAGCAATCTGTCAGCGCAGGGGAGACAGGCAAGACTTTTGCAAACACTACTATTTTGCTGAAAAAAAATCCTGCAAGGTCACATTCTGGAAAGGAATAAAAAACACTGAGAGCAATTCTGCTTGAGGCAATGTTAGCTCCTTGCTCTGTGTCCTTTTGGGCTGCTGTTCTGGGAGCCAACAAGATGGTACTTGGTAACATAGTCACACTAGTACTTGTAAGGTTTATCAGTAGTGTGGTGGGACTTCTCACCTGTGCAGCTACAAGACATTTTGTCTTAGGAAACTTTCCTTAAATTAACTTTGCTGAGTGCCAAACTTCAGATATTCAGATATCCAAGGAAGGAATTTGGCCTATCATCACAGACTTCCACAAGTACCTTTCAAAAAAGTCTTGTCACTTGACTGCTTTCCCACAGTTTTGTCTGCAGGACATAACTACCTGACCCACAGTACAGCTGAGAAGCTTTGTAGACACAGATTAAAGGGGTTTTGCAGTGGGAATGCTGTTGTTTCTATGCTCTAGAGACGTAACCAGAATTTTTTAGAGATCCTTAGCACTTATTCCAAAGTTCTGCTGAAGTTCAGAAAATCAGGTAGGTCTCTCTCAGTAGAATACTCCATAGCTGCTGGAACAATACTTACAAATAAAACTGGTCCATAATTGCAGAGTTTTGGAAAGGTTTTAACATAACTGTTCACCTGGCAGTATTTATGAGTTCTGTGGACAACTTTAGCGCCTGCCTACACAGCTGCAAGAGCCCACCAAGCCCTTGGTCAAGGCCTGCTTGCCCCTTAGGTCCAGTCTGAATATTAAGTCAGAGAGGGAGCAGACACTGCTAGTACCACCTTCCAATAGAGACAACAAAGGTCAAAGCAGCCTTGTGGGTCAACTTCCCTTCTGGTTATAACAATGAGGACATCACTTTATTTAGGTTTCACAGTCTTCTTTCCTGGTGGATCATCTCCCGCCTCTAGGATTCTTAAACATCATTAAAAGTAACACCTGATTAAATTCCAGCATTTACTTACTAAATTCATTATTAACATGTATTTTACTCATGCCTTTTTCCTTCATGAGGAGTCAAGGTTTAATTTTGCTTGGTATCATTCAGCTCCTTCTCATATCATTATAAATGTGGATTATAAGGACCATCTCAATACTGGCTGGAATGCTTTGTAGCTGGAAATGTGAGTGCACATTCATGAAGGGCTGCTGTGACATTGCCATCAGATAACACTGACTCAAACACTATACATTCACATTTTTAGCGGAATCAGCTCACCCTCTGGATTTTTACTCCCCAAGCTTTAAGATCCCCAAAAACCATTTGAACTTGACTTAGCAGCCCAAGCTTGCTAACTGGAAATGTGAGACTTCTAATTTTTCTGCTTGTCACATTTACTTTGTGTCAAATCTGATCAAACTTGTAGCAGGATTTGCTAATTAGATGTCTTTTGCCTCAGGGAAAGGTCATAAAAATGATGGAAATCATCTTGGTTTCCTGGAAGGTTGATCCTAATGAAGGTTTTGTTTTCTTCTCTGTTTTATTCTTCATTGTTGTGGGAAAGATTTACCTTTCCATTGTCTCTCAGGATGCAACATATGCACAGTCATGAAATAGACCCTTAAAAATTCAACACTCACTTTGTTTAGGGAATAGTTAGAAACTCCAAATTCTGCACAGGTTTAATCAGGTTTGCAATGCTTACACAGAACCTGGGCTGATGTGGGGAAAGTCTGTAACTAGGCTTGGGTAGAAGTTTGAAGTCTAAATTTCCCCTTGTGAAGAAATGTAATCCAGTCAGTGAAACATGCTTCAGAGGGAAGACTTAGGCTTTCTGAAAAAAAAAAACAACAAACCTTGACATTTTCAAGTAGTCTTAAGACATTCTGTACATATTTTCAAAGTTTTTGATCAGCCATAAGACTTGTTCAATAAGATCCATTAGTCTTCTGTGAAGAAATTTAAAAATAAAAAATAAGAAAAAAAAATAAAAATAAAAAAAGAAAAAGCCTGTATCTACTAAATAAAATATTATTCATCCTCTTCTGGTTTTGACCTAAAGCCAAATTAAACTCCAAGGTTTCAAGCTGACTTTTTCTCCAAATTTTTGTTATTCAACTTCATTCACTCAAGGGAAGGGAGAAAAGAAGGCTGAGCTCATGAGAACAGGAACCCTGATGGAGCACAGCCTCTATTTGCTACATGTGGGCATGTGCTCCATTTAGGGGGATAAGGGTGACACAAGAGATCATGAGAGCTTCAGTCCCCATTTTAAATAACCAACCAGTGGTCTTTATTTTTAAGGCTTTGGCAATGTTGGTGTTTTCTATGTTGTTACAACCCACAACAATGTTCCTTTGTGCAGAGTTCAGAGCCTTCTTAGTCCTTGTTCCTTTATAATAATTTTAAGGTTGGATCATCTTCACCTTTTTTTTTCTTTTCTCATTATTTTATTTTTTTTTCCAAGATCCCAGGAATGTGGGGTAATTAGTTGCAGTTTGGGGCTTTTTTTGCCCTTACTTGCCCTAATTACGAGGATGATAAGGGGCTGGAACACCTGCCTTATGAGGAAAGGCTGAGACACCTGGGGCTTTTCAGTCTAGAGAGGAGAAGACTGAGGGGGGATCTAATTAATGTCTATACATACATGAGGGTTGGGTGTTAAGAAGGTGGGGACAAGCTCTTTTCACTTGTGTTCTGTGATAGGATGAGGGGCAATGTATTCCAACTCAAGCACAGGAAGTTCCACCTCTACATAAGGAAGAATTTCTTTACTGTGAGGGTTATAGAGCACTGGAACAGGTTGCCCAAAGAGGTTGTGGAGTTTCCTTCTCTGGAGACTTTCAAGACCTGTCTGGATGTCTTTCTGTGTGATCTGCCCTAGTTGCTTTGGGGTTTTTTTGGTCCTACTCTGGCAGGGGGGTTGGACTTGATGATCTTTGGAGGTCCCTTCCAACCCCTAATATTCCATGATTCTGTAATTGAGGCAGGCCTTAGATAATTTTCTTCATGAGGTCTTAACAGGCTCCTTTTATATCCAGCCAGTCTCCCTTCCTGCAAAACACTGAGCAATCCCTTCCCCGGTACCTGCTTCATGCACAAGTGTCCCATATGTGCCTCTTGCCTCAGGCTGTCCCACAGCAAGGCTTTCTATTTTGCAACATGTGGCCAATGGCCTCTCAGGTGCTCCATGACCCAGGGACACAGCGTGGCTGCATCTGGCTGCAGAGCAGCCATGGGGCAGTGCTGCACCAAGGGATGTGCCACCAGTAAAGGAGCTTGAGCTCAGAGGAGCACCAGGTGCTGGGGTGACCCCTCCTTGCAGGACCCCTCCCTTACACCAGCCTTTCAAATGCCCAGAAAGTTAGTGCTTAGCTGATACAAATGCATCGCTCTTAAATATCCCCAGGGCATAGAGATGGTATTTCAACTAACCTGGCAGCTCTGCAGAGATATTGAGACAGATTCTGTTCTCATTTCCTCCAGTGTAAACCCAGAGTAATTTCATTTATTTTCAGGAGAGCATAATGGGACTTACAGCAGCATAGTCAGCAGTAGGATAAGGACTTCTACCTTGTTTTTTTAAAACATGGGCACCATATGGATTTACTAAGAAGTTAATGTTAAATTGTCCAATTGTTAGAGTGCTACATGAGGAAGAAGCACCAGGAGCAAAAGATCTAATAGCTTTTTTGAAAATGCTTATAGAAAAAGTATGGTTATCGTTCACTGCTGAGTAATAACTTACACCTCTAATTTAGCTTCCACAATTTTTCAAAGCAAATGTGGATTTTTTGGTGATTCATATCAAAACAATATTTTCCTAGACCTTTGTGTTTACTATTAAAGAGAAGAAGAGTACATCTCAGTGAGGCAACCTCTCTATTTTCAAGTGTGAAGGAATTATTTTGCAAATAGTCCTGAAATGAAGAGATAAAACCTAGAGTGGTTTGTGGTAATTGGTACAAACTAGGACTCAGTTTGACTTAGATCATAAATAACAATTCCAGGCTTTTTGGAATCTGCAATAATAGAAACTGTTCCATAGTGTAAGGAAATAACAATGTGACCTTTCTTTCAATGCTTGCTATAAAAATACTTGGATGACAGCTTTTCTAGATAGCTCCATTTTGGTTGCATTCCTTCATGCAAGGGCTTCCGAATTAAATATTCTGGATAAAAATGTTAGTATGTCCCATTAGCCACCATCAATTGCAGAGTCATAGCTGATTTATGAACATAAAACCAGAGAGAAAATGTCATAAGTTCATGTATTTTCATGGTGGACAGTTGTTTTGATAGTGCCTTATATCATTCATGCTCAGTTTGCTGAATGGAAATATATAGACAATCACGCTGTGGATGGTCGGTCCCTGAGGACATTGTAATTCAAAGGCTCAGAGATACTTCCAATTTCATAAGAGTTACTGAACTCTTTGCATAAAGTATTTATGCTGGTAGAATAATAGAATATTAGACACTTAGGTCAAATGCTTCTGATTTGGGGGGTTTGGGACGTAGCTGAGCTAATCCCTGTTGTCTCATTTGAACTGCCTTTTGAAGGTACTTCCTTGAGGATCCCAATAAAAACCATAATTCCACTTGTCTGGAGTTCTTTGCTAATACCAGCACACTTGAAGACTTATTTATTTATTAGCATTGTGAAACTGTCTGGGACGTCCACTGATAGGTAAAAATGTCCTTCTGTGAACACAGATTAAGCTCAGATAAAAATGACCCCCGTCTTAAAGGGACAGTGTTGATCTGGCTTCTGTAAGAATCAAACACAAGATGAGTTTTACAGAAGGAATTTGAAGGAGATCAGCTTTCTACCCTGCACGTCTAGAGATGTATATGAGAGGACTGCAGTGATCCAGGAGGCACTTACTGAGCCACTCAGTTGTCTTGGCTGTGGGGAAGAAATTCTGTTGGAGGCAGGAGGTATGGTAAGGGTGCAAGCTGCTTCACTCCTCTGATTTTACTCCACTGCCATTTGGAAGACATGGGTTAGGGTAGGGAAGCAGAGAGACAGCCAAGGTACTTAGTGTGTATGTAGAGAAGATGATGGTGGCTACAAGGAGGAAAGGGCAGGTGAGAAGATCCACAGTGCTGGTGGCTGAGGTTACAGTTTGCAGGTCTGGGCTGTTGGGTAAAGTAGGGACCCATCCCCAAAGACAGCACATGAGTTTGTGCTTATGAGATGAACTGGAAAGAAGGTGTAGCAGGACACGACTGGAATAAGGAACTGTGAAGCTGCAATGCTGACCAAGAGGCAAGGGGCTAAGGATGTTTCAGGTCTGGTTCTTTGCTGCTAAGCAAATTAGCCTGTCTTGGCCTGTGATCTCCTCAGTAAAGCTGGGATATGAGTAAAGTTTCTTACCTGGTTGAAGTGAGGATTTCTGCTGTTGCTGTGTGGGCATCTGAGGCCAGAGTCAAATCCTGAGTCAACTTCCTGCAGGGATTTTGGAAAGGCAGCCTGGAAAAACGATATAATTCCACAGCCATTTGGAGCTGGCATGGTGAAAAACCCTTTCCTGTAAATTTCTGCTTGTTTGTAGGCAATTTATGAATACCTCAGCAAGTCAAGCAACAAAAAAAAGTAAAATAAAATAAAAAAATTAACAAGCCCCAGTTCACATTTCTTT